>NC_142888.1:132029166-132330000 GCF_051225735.1 Oryctolagus cuniculus | reverse complement strand
GAATCAGCACCGGAAGAGGAAAGGAAGCTGCCCTCTGGGCAGGAGGGGCGTTGGGAGTGGCCCCAGCAAGCAGCTTACCTAGCCCGTGACCTCCGATTGACACTGAGGTGAGAGGGCAGAGAGCAAGGAGAAAGGTCAGGTGAGTCACTCAAGGGGGCGGCCCCCACTCCCACACGCCGCCCCAAGCAGCGAGCCCTTGCACACAGGCACACCTAAGCCCCGTGCCGAGCGCCACAGCGGCCGCTGGCGGGCTGGCTCACCTGTGACCGTGCACTTGCTGGCATCCCCGGTGGGCACGGCCCGGACACGGTATGGGGAGAAGGGGATCTCATCACCACCATACTTGATGAGGATGGTGTAGCGGCCCGTCACATCTGGCACATAGGCCACTGTGTACGTTCCATCGTGGTTGTCTTGGATGTGTGTCTTCTTGGGCTTGCCTTCAGGGTCCTGCACGGCAGAGCACGTGGAAGTGTTGGCCCGGGCCCAGGTAAGCCACCCTCCCGAATGGATGCCAAGTACCACTGCTACAGGGACAGCCTCCAGGCCTCTCAGCAGCTATGGCCCCAAAAGGCTGTTTGCACCCAGCATCATCCTTACTTCCCCATGGGCAGTCTAGATGGAACTGCAGAAGTATTCAACACTGCTCCATGTGCCGACAGACAGGGCCAGGGCCCCTGGGCCCATGCTCCCTTACCCAAATCCCCTGCCACGACCCCTGTGGGCTCCCACCCTGAGACCAGGGTCTGCCCCAGCACTCAGGGGAGCTCAGCTGGGAGATCTCCTCGTATCTTCCCAGTGAGAATGGCACAGGAGGGGAAGTGCAGCACCAGAGGCCTTGGGAAGGTCCTCAGTGTTAGCAGAGGGTGTGTGCTCCACGAGGCCTGTGCCCGCCAGCATCAGCCTCAGGTAGTCATGATGGTGGCAAAGCAGAAGCTGGCCGGCCCTGCCTTCCCTGGGATGACTCCCTAGGGAGACCCAGCCTGGCCTCTCCTCTGCCTGCACCATGCTACAGTCCAGCTTGTGAGGCCAGTGAGCTCACCGTGATCTGGACAGCCAGCAGGCCCTCCCCAGCATCCTTTGCATCAATGGTGAACTCCACAGGTAGGCTGGCGGGTACACCAGTGGTGTTGAGTCCAGGGCCACTGGCCTTCACCTTGCTGGCATCATGTGTAGGCAGCACCTTGACCTTGAAGGGGCTGTGGAGCCAGGGTGTTGCGAGAGGTCAGACAGGCTCTGGACATCCAGCCTGGACCCCTCCCCATGGGTGGTGGGCCCTGACTCACCTCCGGGGCACCTCCTCTTCCCCATACAGCACTGAGATGCTGTAGGGCCCTTCTCGGCTGGGCACGTAGTTGACAGTCTGGGTGCCATCGGCGTTGTCCACCACATCCACTGGCTCCACCAGGCCTGACCCCAGTCCAAGGGACACAACCTCAGCCAGCCCCCTGGGCCCCTACCCCCACCCCCACCACACTGACCCGGTCAGGGCACCAGGCCTAGACCTCCTCTTGTCGCTGCCCATCCACAAGGACGGCCCCAAACCCCTGTGGCATGAGACACCACTCTGGTTGCCACTTTGGACCCTTGCTGTCCCTCCCTCCTACCCCATCTGTCCTGCCTCCTCCTGCTCTCCCCACCAGCTCTCCTCTGTCAACCCGAGGGTCTCCCACTCCACCTGCCCACACACCTGACTCCACTCTGCATATGCTGGGCCTCCATGTTCCTTCCCCCTGCTGAGTCCCTGGCTGCCGGGTAGGTGAGCACTCACCTTTGGGCCCCTGCACTTTGACCTGCAGTGGCGCCACCCCAGCCTTGCTTGTGTCCACCTGGAAGGACTGAGGAAGGTTGGCACGGACCATGCCTGGGCTCAGGCCAGGCCCAGAGCACTTCACCTTGGATGCATCTGTCACGTCATGCACAGGGACCTTGAAGGGACTTCCTGGGGGTTGGGCAAAGGGACAGCAGCTGCGTAAGACAGCGTGGGGAAATCGGGCAGTCCCCGCCATCTTGACCACTGCCTTCTCACCTGGCACTTGGTGGCCACCATAGGTGACATTAAGGCTGTAGGTGCCGGCCTCATAGGGGATGTACTCCACTGAGCAGCTGCCGTCCTTGTTGTCCATGCAGGACATCTTGGCCTCAGAGGGCCCTTCGACAGCCAGGCCCAGGCCACCTGTGCCAGCTCCCCTGGTCCCAACAGACAGCCCGTCACTCTCTGAGGGTCTTGAGCCCATGGCTCTCCTCTGCGTCCCTGGTGGTTGGCTTACCTGGTTTCCACGGTGAACTTGTTGGGCTTGTTGGTGGTTCCACTTTGGATGCCCGGCCCGTGGACACGCACCCGGGACGGGTCACAGCCCTCGGTCACAGGCACCTGGAAGGGGCTGCTGGGCACAGGGCTGCCAGCATAGGTCACATCTACAGAGTGCAGTCCTGGGGGAGGGCAGGCCAGGTCAGGAGGAGCCTGCGCTGGCTCCCCCCACACCCATCCGAGGCAGCCTGTGCGTACCCTCCTCATAAGGTGTGTACTCCACTTTGTATGTGCCGTCTCCACAGTCCTGCACGTAGGTCTCCGTCAGGTTGCCTGAGGGGTTGGCCACACGGGCCTTGACGTGTGGCCCTCCAGTCTGGGTCAGAGCCCGGGCATCCACACTGAACTCGGTGGTGGCCTCCCGGAAGACACCTACAGTGGCACACAGGCAGGAGACATGGGGCTTTAGGGGCCCTGACCCCTGGCCCCTACCCTCTACCCCCACCGTGTGTCACAGGGCAGGGTCCTCACCTTGGCCCTCAATGCCAGGCCCATAGCACTGGACACCTGAGGTGTCCACTGCAGGCTCCACCTGCAGCTTGCTGGGAAAGTTGGGCACAGGCTGGCCGCCGTACTTGATGGTGACAGTGTAGGCCCCCGGGCAGAGAGGAATGTAGGTGATGGTGTGCGTGCCGTCGCCGTGGTCTTGGATGTATACCTCGGCCGGCAGCCCTGCCTCAGAGCAGATCTCAATGGTCAGCTCCGCACTGCCTGCACTCGAACAGTCCACGTGGAACTGTCCCACCTCACCAGCAGTGGCTCGCTCCAGCCCAGGGCCCGAGCACTTGACCTTGGATGCATCGAAGCAGGGAACCACATGGGCCTTGAATGGGGAGCCAGGGATGTGGGTGTCGGCGAAGAGGATGTTGATGTTGTAGTCACCAGGCTCAGTGGGCACATAGGACACGGAGCATGTGCCGTCCCCATTGTCCAGGCACTCGAGCTGTGCCTCGCAGGGGCCCTCCACCGTCAGGCCCAGGCCCCCTGTGCCGGCACCCTTGGTATCGATGGTGAAGCGGGCTGGGGAGCCAGCACTGCCCCCCTGTAGCCCTGGCCCAAAAGCCTTCACCTGAGGAAAGAGGGGGTCAGGAGCTGAGGCCATGCTACCTCCAGCCTGACCCCTCCATCTCCCTCCTTTTGCCCCCATTAGCCAGCCCACGCATCAGTCATGAGTACAAAAAGGAGAAGGGGTGAAGACAAATCTGGAGCAGCAGGACGCCCTCCTGGGCCCTCAGAGAGCACAGCAGCTCTACCCTTAGCACCCGTCACACCCTATTTACCTTGCTGGGTTTGGTAGGGGCCACGGCTTCCAGAGGAAAGGGGCTGCCAGGCACAGGCACACCGTCATAGGTCACCTCCACTTCGTAGGGCCCCTCCTCACGGGGAACAAAGCGCACCACGCTGTTGTCCGCCCCCAGGCCTGGCTCCACCTTGCAGGGCACTGCAGTGCCCGAGGGGCCCACGATCTTGGATGCCACCTTGCCTTGGCCACCGGCCCCCTTCGACTTGACTGTGAACTCCTGGTCTTTGCCCACGTCCACCTCTGGCAAAATGATGAAAGGAGGGAAGGAGAGAGCTCTGATACCCAGCTCCAGCAGCCCTGTGGATGAGCCCCAGGTGGGGTGGGGGAAAGGGATCTTGGGTGACTTCCACAAGGGTCCCAGGCACTTACTCTCTCCCAGGCCAGACACCTTGATCTTGCTGAGGTCCAGGCTTGGAGACACTCCCACCGAAAAGGGGCTCTTTGGGATGGGATCCCCTCCATAAGTGACATTGACACCGACTGGGCCCTGGGAGGGAGGCAGAGATGCAGATTTTGCTCACCACTCCCACCGCCCACCCCAGGCCTCTTGCCCACTCTCAGGGGAGAAACGAGAGCAGGCAGGAAGCCTCCCCTGGAGCAGCCTGCTTAGCCCACTGTGCAAGGAGGCCCACAGACGCATGAGTGTAGTGCAGAGCTATGGCCGCAGGGGGTCAAGGTGGCTACCTGCTGCACAGGCGTGTACTTGACTGTGTAGGTGTTGTCGTGATGGTCGATGATGTCCACATCTCGCACTGCATCCCCCTTGGCCAGCCCTGAGAACTGCACATCTAGTTTGCCTTTGCCAGCAGCTTTGGCATTGACCGTGAAATGAGTGGGCTTGCCAAGCTCAATACCTGAGGAGACGCAGTGATCATGTAAGGGAACCCTGCTCCGAGCTCCCCAACTTGATGCCTCCTGACCTCCCACAGGGTACTTATCCTCACCGGTGCGACTAAGGCCAGGGCCCTCAGCCTTCACCTTGCTGGCATCGTGGGAGGGTTCCACTTTGACTCGGATGGGGCTGGTGGGTGTGGCCTGCAGATGGCAGGAAGAGAAGGGCTGAGAAGAGAGCAGCACCCCAACACCCAGGAGTCTTGGGGCTAGGAACAACAGTACCCACCTGGTCAGCAAAAAGGACCATGATGGTGTAACTGCCAGCCCCACGGGGCGTGTACTTGACTGTGAAGGTGTCATTGTCATTGCGGATGATGTCAAAGTCAATGTCGGCCTCTGCAGGGCCCACCACTCCAGGGGCACACTTGATGCCAATGCTGACATCTCCTGTGACAGGTGCACAACAGAGACTGGTACCTTGTGGGAGCAACCCACCCACCTGCCCTGCCACCCAGGGCCAGCCAGGCCTTACCCTGGCCTGCCTCTGTGCAGTCCACAGTAAAGTAGGTGGGCTCGTGGGCCTTGAGCCCTGTCTTGGCCACTCCTGGGCCATACACCTTGACCTTGTTTGGGTGGCTGCCAGCTCCCACATTCACCTGCAGGGCACAGGGGCGAGTACAAGGGCCTGAGCGGCTTGCAGAAGAAACAGAGGCTAGCTTCCTCAGCCACTGCTGGCAGACAGAGTGGTGCGGCTGTCTTGCCTGGAGCCTGGCCCTGTGACCCCACCCTCCTTAAGCAACTACCCAAGAGAACCAAGACCCAGGCCCACTAAACACTTGCTCCACACACACTACTGAGCCCAAAGGCAAAAAACACCTCGGAAGTTTATCAGCAGATCAATGGGCAAACAAAATACAGTGCCACCCTACTGGCCAGCCATAGGAAGGGATGAAATACTTATCCAGCTACAACCAATATGCATCAACATGACACACAGGGTAGCAGCTGTGAGGGGCTGAGCGAGAGGGGAGTCAGCAGGGTGGAGAGTTTCTTCCAGGGATGGTGCAAGGATCCTCGCCTTGGGTTGCAGCAATGGTGTACACTCTGAGTGTGGTGAAGGCCACTTCAAGTGGCTCAACTATGCTGTCTGAACTTTCTGTCACTACTGTTGTCAGAGAAGCAAGGTGAGGGCTCTGGGGAAATGGGCAAAGGGCCCACGGAGGGCCAGCTCACCCGGAAGGGGCTGTTGGGGATGCTGACACCTCCCCAGGACACCATGGCCGTGTGCTTCACCGGCTTCCTGGGTGTGTAGGAGCAGCTGTAAGTGCCGTTGCCATTGTCCTTGACTGTTGCTTCCACAGGGCAGCCCTCGTTGTCCTGCAAGGCAGGCAGAGGCAGGCAGCCTGCTGGTCAGCGCCCAGATCTGGGGGCCTGTTTGCCCTGTCCCCAACAGAGGGGGCACCCCACCTGCACTTGGACCCGGAGCGGGGCCTTCCCACCGAGCTTGGCATCCACCGTGAACTCTGCTGGCTTGTTGACAGCCACTCCCGTCTTCTCTAGTCCAGGCCCACGTGCCTTCACCTGGTGAGACAGCCCAGATCTCAGGGGACCAAGTCACCCTCACTCGATCCCCAAGCCAAAGCAGAAGGAGGCCATGAGTCAGGCCACAGGCGTGCCCTTTACCCTGTCTGGGTGGAAGTCCTGGGGCGCGTCGCGGATGTCAGCCATGAAGGGGCTGAGGCGGATGTCCTCACTGTTGCACAGCACGTGAACAGCGTACTCGCCGGCCTCCTGCGGCCAGTAGCGCACGTCACAGGAGCCGTCGCCCTTGTCATCACATTCGATCTTGGCCTGCGATGGACCTTCCACCGAGAAGCCTGACAACAGCCACCAGTCCCATCAGCACCTTGGCACCTTGCGGTGGGCTGCCTTGCCACCCTCTGCCCCCAGGGGCCTGTACCACAGCTTCCAACTTACCCAGGGTGCCCACATCGTCCCCAATGGCCTCCACCACGAAGTCTGCGGACTTGCCAACGACACCGCCCTCCAGCCCGGGGCCCCAGGCCCGCACCTTCTGATTGCCACACTCGGTGCCCACCTTCACCTCGAAGGGACTGCGAATAGGAAAGCACACAGGGCAGTGCTGAGGGCAGCTGGCCTACAGAGGGACACGTCGGCCCCTCTCATGAACTGGGAAGACAGGAGAGGGAGGGTGCAAACAGAGAGAGAAGGACATGCCCGGAGCCTCACCTGCGCCCGATGTTCTGGCCGCCCCATGTGATGGTGACCGTGTATGTGCCGGGGACAGTGGGGTAGTACTCGAAGCCGTACACACCGTCGCCCAGGTCCTTCTGCTTCACCCGCTCCTCACCCTCTGCCGAGACAGAAGGGCCTGAGGCCTGCCCGGTGGCAACCCCAGGGGCTGCCACCACCCACAGCAGCCCCAAGGCAACTTACTGGGGCCCTTCACGGTGACTTTCAGCTCCCCACTGCCAGCACCCTTCGTGTAGACCTTGAAGTCAGCAGTCTCCTTCACCCGCACACCCTTGGGCTGAAGGCCTCGGCCAACGGCCCGGCAGGCTCCTGGGTTACAGGCTGAGGGCAGAGGAGCTGGCTGAGCTGCTGTGAGCTGGGGCTGGGTGCCCCCTCCCTTCCTCCCACAGGGCCAGGCCATCGAGACTGGAGGCCCGATATGCTGGCAAGGGACATGCAAGAAAGAACTAGGATGGACCAGGACCCCAGGGCCCGTGACCAAGGCCAGGCAGTGGCCTCCCCCCAAACCTGCTTCACCAGCCCACAGCCCACCCGGCCCTCCCCTCCAAGAGGAAGAGGGATGCAAGTACCGTTGACCCTGTGGGCAGAGCAGAGAGCAGCAGGTTTCTAGACAGCTGGAGCGAGCTCTTCCGAAGGTGAGAGCATGGAGAGGAGAGAGGCGAGAAGAGGAGGAGGAGGAAGAAGGCCCCAGCGGATGAGGAAAGACAGCGCGTCCCAGACAGCGGAAGCTCAGAGACCAGAGTGTCTGGGCAGGAGCTGGGCGTGGCGCCAGCCCCAGGCGGCTCCCTCTCCTCCCACGTGGGCCCAGGCTGCAACAGCAAGCGCGGGGGCAGTCAGGCGCAGGCCTACCTTGGCCAACTGTGACAGTGTAAGGGCTGCGAGGGATGGGCACCCCAGCAAAAGTGACGTGCACTGTGTGCACGCCCTCCATCGTGGGTTGGTAGCTGCAGCGGTATGTGCTGTCGCCCCGGGCCTCCAGCTGCGGCTCCACCGTGCCCTTGTGTCCTGCAGGGTCCTGGATCACCACCTCTACCTCCCCCGTGCCAGCGCCTGCCACAAAGGCACAGGTTCAGCTCCTGGGCTCCAGCACAGCCCTCCCCTCCTGCCCTAGACGGGCCAGGCCTCCCGCAGCTGCCCTCACCTGCCGTGAAGATCTCAAAGTAGGTGGTCTTGTTGGCAATGTTGCCCGTGGGCTCCAGGCCAGGGCCCTGGGCAGTCACTTTGCTGGCATCACCCTGCGATTTGTCCACATACACCTCAAAGGGGCTCTTGGCGATATGCTGGCCCGCAAAGAGCACAGTGACCTGTTCCCAGGAGGAGTTGGCCATGAGGTCGGGGTCCGGTCCCTGCAGCTGCTGCCCATGCCACCAGCCTCCCCGGCAGCCAAGGGCTCACCTTATGAGTCCCCGTCACCTCGGGGACATACCAGACAGAAAAGGTACGGTTCTTGTCATTGTTCGCAGTCACCTTGGCCTGCGGCAGGAAGGAGCCCGTAAGCCTTTGCTAAGAGCGGCGTCCCACAGAGCCCTCCTCTGCCAGCCACTTCCCCACCTCCTCCTGGTGTCCAGCTGGGTCCTCGACGTACACCAACACCTCGCCCTGGCCAGCACTTCTGGTCTCCACAGTGAACTCGGCACGCTTCTTGACCATATTGCCTGTGGGCTCGATGCCTGCCCGGGGAACGTAAGCAAGTCGCAGTCTAGCTATAAGGGCCCAGCCCTGGACTCGAAGGCAGGTGGCCCAGCCCCCGGCCCCTCAGGATGCGCCCCCGCCTGCTGGAGACCCAGCCCACTGTGTGCCTGCACTGGGACAGGCCTGTGCCTGTTGGCGAGACTGCGCAGGGTGGCGCGCTCATGTGTGCTGGCTTTCAGGTCCCTGCTTTGTCTCCAGTTACAGGACAGCTGGTGCCGAGCCCTCCCCCCCTGCAGGCTTGTGCGCTCTCATCAAGTGACCGGAGCTGAGCGGCCCTGACCCACTCCCGTCTGAGGCTTGGGTGGCATTCAATCACCCAGCTATGGTGTGACCCCAAGTGCCCTGGGGCCTCCAGGTCCCAAGAGCACACTGTCCCATGGGGAGGACGTCGGCTCCCTCACCTGGTCCATAGGCTCGGGCTTTCTTGGGGTTCAGTTTGGGCCGCAGAGGAGCCCCTGGCTTCAGCTTGGCCTTGGGGAACTGGGACAGGTAGGTCATGACAGAGTGCTCATCCACATTGGGGTCCACGATCTCCTCCGGGGTGATCACCTGTCGCGGCAGAACACAGGAGCCATCGGCCTTCCGAGCCTCTCGCCACCAGGAACGTGGTCCCAGCAGCGTCGGGCCTGGCGGGGGCGTACCTGCGGGATGCCCAGCCAGTCGTCGGCCTGCTGCATGGCCTCGCGCGCATTGTTCACAGGCTTGCTGGCATCCCACGAGTCCCAGTCAGGACACAGGCCTGTGGCACGAGGAAGACGGTGAGGCTGGGAGCTGCACGCACAGACAGCCCTGGCCCAAGCCCCCCCCCCCCCACTGCCACCCCCGTCACCTGGGGCACAGCTGTCTACAAGGGCGCCCAGGGCCCGGCCGCTCTGCCAGTCCCGACTGAAGTTGGTGATGGGCAGCTGGGGCAGCTTGTTCTGGATCCAGCCCAGCAGCCTCTGCTTGGGGGTCTGCTTCTTGGCCTCCTCGTCCTCCTCCTCGTCCCACATGGGCATGGAGATGGAATAGTGCAGGATGAGGGTCCAGATGAGACCCAAGATCAGCTTCAGGTTCCCATCCACGATGGCCTTGCTGTCTGTAAGGCAAAGCCACGGTGGCACTGGGCAGGCAGGGGCCCCAGTCAGCAGCACGGGTGGGGGGCAGGAGGGAGTGCTGAGCTGGAGGAGACTGGCTGGGGGAAGGGGAGACACCCACGGGCACAGGATGGATGGCAGCACCGCGCCAGAAGCCCAGGGGGCCAGAAGAGCAGCAGACAGACCCAGCCTGCACACAGGGCCTGGGGGAGCCTGGAGAATGGCAGCCCCGGATGCCTCACAACCGCTGCGACGGGGCCATCTCCAGGGGCTTCCAGGACCCGGGAAGAGCAGCCCGGCCCAGCCCTGTGTGGGTCAGGGCTGAGCAAGAGGAAGGCCAGGTTGGCACAGAAGATTGGGAAATCCAACTGCTGCTCCAAGGAGGGGTGGGTGGAGCATGAGGCAGGGGAAGTGGAGGCATTGGGCAAGGACTCTGGGCGGCGGGGTGCGAGCCCCACCCTCCTCACTTTCTTGCCCACCAGGACTCAGGCCCGGCTCAGGGGAGGAGCTGAGAGCCCAGGGAATCCAGCGGTTGGGCTCCACGGCCCTGACTCACTCAGACCATCAGAGACTGCCGGGGTGACGGGCAGGAGACATTGTGAGAGGACCCCTTGCCCAGACAGAGGAAGCTGTTGAGTGAGCCTGGGAGGGCAACCTGGGACCTGCTTGGGAGTTCAGTTCAGGTAGCTGAAGCCTTGGGTGGGGCCTCTCACTGGGCCACTCACCAGCCACCCAACTCGTCACCTAACGGGCCCCCTAGGCCTTGGGCAACCACCATGCTCACCACAAAGGAAGTGGTTAGGGGAGGTACCCTGTACCCCCCATCACCATGGCAACCCCTATAGCTTCTGGGCCCCACCCAAGGCCACCTCCAGGTGTCAGCTTCAAGGGTGGGTGGCTTAGGGTGGGGCAGGCTTTCTAAGAGCTCATCTTTGGAAACCATGCAAGCCTCCCCTGTAATCAGAGAAAATGCTTGTCTGATGAGTCAACAGAGGGGGCTGTGGGTGAGGAGAGGACACATCGACAGGGCCGTCCGTGGCAGGTGGTCTCCTACTCCTGCCAGCAGTGCCTGGAAGACCAGCTGAGCCCCTCAGAGCACAGTGGCCCTCCCACCCCGGCACCGCAAGCTACCACCTTTCACCGTCCCCAAATGCTGGGAGGGCGTGGAGGGCGAATCAGTGAGGACCAAGGAGCAAGGCCAGCCACGGCTTCCCACCAGGCACGAGGGCTTTCCGGGACCAGAGCCAGGCTGGACCCACCAGCCCCGGTAGGTGGGGCCAGGCCCTCCCCCTGGTCCATATTAGGCCAGCCTGTGCCGGCCCCAACCCCCTCCCAAAAGAGGGAGGGAAGGACCAGGGCCCAGGGCTGGGAGACTGCCTGGTTAGATGGTCCCGCCCCATCCCACCCCCTTTCCCTAGCCCCAGGGCCAGCTGGCCCCCTCCCTCCCCTAATCACTGCTGCTTTCCAACATTTTTTTGCCTTATATGGCAAAGCTCTGGGAACTAGGCCTGCTCCAGCCAGCTCACAAGAAGGAGGGGAGACTGGAGGAGGGAGGAGATCCCCCCCAAAGAGCTGGGGTGTGGCCCGCCTCCCCACATCCGGTTGCCCCCCACCCAGGACTCAGAAATGACTCAGCTTGGCTAGACTGAGGCTGGGGGGTGGGGGGGTGGGGCCCTCCGCCTTGACTGGCATTCCAGAGGGAAGCGGCGCTCTAGGGCCTGCGCGCTGAGTTGCCTCTCAGTGGTCTTGGTCCCTCACTTTCTTGGGCTCAGCAAGGACCAATTCCAGGGCCATCCCCTTTCTGCTCTTCTTGGTCCCCATCCCACCCAAGCCACCAGTTCTGGTGCGCGCCCCCAGGCTGCCCATTTCAGAAAGGCTGGGATGCTGCGGCAGGCCTGGGCAGCGGCAGCTTCGCTAGTCCAGTGACACTGCTAGTAGGCTGGCAGTGAGCCCAGTGCAGAAAACCAAGGCCTAAGTGGAAGTGAGAAGCTGGCCCGAGAGGAACAGCACAGCGGGTGTGCGCACTTGTACAAGCCAGGTCCTTCACTCAGCCGTGCCTGGCTCACTTCAGCAACGGCTCCGCTAGCTGTGCTGCTCTCTGGGCCCCCAATTCCAGGGAAGACCTAACCCGGGGGCTGGGGCCATCTCCCATGGCGGGGGAGAGTCAGTCTTGCAGGGACAGAAGTAGCAGAGAGTCCTAGACAATGGGACTCCCATTTTGGAACACAGAGGGCCCTATCTATAAACCGCTGTGGGGGAGAGGGCCGGGCCTCCCCCTCCTCGGAGCTAGGCCAGTGCCGGCCCTCCCCCCGCCCCCCGCCGCCGGGCTCTCTCGCACCGTGGGCGCAGCGGTGGGGGCGCGGCCTGCGGAGGATGTGAGCTCAGCCTGGGCGCGGGCCAGCCGGGACGCAGCGGGCGGGGGCGCGTAGCGGTTCGCACGCCCCGCCGGCCAGCCCGCGCGCCTTTGTTCTCGAGGCCCGCGCGGGAGCTGGGAGGCCCGGGGGGCTGCGCGGAGCCTGGGAGGGGGGACTGGGAGGGGTTCTCCGGGGGGGGATGGGAAGACGTACGGAACCCCCGCCCCTGCCCGCGCGGCTCCCGGGGGCGACCCGCGCCCTCACCGATGGACACGAGCTTGATGCTCTCGCGGTCCAAGAACTCGAGCGCCACCGACACGTTTTCCAGCTGCATCTGGCGGAAGGTGGGCCGCTGGTTGTGCTTGCGGTGCATCTTTTTCTGGCTGAGTACCTCCAGCAGCGCGATGAGCCGCAGCCCGTCGCTCAGGTCCGTCTGCAGGTTGGCGATGCGCTTGCTCACGCACTTGAGGTGCTCGTTGCACCAGCGCGTGAATGTGTTCTGTTGGATCTTCTTCCACGGCGCGTCCTCCGCCAGGTCCTTCTCGGTGGCCGGCATCTCAGCGTCCCGCGTGTCGGCGCCACCCGGAGCCGCGCCCGCCGCGCTCTGGCCGGACCGGGAGTGGGAGCTACTCATTTTGAGGCGCGAGGAGCCGAGGGGCGGTGCTGCAGCCTCGGCGAGGGGACGGCCCTTTAATTAAAGTTGCAGGCACCTCGACGCGTGCGAGGGGAGGCAGAGAGCAGAGGTTGCGCTGTGGAGAGAGCGAGCCCTTTAAATGCGGGCGGAGGGTGGAGCCACGGGGCGGGGCTCCTGTGGGGCGGGGCCGTGGGGTGGAGCCTTGGGTAGCGCCCGCTCCGCCCCGCCCCGCCCGTTGGAATGCCCCGACTGGGCCCCCAGCTCCCGCTGCGGCAACCCGACCCCTGGGCTCTAGGAAAGGTCTTTGGGCCCCTAAGGGGGCAAGGATGGACCCGGGGCCCGCAGCCTCTCGCCAACGCTGCAGAAAACGCGCCCCAGAGGGAGGATAGGCTAAGCCGTATCTGGTCTAGGACCGCTTCGCCTCTAGCCGGCACGCCTTTACGAGGGACTTTCCTTCCTCTGAAGCTCCCACGGGGGGAGGGGGGTGGGGTGAGGCGGCTCGACTCCCTAAGTCAGTGGGGTCCCGCCCCATCCCTGCGCCTGCACTCGTCGTCCCCCTTTTCCCGGGATCCCAGGCCGAGGGTTCTCCCGCAGCAGCGGGAAGGAGCCACCCTTTGCACAGCGCCGCTCTCGGGCCAGCCACTGCTGCCTACGCTTTGGGTGCGCTACGCGGACCCCCTGGCCCAGGCCGGCCTCGCTGACCTGCACCGGCCCTCGCCTGCGCACCTGCGCCCATCGGTTCCCATCGCCTCCCTCCCTCCTTCCCTTGCTCCTCCCGCCCTCCACCCGGGAGGAAATGGGGCACTGGGCCAGGAGGACGCGGGCACTCCTGGAGCAAACAGCCTTCGAAGGGGCCCGGCGGGCCGTTCCAGCGGGCACGGGCAGAGCGCGCTTCGGAGAGGGAGTGTGCCCTCCCAGCCCACCCTACTGTCAACCCGGGGTACTGGGTGGAAGGGAAGGGGGCTCCAGTCGGAATGGCCCTGAGCCCAGTGACCAGGCAGGGGGCAGAGGGAAGTCGCCTTTCAGATCTAGAGGGGCCTACTCAGGAGTTTCCTTAAGCCTTGGCAGGCTGTGAGCACCCGGGTCTTGGCGGGCTTCAGGTGCAACGGCAGGTGTAGAGTGGACCCCAGGACATGGGGACTACAGGACTGAAGGGGGTGAAACACAAAAGGCTTCAAGGGTTGCTTAGGAGCCTGGGCTGAGTCCCAGAGCAGTGGGTAGGAATTCACTCATAATGAATTTGCTGGAGACGGTGCACTGTCACCTTCTGCACTGACGGTTTCTTCCCCAGAACGGACTCCTGCCCTCAGTCATGTGTACTTCTCTCCAGAATGTTGCCTGATGTCTTTTTCCAGAACGGGAGGTCTCTGTCCCTGCTGTTCAATTCTAGCAAGGATTCATGTATCTGCTAAAGACCAGTGGGAAAAGGAGGCCCTGGGTTGGCCAGCATGTCATGCCCAAATATGGCTGACTCTCCTGTGGCCTTTGGCTGTGTACACTGCCAGCAGTGGGGTTGCCCCCAGCACACTCGCATTGAGCTGCTTGTAACCCCACTAGCTTTCCCCTCCAGCGGGGTGGTAGGGGCCAAATGGCACTATTTTCCCAGTGCCGAGGCCCACTCCTCTCCTGGCTGCTTTCAGACACACCAGTACAGAACCAGGGTGCCTGGAAGCCGGGGAGGAGGTGGGAGGCAGAGCTGTGAAGGAGAACTCACAGATCCTGCCCTGCCAGGCCCCACTCAACTCATGCTTAGAGTTGTCCCGGTGCCCCTAGAAACCAAGTACCCAGGGGTGGAAATACATCCAGAATCGAGTCTCTCTCCACCGAGTGCCATTGGGCCGGGCCATCTAGGTTCATTCTTTAATCTAAAGATCAGGGAAACTGAGTCAGAGTAAGTAACCAGTAGTCAGCTCCAGTAGAAAGGAAGACAGAAGTTAGGTGTCCCAGCTTCTAGCCTTGCGTTCTCCCCATTTCAGGCAAATAAGGAATGAGTGCAAAGGGTTCTTGTCCCTAGGAGGGCACACAGTATCACCACCAGATGTCGCCCCATCCCAAAGCCCCCTGATCAGTCCGTTTCAGGAAGCCAAAATCCAGCTCTTTCATATTTTCCCTTATTTGGAGTCGATTCTTGGATGTTAGTCATACTCCGCCCACCACCCCACCCCCAGCCCTCAGACCCCAGGCCAGGCCCTCCCACAAGGAGCTAAAGCCCAAAGCCCGGGGGCTGTTCCGCTGGGATCCTTAAGGAGCCCTCTGTAGGCCTGCGAAGCCAGGGGGCGCTAGGAGGGAAGGAACCTGCAGACCGGTGAGGTGAGAAGAGACCTGTGCTGGCAGGCCGAGCGCAGGCGCTAGGTTGATGCGCTCGCTTCCTGAGCTCCCACCCTGGCTGCATCCTGAGCTCGCACCCCGACTGCGTCCTGGAGCACGCAGAAACCGGCCTGCCAGCCGCTCTCACCTACTCTTCCCGGGGACCTGGGGACGAGGCGGCGCTGAACCTCCCACTCACAGTCAACCTGGGAGGGAGCCTGCTCTGGCCACACCCAATGCCCCCACCCCCAAGCAGTACAAGAAAGGGGTGGGGAGCCAGCTCCCTTTGTGCCCAAAGCAGCTGGTGCGCTGTGGACTTGCACCATCTCCATCCCAGCACACACGCACACTGGCTTCCAAGCGCCCTTCCTACTGGCCAGTCACCCGCAGCCCACACAAGTTCCTGGTCTCTGGCTCTTCTTTCCCAGACAGGCGTGCAGTGGTAGGCTCATGGGTACTTGTGTGTGAACCCAGCTCCTGACAAAAGCTCGCTCTCGCTCTCTAACGCTCTCGCTCTTAGAGACTCCCATGGCCTTGAACTCCCAGATTTCTCGGGCACAAACGCAGGCTCATGGGTAATCTAGGAAAGGCAACCACAGGACAGGACACCCACTCCCAGACACCAGGGGCGCCGCTACCGCGCTCACGCGCCCCAGCTCTACTTGGCCCGGATCTGGGTGCGCGCCGGCGCCAGCGTTCTCGAGCTTCTCCGCCTGCCTTGACCACCCGGGCCCCCAGCCCGCGAGCAGAGCAGTGACCTTCTCGCGCGCGAAGCCGGTCCGCGAAGTCCTCACCTGCTCTCTCTGCGGGCGGGCGGCGACCGCCGGGTGGCGCCCGGCTCACCTTCGCGCCCACGCCGGGTGCCTCTGGGCTCAGCTGGCGTCCGCTGTGCGCCGCGCGCCTCCACGCGAATGGGCCGTCGCTGCCCGCCTTCTTGTTGGCCTCACCCCCGCCCCGCGCCCGCCCCGCGCCCGGCCCGGCCCGGCCCGGCCGAGAAAGCCTTAATTGGTAAAATCGCCCAGGAGCCAGGGGGCGGAGGGGAGGGGGAAGTGTGCGGGGGCGCGCCACGAGCACGATCTCCCCGGCAGCTTGGCGACGCCGCCCCCATCCCCACCCCCACCCCCGCCCCCACCCCCGATGAGCTCACCACCGAGTCAGGGCCGCCAGAGCCGGGCGGGGCCAGGGCTGGGGACAGGGGGTCTGCTGCACCCACGTCTAGGCTCAAGCACAACCACCCAGGATGGCCGAGTTTAGGGGAGCCAGGTGCTCCCCCAGCTGCAAAGGCCCAGCTCCAAGGCCACCTTCTACCAGGGTGCCACCAAATCACAGTCCCCAGTCTGGCGGTGAGGGGCTACAGGCCAACCCTAAGGCACCAATAGCCCTACATGGGCTGCACTGCCAACACCTGAGTCCTGTGGTGACCAAGCATCCTGGCTGCCACTGCTTTGGCCCGTAGCAGAGGCCAGGCGTGACGGGCAGCAGGGAGGTAGTGCAGTCCAGGAGCACACATAGGCACAGTCCCAAAGCCTGGGGGTGTGCACTGGGGTGCAGCCAAACAGCCAAGTGTCTGCGAGCCTAGTGGGCACAGCCACACCCTGGCGCTGCCAGACTCGGTCTTCCTCTTCTGCATGTCCATTTCCTGGTAGCTTCAGATTTAGTTGAAATGTCACTTCCTAGAGGGAGGCCGCATAAAGTAGTGTCATGTTAATATTTTGATCACAACTCCCAATGACCACACTTTACACCCTGAGGCAGTAAACACAGACTTCCCAGACCCAAGTAGCTGAAAGAAAGGTTTCCCGCAGTGAGACTTTCCCTGACTACACATTGGGGAGTATTCTAATTCTCTCTATTGACTCCATCAGAAAAGCGGAGGCGTGGGCGTCTGACCTACTGGTTGGGACTCTGAGTGGGCACCTCTGTGCTATACTGGAGTGCTTGGTGCAGACCCCAGGAGGTGGTGGTGGCTCAAGTGATTGGAGGGAAAAGGCAGCACAACCTGAGCAAGGGGTCCAAAGGTGGAGGGAGCCTGAAAGATGGGGCAGCAGCTTGGCCGCGTCTCAGGATGTCCATTGCATTTGATCCCTCTCTGCACTACGACCACT
The DNA here is from genome assembly GCF_051225735.1 of Oryctolagus cuniculus. NCBI lineage: Eukaryota > Metazoa > Chordata > Mammalia > Lagomorpha > Leporidae > Oryctolagus > Oryctolagus cuniculus. The sequence continues at coordinate 132,313,110 of NC_142888.1, read as the reverse complement.
AGCCCCGACCCACCCCGCAGCACACACACACACTGCAAACACAAGTTCTGGGCCCTGCTTCTTCCAATCCGGGGGAATGAAGGTGTGTATCGTACCAGCTGCTTCCTGGTGAAGATCATAGTAAATTCAAGGTATTTTTTCTCCTGTTGAGGAAATGTTTTCATGCTGACAGTGTTTGCCTTATAGCTTTCAATTCTGCTTAGAAGCCATTCCCTGTGCTTGACGCTTTCTTAGTCTTGATTTAGAATCAGCCACTTCCAAGCTCCTTCCACACTGGCTACACCCTACTGTCTCCTCGCCTGCCCTTAGGGACCCCTGTATATGTGCTTCCCAGTCCCTCTGGGAACTCTGAAGCTGGGTCATGGCCGTCCAGGTCATCAACTCAAGGACCAGGTGGCTGGTGCCGAGCCTCTCCACACTGTTAGGTAATGGTTTACCTAACTTCTAGTGGCCTGGGACAGAGCTGCGCTACCATGGGACTGGATGAGGCTTTAGGTACACATGGGGTGGGTACAGGGGACCACCACCTTCAGCTTCCTGGTGCTACTTGTGGCGAGGCCTCCGAGTGGGGCAATAAGGCAGGTGCCCTGGGGAGGGGGGGTGTTACTTAGGGAGAAGGCAAACCTAGAATTCCTTGACCTCATAAGGAAAGAGCTGGGATCCCAATGGGGAGGGGTGGTGGCGGAAGGGGGGGAACTGAGCAAGCACTCTGTACACACAGGCCTCCGGGAGAGGGGCCAGCACTGCAGAAGAAGGCTTGGAGAGGTGCTGGGCAAGCGGGCCTTGGCCAAAACTAAAAACTCCAGGAGGCAGCTTCATAGCTGCAAATAGTTCAAACTGTCATCTCTCCTGCCTTTTCCTGCCATGCACACTGTCTTTGGGAATGCACACAACTTCTCCCACATTGCTGGGAACAGACTGGGCCAGGTCTTTATTCTAGAATCTGGCAAACGGAAACCCCTCTTCCTTAGGGTTTTTGTCTACGGTCAAAGGGCCTCGTCTCTTCCACATTCTTCCCTGGTCTGTCTGTCCCCATTCTGTGTGAGCAATCTTCCTCAGAGAACTGGCCTGTGACCATCACCAGTTTGGGCCCTTCAGCCTGGAGCTGATCAGAGCCCTCGCACTTTCTTGTCACCAGCTAACATCTGTGAGGCCAGGACGGCACCTCATCTCTTCATGCACCCACTTCTGTCACTTCCTTTCGACTCCCCAACGGGACAGCCCTCTTCTGATTAAGACCCTTGCCAACCCAGCCACAGTACAGGAACCTGAGCAAGCCTTGGCAGTCTCTCACGGCTCACCAGGCTCCTCTGCCCCTGCCCGGCCCCCTCTTGGTCACTGGGCTCAGGGCCATTCCGACTGGAGCCCCCTTCCCTTCCACCCAGTACCCCGGGTTGACAGTAGGGTGGGCTGGGAGGGCACACTCCCTCTCCGAAGCGCGCTCTGCCCGTGCCCGCTGGAACGGCCCGCCGGGCCCCTTCGAAGGCTGTTTGCTCCAGGAGTGCCCGCGTCCTCCTGGCCCAGTGCCCCATTTCCTCCCGGGTGGAGGGCGGGAGGAGCAAGGGAAGGAGGGAGGGAGGCGATGGGAACCGATGGGCGCAGGTGCGCAGGCGAGGGCCGGTGCAGGTCAGCGAGGCCGGCCTGGGCCAGGGGGTCCGCGTAGCGCACCCAAAGCGTAGGCAGCAGTGGCTGGCCCGAGAGCGGCGCTGTGCAAAGGGTGGCTCCTTCCCGCTGCTGCGGGAGAACCCTCGGCCTGGGATCCCGGGAAAAGGGGGACGACGAGTGCAGGCGCAGGGATGTGGCAAGAGTCAACCGGCCCGAACCACCGCAAAGACACCCACGCCGCCGGCTCCCTAGCTCCCACGTTCTGGCCGGTTTCTACCGGTTCGGGTCGCATAGGCTCCGCCCCTCCCGCGAGTCTAGCTCAGAAGCGCCTGCGTGTGACGTCTTGGCGTGCCCGTCCAGCCCCTTTTCTCGAGCGTGCAGCCCCGCCCACTCCCACGGCCTGAGTAGTCTGAGCCACTTTGGCTCCCACACAGGCCCCGCCCCTCTTCCGCCACAAACCAATCTCGCACGTTTTTGAAATACGAGCTCGCCAGGCCCGCCCCGCCCGCTCCCACAGCTAGACCGGTCCGTGCCGGCTTCTCCTTGTGGTTTGGCTCCGCCCCGCGCAGCGCGCGCAGCCTGCGGAGCCCGCGGCCATGACGGGAGCGTGACGCAGACGTGACGCAAGCGCGGCCGCTCCCGAGCCCTGCGAGGCAGTGGTGTTGCTTGGCCTGTGTCGCCAGGCCCGGGCTGCCCCCAGCCCTTCGCCACCTGCCGGCCGCGCCCGCGATGGACGACTACGCGGTCCTGTCGGACACCGAGCTGGCCGCCGTGCTGCGCCAGTACAACATTCCGCACGGGCCAGTCGTGGGTACGCGGGAGCGGGCGGGACGCCTCCCGGGACTCGCTCTCCCGCGCGCCGTCTCGCAGCCCCCCGGTACCCCCCGCCTGCGTCCCCTACCCAGATTCCCTCCCTGGGCTCGCAGCCCACGACCCTGACCGCCCCGCGCCCGCTGTCTGGTCAGGCTCCACTCGCAAGCTCTACGAAAAGAAAATCTTCGAGTACGAGACCCAGAGGCGGAGGCTCTCCCCACCCAACTCGTCTGCTTCCTCGTTCTCCTATCGGTTCTCGGGTGAGCAGCTGGCTGCCGGTGGTGACAGGGAGGGTGGGATTTCGAGGGTGTGGCGTGGGGGGTGGGTTGCTAGCCGAGAGAGGCACTGCGAAGAAGGGAGGGAAGCCTGGGGGAAAATGGTCTCGTCCCCCCCAATTCAGACTTGGATTCGGCATCTGTGGACTCGGATAAGTACGACCTGCCCAAGAAAGAGGACGCCTTACTTTACCAGAGCAAGGGTAAGGCAAGGAATTGACACCCTTAACACCATCACCCCAACACCTTCACCCACCCTGTCCCGGACCGTGGGCGTAGGGAAAACCTGAGGCCTCGACTCCCCACCAGCCTCAGCGACCTGAGAGGGGCCCCAAAAACGCTGTTTAAATAAGGGTCCCTGGAGCAGCTGGGGAACACGGGTCTGCCCTCTGCTACCAGTGCTCCCTTTTTCAAGGCTATAATGATGACTACTACGAGGAGAGTTACTTGAGCACCAGGACTTACGGGGAGCCCGAGTCTGTGGGCACATCCAAAGGCTTCCGGCAACCCGGGACTTCGCTTTCTGATGCTGACACCTCCCACCACCAGGTGAGCTGCCGTCGGGCACCTCATATCCGGGGGCAGCTTGAAGGGATGACAGCTGGGTTTGGGTAAATCCCGGCATCACTGGGTACAAATGCTAGCTCCTAGGTTTCCAGAGAGAGTTAGGATGAGTTAGGACTTTGCTACGGGGCGTGTCAAGAGTATTTGACTAGAGCACACAGGATGTGGCCTGCACCCTGGTCAGGATCTGAAGTTCCAACTCAGAATCCAGGGGGAGAAAAGAGGGTTCTGGGGTCAGTGCTGTGGCACAGCAGGTTAAGCTACCGCCTGCAGTGCCAGCATCCCATGTGCATCCAGGTTGGAGTCCTGGCTGCTCCACTTCTGATCCAGCTCCCTGCTACTGTGCCTGGGAAAGCAGTGGGGGATGGTGTGAGTACTTGGGCTCCTGCCACTCCCATGGGAGACCTGGATGGAATTCCAGGCTCCTGGCTTCAGCCTGGCTCAGCCCTGGCCATTGTGGCCATTTGGGGAGTTAACCAACAGGTGGAAGATCTCTCCCTCTCTAACTCTGCCTTTCAAATAAATAAGTAGAATCTTAAAAAAAAAAAAATGTTTATTTTCATCTGCTTGAAACCAGAGCAACAGGAAGACAAAAAGAGAAAGTGAGGTCTTCCATCCCCTGGTTAATGTCCTAAATGCCCAGGATGGGGGCCATGGCAAAGCCAGGAGCCCAGAACTCCATCTAGGTTTTCCACAGGGGTAACAGGGGACCAGAAGCAAACCAGCCAAAACTTGAACTGGCACTCCGTATGGGATATGGGCACCCTAACTGGCAACCAAACCTGCCACGCCACAATGCCTGCCCTGTCTCTGGCCTTTAAGCAATGGTTAGAGTGGGCTGAGTAATACGACAGGCTGTGCTGACCCTGCTGGCCAGTCCCGTCACCTCGATTCTGGTCTGCAGGTGCGCAGTGACCATCTTTTCTCTTCTGAAGAGGAGGACAAGGACAGGTGAGTAGTGGGAAGGCCCTGGGAGCAGTGATTCTGGGCCTAGCTCTCCTGGCTCACCTGCTCCCCTCTTTTGCATTAGGGAACGCTCCACATATGGCCGTGACAGTGCCTACCAGAGCATCGCACACTACCGCCCTGTTTCCAACGTCTCCAGGAGTTCCTTGGGCCTGTCCTATTACCCTGCATCCTCCTCTTCTGTGGCCTCTTCGCCTTCTCCATCATGGCTCGCCCGCCGTGCCATCCGACCAGAAAAGCAGGCCCCTGCAGCTGGTCTGGGTCAGGACCGCCAGGTCCCACTCTGGGGCCAGCTGCTGCTTTTCCTGGTCTTTGCTGCCTTCCTGCTCTTTGTTTACTATTCCTTGCAGGCAGAGGAAGGCAACCCCTTCTGGATGGATCCCTGAGGGTCTTGATTTCAGAGCCAGCTCTTTGAAGTCCTGGCTGTCTGCCTTAGTGCAGTGTGTGCTGGGGGTGGGGGTGGGGGCTTTTCTGTGTGTTCTAGCTTTGGGGGCTGGGCCTAGCCCTGAGCAGTGCTTGCTCCCCCTGCCTGCTCCCACCAGGGAGGCAGCAGACTCGGGCCCTTCACGTTCTGGTAGGCCTGGGCGTGCCTTCCTCTGGAGCCTCCTGGCCCTGCTTGCCTCTGACCCTTAGGGCCTGGGAGGGCAAGACTTCACTCCTTCAGAGATGTTGTCATGTGCTCATGCATGCCTCCTGTTCGTTGTCACCTTTTTGAGGTTAACCAAGGGCCACCTTGACTTTGTTTTCGTGGACGCAATAAAGACCGTTTATTTTTAATGTGTTGGCTCTTCCTGCTGGGGGAGAGGCTGGCTGCCATGCTTTGGGGTCTCTGGGTCTTAAGGTTTTTTAAGGATTGTCACCTGGCTTTATTGATTCTGTGGTTTTGCTTTGGTCTTGGCATAGGAATCAAATGCTACCACTGACTAGGTTCATGTGTTGTTTGGGGGTTTATTCCCTGACTCCCCAAAGCACTGGTAACTACTTACGAAAAGAACTGTGATAACAACAAGGGGTCTGGAGAACCCACCTGGAAATGCAGGTGAGGCTGCAGGCACAGTGTGGTTTGCAAGCGCTCCCATCAGGAAAGGTTGAAACGAACTTCAGCTTCCAAGGGCATTAGGATAGAACGTAAACAAGCCATCTTGGTGGTGGGTCTGGAAGGTCGTTCCTCAGCTCACCTTCCAACCTTTCAGCTCTTGTTATATATTTCATAATCTTTACATGTATTTTTTAAAAGGGGGTGCTAAAGAGACTCAGGATAGAATGACTGGCAATACCTGGCACACCTGGCTTTCTGCTGCCTGCAAAGGGTGGAAAAGCACAGGGCAGGGCGGGCATCCTACCCCAGGTAGGAGGCAGAGGCCCAGTAAGGGCTAGGGCCTTGGCATTGGTCCCTTTTGCATCCCATCTACCCCCCACTGCAGGCTGTGGGACTCAACCTGGTCTCATTTTGTGCAGTGCCTGTGTGGTGCCCGTACATGCACCTTGGGCTCCCGAGCCCCAGGGACTCTTGCTTGGCTATGGCCACATTGTGACTGTGTGGCGTGGCTGGGCTTTGGACACCTCCCACACGCTCCTGACCATTTCTGTGCTGCAACTCAGCTTCTCCCCACATGGTTGGTGATCCTAAAAAGTAACACATGGTTTTTCTACACTGAAGATAGGCAGAAAAGAATGAGTCACTTCTAATTTTCTTAACCACACAGCCTCAGCCTCCCTGGTCTGACTCCCAAGTCCCCAGCATCTGGCTTGTCCCTCACCCCCCAGCCCCTTGTTGTATGGACTCCTCAGGCCCTGCAGGAGGGCAGAAACCCAGACAGATGGTCCACCGTGGGTGGTGGGCTTGGGTAGGTGGACAGTAGGCACCTAATGATATCAGTAAGCCTCATCATGGGGTAGCAGAACAAACAGGCCCACACCAGGACTTGAGAAGGATGCAGTAGCAAGCTCCTGCCTGAACAGCCAGTCGGAAGTCACACGAGAGGGCTTGTTCCACCAGTCAGCATGCACTGCGTGGGAGCCTGCCAGGGCCTGGGGCAGAGAGGTAAGCAGAGCCTAGCAGGAAAGCACATGGGGCTTGTGCTGGCGAGCACGATACCAGAAAGTTCTGAGTAGCATATGGTGTGGAAGAGACAAGAGACAGCATGAGAGGAAGGAGACGGAAGAACGTTTGGGACAAAACAGCCATCTAGGCCCCAGTGAAAGTGCGGAGGATGGCCGCAACTTGTTGGGTGTGCCTGGCAATCACTATGCTGTCTGGCATGAGGGAAGGAAGGAAAGAGCTGCCAGGCATGTGAGAGTCTGCTCTTTTCCTTCATTTTGCAAGTGCCCCCAGGTCTCCCCATTCATAGCCTAGGACAAGATAAAATTCCTGGTTCTGGCTCCCTAGGGCTCCACTCCAGACACCCTGTGAGCACCCCTTACCCTCCTGAGACCTGCCACTTGGGCTTGGCTGCCACTGTCCAGGGCTCTATGAGCCTTGGGGCACTTCTGCCCTGTCTATGTCCCTAAGGGCTCTGCAATCCTCGACCCTGTGCTCTACCCAATCCTCAAGGCTCTGGGCCACACAGAGACACCTGACTGAGAAATCACCCAAGCACTCTGGGTACCCCAAGCATAAGGCTGAGGGAAGCTCTGTGGTTCTCATGGGGAAATCAAGGTCTCCAGGCCTCCAGGTAAATGTTCTCTGAGGCTCTAAAGAGCTACAGTGACCTCTCAACGCTCCAAAGGACTCGGGGCTCGCCTCTTTCAGCTGCTGAAGCCTCCAGGACCCCCGCTCCCAAGGGCGCAGCTACAACCCTACCCACATTCTACAGGGCTCCAGTGTTGCAGGGGGGTGCAGAGGGGCAGCAGCCGCTTCAGGCACTGTCTCCAGTACCAGTTCTCTCCCTCCACGGCTGGCACCCAGGAGCCACCACACCACTGGCCACACGCACTACAGCACCCCCAAGATGGGGAGGAAATCAGACAGCAGAGGCAGGACATCAGGTGACACCTGAGGGAGGAAGGTCCTAAATCACGAGATGAGCCGAAAACCTCAACTGACTGGATCTTGGAACGGTGTACCCACATATAACAGCCCCTTCCAAGTGACGGTAAGGAGGGCCCGGGGGCAGGATGCAGGGGGCTCTTGACAGGTCCAGCCTGGCCCGTCCCCCAGGGCCCCGCTGCGACAACAGACTCTCCAGCTCCCGCTCTGCTCCACAGGCTCTGGCTGGGGAACAGCCCGCGGCACAGCCCCCGTTACGGCCTCAGCAGCTGGCCCCACAGTACACCTATGCCCAGGGTGGCCAGCAGACCTGGGTACGGCAGGGCTCACCACCTCGCGGATCGCCCGGCCCAAGGAGATGCTCAGGGCTGGTGGGCAGGGAGTCCCATGGGCCCCGGCCGCTCTGCCACCTGCGAGGAGGGACCCCCACGTGCCCCCACAGCCACTTACCTGGGCCCCGTGTCTCCATGCAGGCCCCAGAGAGGCCCCTGGTGGGTGTCAACGGGCTGGACGTGACCAGCCTGAGGCCCTTTGACCTCGTCATCCCCTTCACCATCAAGAAGGGCGAGATCACCGGTGAGCGTGAGGCGGGAAGGAGCGCGGGAGCCCGGGCGGCCGGGGCGAGCCACTGGGCGGCCCTGACCCAGCTCCGCTGCCCCGCTGCCCCGCAGGGGAGGTCCGCATGCCCTCAGGCAAGGTGGCACAGCCCTCCATCACTGACAACAAGGACGGCACCGTGACCGTGCGCTATGCGCCCAGCGAGGCTGGCCTGCACGAGATGGACATCCGCTACGACAACATGCACATCCCAGGTGGGCCACCCTGCCTCTGGCCGGCCGCTGCCACCGCCATCTCGCAGAGAGGTGGGGGTGGAGGCACATGAGGCTGCCGTTTGACACGGCCCCCTTCCCGCCTCAGGGAGCCCCCTGCAGTTCTACGTGGATTACGTCAACTGCGGCCACGTCACTGCCTACGGGCCCGGCCTCAGTCACGGAGTGGTCAACAAGCCCGCCACGTTCACCGTCAACACCAAAGACGCGGGAGAAGGTGAGCGGCGCGTGCTGGGCATCCGGGACCTCCCCACTGGGGCGGCTGAGGGCTGAACGTGGGCGGGGTCCCTAACGGGGTAGCCCCGCCTGCCGGCCCCGCCCCGCCCCACCAGCGGGGCTCCTCCTCAGCAGGCGTGGCGGCGTGTCCCCGGGCACGGTGCCCACCCTCACCCGCACCTCTGGCCAGGGGGCTTGTCGCTGGCCATCGAGGGGCCTTCCAAAGCGGAAATCAGCTGTACGGACAACCAGGACGGGACGTGCAGCGTCTCCTACCTGCCCGTGCTGCCCGGCGACTACAGCATCCTGGTCAAGTACAACGAGCAGCACATCCCAGGCAGCCCCTTCACCGCCAGGGTCACAGGTGGGTGGCACTGGGAGCGGGGGTGGGCGTGCTCTCCCCTTGCGGCCCGAGGCGCGGTGACGGATGGCCGCCCCCCGCCGCCCCCGCAGGTGACGACTCCATGCGGATGTCCCACCTGAAGGTGGGCTCTGCGGCCGACATCCCCATCAACATCTCGGAGACGGACCTCAGCCTGTTGACGGCCACCGTGGTGCCGCCCTCGGGCAGGGAGGAGCCCTGCCTGCTGAAGCGGCTGCGGAACGGCCACGTGGGTGAGAGGCTGAGGGGACTGCGGAGGAAGAGCGGCTGTGTGGGCGGGCGTGGGTGGGGGTGTCCGCGCCCGCCCCCGCTGACAGCCCCGCCCCGTGCCCAGGGATCTCATTCGTGCCCAAGGAGACAGGGGAGCACCTGGTGCACGTGAAGAAGAACGGGCAGCACGTGGCAAGCAGCCCCATCCCGGTGGTGATCAGCCAGTCGGAGATCGGGGATGCCAGCCGCGTGCGCGTGTCCGGCCAGGGCCTCCACGAGGGCCGCACCTTTGAGCCCGCGGAGTTTATCATCGACACTCGAGACGCAGGTAGGTGGCGGAGGCGGGCCCGCGGGGGCGGGGGACGTGGGTGGCGCTGGGCAGCCTGGCTCAGGGCTGTCCATCGCCCAGGCTACGGGGGGCTCAGCCTGTCCATCGAGGGTCCCAGCAAGGTGGACATCAACACGGAAGACCTGGAAGACGGCACGTGTAGGGTCACCTACTGCCCCACGGAACCCGGCAATTACATCATCAACATCAAGTTCGCTGACCAGCATGTGCCTGGTAGGTGTGGTGACAGTGCAGCCCCGCCCTCCCCCCAGCCCTACCGCACCCGGGTGTAACCCGCGCGGGGCATGGGCCGCACTCTCTCCCTGCAGGCAGCCCCTTCTCCGTGAAAGTGACAGGCGAGGGCCGGGTGAAAGAGAGCATCACACGCAGGCGGCGGGCCCCCTCGGTGGCCAACGTTGGCAGTCACTGCGACCTCAGCCTCAAGATCCCTGGTAGGGGCTGTGGGGAGCCAGGGAGGGCTGCTGGGAGCAGGTGGGGGCACAGACCTCCTACCCACCGGGCCACCTCCTCCCTGCAGAAATCAGCATCCAGGACATGACCGCACAGGTGACCAGCCCCTCGGGCAAGAGCCACGAGGCCGAGATCGTGGAAGGCGAGAACCACACCTACTGTATCCGCTTTGTGCCTGCTGAGATGGGCACGCACACAGTCAGTGTCAAGTACAAGGGCCAGCACGTGCCTGGAAGCCCCTTCCAGTTCACCGTGGGGCCCCTGGGGGAAGGAGGAGCCCACAAGGTTCGTGCTGGGGGCCCTGGCCTGGAGAGGGCTGAAGCCGGAGTGCCAGGTAGGCCCGCTTGCCCACCCAGCTCTTGCTCTTCTGGGTGCCCGGGGGCAGTGGGGGGGAGGCTGCCGGCAGCCACGCCATCGGGGCCATGGCGAGGGGCTGAGGGCAGAGGCGCAACCCTCCAGGAGGAAATACCGCTCTCCACAGCCGAATTCAGCATCTGGACCAGGGAAGCTGGCGCCGGGGGCCTGGCCATCGCCGTCGAGGGCCCCAGCAAGGCCGAGATCTCCTTTGAGGACCGCAAGGACGGCTCATGTGGTGTGGCCTACGTGGTCCAGGAGCCAGGTACCGGGGGCCTGGCCGGGGCTGGAGCAGGTCCTCAGGGAGGGAGCCGGGGTTGTCTTCCCCACCACCCTGGGGCCCCCACCACCCTCCACCTGCCTCGAAGCCTCAGAACGCCCCGCCCCGGGCTGTTGGTGGGGCAGGCAGGAGGCCCAGCCTCCGAGGAGCCAGACCTCCCATCGTGCCTGGCCTGGGCTGGCCCAGGATAGCCTCGTGTCCTCTCCCTGCCAGGTGACTACGAGGTGTCGGTCAAGTTCAACGAGGAGCACATCCCTGACAGTCCTTTCGTGGTGCCTGTGGCTTCTCCGTCCGGCGATGCCCGCCGCCTTACTGTTTCTAGTCTTCAGGTGAGGCACTGAGAGAAACTGGCCACCTGGGGCTCCTGGGCCCGGCCAGACCAGAGGCACCGCGAAGCACAGGCCAGGGTTCTGTGCCCAGTAACCCAGCCGGCCCAGCTCTGGGCCCCGGGCCCCTGCTCTGGCCGGGTCCAACCCGCACTTGGGGTTGGCAGGAAGCACCCTGCCCACCGCGTGGAGTTTTTCTCGTGTCTCAGGTCTAAAGGCTTTGAACAGGAGCCTGTGCCCCTTGAGCACCAGGGCTGAGGTTTAAAGAGGGAAAGCCTGCCAGGGTGGGGCCACTGTCCTTCCAGCTGTGGGGGCCCTGTGACTTCAGGGGTCTGGGCGGTGGGGGAGGGGGAGGGGTAGCGTGGTGGGGGAACCTATGTCTGAAGCTTGCTGCCCCTAGCATATCAGTGGCTCTCCCTCTTTAAACCAAGTTGGACGCCAGATGGGTAAGTGTGAGCCCTGGGGCCTCCCAACTCTGGGGCCATGTACCGGCCCCGTGCCCGGTCCCCGCCACCCCATCTAACCTCGTCTGCTGTGCTTCCAGGAGTCAGGGCTAAAGGTCAACCAGCCAGCCTCTTTTGCAGTCAGCCTGAACGGGGCCAAGGGGGCGATTGATGCCAAGGTGCACAGCCCCTCGGGAGCCCTGGAGGAGTGCTATGTCACAGAGATTGACCAAGGTGAGGCCCTGTCCCTGTCCGGCCACCCGGCCACCTACCTGCACGGGCCCCAGCGGGGGCAGCGGGCCTCCCCAAAGCCCGGCCAGCCGGCTGGAAGCAGGCTGAGAGTACGTGAGGAAGGTACAGACTTTCTGTTGGCGCCCAGCACGGGGCCCCCCGACGGCTGCAGGGCCCCCTCGATCAGGGGACAGGGGAGCCCTCCCCGACCGGTGGCCCAAGGCCTCGGCCATGAGCTCGCCAGCCACGGCCACTGGGAAGAAGGCCTTTCGTGGGGCAGCGCGACGCGGTGTGTCTGCAGAGGGACGGCCCCCAGTGTAGCCACAGGGCTGCCGGGCCCTTCGCCAGGCGCATGGCACCTGCAGTAGGCTCAAGCACACCAGTGTCACCGCGCAGTCCTGCCCCTTGCCGGCTGCCTGACCCGAAGCAAGTTCCGGCCCGTCCATGAGCCCCGGTTCACGGGCGGGGAGTGTGGCACTCACGGTAGCCGTTCAGGGGAGGCCGGCCGTGAGATGAGGCGGCTGTTTGGCCGGTGGACGATTTCCGTGCCTCTGAGCCTCGATGGCAGGCTGCTTGGGTGTCTAGAGCCTCCGCCCTCAGCCTTCTGCAGGTGTGTGCTGCCGGGTGTGGGCGCCCAGCAGGGCCCCAGAGGAAGCGGAGGGGACGCGGGCTAAGGGTGTGGGGGGAGGACGGGGCAGGCCAGGACCGAGGCTGTCCTCTCGGAGGCTACATGCTGGTGACAGAACCCCCAGGCCCGCAGCGTGCCCTTCTGCTCCTCAGATAAGTATGCCGTGCGCTTCATCCCACGGGAGAATGGGATCTACCTGATTGACGTCAAGTTCAACGGCACCCACATCCCTGGAAGCCCCTTCAAGATCCGAGTGGGGGAGCCTGGGCACGGAGGGGACCCAGGCATGGTGTCCGCCTACGGAGCGGGCCTGGAAGGCGGCGTCACAGGTGGGTCCTCGGCTGCAGCTCTGGGCGTGGCTGAGGCTGCCAGGGCCGAGCTCCCGGCGACGTCTGGGGTGGACGGCCGGGGTGGGGGGACAGCACAGGCCCGGCAGCTGGGGGCGGGACAGGACGGGGTCACCAGGCCGGGCCGGCTCTGCCTGACCTCCCGTGCTCACAGGGAGCCCGGCTGAGTTTATTGTGAACACGACCAACGCGGGAGCCGGTGCCCTCTCGGTGACCATCGACGGGCCCTCCAAGGTGAAGATGGATTGCCAGGAGTGCCCCGAGGGCTACCGCGTCACCTACACTCCCATGGCGCCCGGCAGCTACCTCATCTCCATCAAGTACGGCGGGCCCTACCACATTGGGGGCAGCCCCTTCAAGGCCAAAGTCACAGGTGAGCCTACGGCCAGGCTGCTGGTGGCCACCCGACGCCAGGCGCTCGCACCCCCTCTCAGCCCCACCCGCTGTGCCCTGCAGGCCCCCGTCTCGTCAGCAACCACAGCCTCCACGAGACGTCCTCAGTGTTTGTGGACTCCCTGACCAAGGCCACGGGCGCCCCCCAGCACGCCGCCGCGGGCCCAGGCCTTGCCGATGCCAGCAAAGTGGTGGCCAAGGGCCTGGGGCTGAGCAAGGCCTACGCAGGCCAGAAGAGCAGCTTCACGGTGGACTGCAGCAAAGCAGGTGGGCAGCTGGGGCCGCCCCGGCCTCCCCGAGGACACGGGACGGCCAGCCCCGGGCCCCCGCCTTCTCTACCCTCAGGAGAGGAAAGGGCTGGCCGGGAGCAGCGGCTGGAGCGGCCCCTGCCACTCAGGCAGGGAGGGAGACGGGGAGGAGGGCTGGGCGCGGTCAGCAGCGGGGCCCGTGACCGAGGCCCGTCCCTACCTCAGGCAACAACATGCTGCTGGTCGGGGTTCACGGCCCGAGGACGCCCTGCGAGGAGATCCTGGTGAAGCACGTGGGCAGCCGGCTCTACAGCGTCTCCTACCTGCTCAAGGACAAGGGGGAGTACACGCTGGTGGTCAAGTGGGGCGACGAGCACATCCCGGGCAGCCCCTACCGCGTCCTGGTGCCCTGAGCCCGGTGCCCCCGCCGGCCAGCGCCGCCAGGACGAGAAGTGCCCCCACCCACGCCTGCTCTCCTGCCCGAGCAGCCCCCGGCCCCTCCCCCAGGCTCTCCCCGTCCCCCCGCCCAGCCCTCCGGCCTGCCCCGGCCACCCTGTCACTGCAGTGGCCCCTGCCCCGCGCTGCGCTCACCTGCCTCCCCGGCTGGCCTCTTGGCTTTCACTTGGGCAGAGGGAGCCGATCGGTGGCGCCGCCTGTCTTCTTGGGTTCCGGGAGGGGAGGGCGTAGGGGTCCTGGCCACGACCGCCCACTAGTCTTCTTCCCCAGCCAAGAGGAATAAAGTTTTGCTTCCATTCTCCCATGCGTGGCTGTGGCTTTCTTGGAGCCGGCGGCTGGGAAGGGGCTTGGGCCAAGGCCAACCTGCCAAGCGCGCCAGCAGGGCAGGCGTGTGGCCCGGCCCAGGCTGCTGGGTCTCTGTGTGGCCCCTCCTGGTGCCCAGGACCTCCTGCTCCTGCACAGCCCCTGACTCCAGGAAGCCCTGTCTGCCTGCATGGAGACCCAGGTAGAGGGCAGAGCTGGAGCACCCCCAGAGAGAGGCCTAGGGAGAGAACAGGCTGCTGGGGGCCGGGGGCTGGGTGCTGGGCAGGGTGGGGACGGGGAAGGCTCCCTGCTGGAGTTGAAGACCTGTGGGGCCCCCTGAGCAGTCCCTGGACTCATAGCAGGCTGTGGGCCTGTCCCAGACGCTCAGAAGGGGCAGTCGTGAGGCCCCTGCCCCAAGGGGCTGGCTGTGGGGCTCATGGCCCCAGTGAACCAGTGACAAAGGACCCACTCTGGGGAAGCAGCCTCATCCCTCCCCCTCCACTCTCTCTCTCTCTCTCTCTCTCTCTGTCTCTCTCTCACAGACACACACACGCACACACACACACGCACGCACACGCACACAGCAGGAGGCCCTCGGCCCAACCCCCTCTTGCCTTCAGTGCACGGGGGCCCTCAGCCCCTGGCTCAACAGCCGCCTCTGCTTGCCCTGCCACGGGCTCCCACTCCCGCTCAGGCCACCTCCTGCCCTGAGAATGCACCCCAGATGCACAATGGCCAAGTCCTCCTGCAGGCAGGAGCCAGGAATCAGGGTTCCGGGCTCCAAGGTCGGCTCTGGGGTCAGCTCCTCCTCCTCCTCCCCCGCAGCCGGCCCCCTCGTCATGCCCCTTGCAGCCTTGGGTGGTCAGGAGCTGCACAGAGCAGGGGACAGAGAGGACCAGGCTCTGGACACACGGGCCAACCCCGGGCCTCAGCGAGGGCTCCCACCTCACCTCGCTGTCCCCGTGTTGCCAGGGAGGAGCCACACAGCCTGCCCTCACCTGTCCATCTGTCCGTCCTGGGCTGAACTGTTGCCTTAGGCTGGGCCGGCCTGTCCCAGGAAGACCCGGTTGGTCCCAGCCCGAGCTGCAGGCAGACACAGCTGGATCCAGGCTCCCTCCGCCTCACCAGGCACCCAGCCGTTGCTAGGCTGCCGAGAAGGGGGGCACATTCCGGAAGCCCCTGAAGCTTCCCAGCTGGTACAGGGTGGGGGCGCAGGGCCAGGTCCTGAGGGCTCCTGAGGCTTTGCCCTCTCCTCATGACGCACCCAGGACTCTGCACCCTGGGGCACCCATGTCCTGTCCTGTCTCACCTGAGCCCCCTGCCCTCACCTAAAGGGGACATCCTGCCCCACATCTTCCCTGGCAGGACCCCTCACCTCACACTGCCCCGGGGAGGGGGGAACAGCCTCAGAGCTGAGTCCGGCCAAGCACCTGCCCCCGTCCCCTTCCTGCCCATAACACCCAGGTACCCAGGAGACCATGGGGCTTTGAGGGAAGAGGATGCCAACGTGGTGGGAGTGAGGGGGTGGTAGGAGCCAGGCCCAAGGGGTACCCTGGCAGAGGCTGCAGGACAGACCAAGTGAGGAGCTGGAGGCTACCAGGGAGTGGGCCAGGACGGGGTGACACTGGGACCTCGCCCTGGCCAGGGGCCTGCAGGCGAGGCTGGGACCCAGGCGAGGAGCACTGCAGTGTCTCCCACCCAGAGCTGCGGGGTGCGGGCTCAGTCCCACCTGGCCCCTCAAGGACCACCAGGTGGCCAGACCAAAGGGAGGTCCCCGCACCCCACCTCCCTGGTCTGGCCACACCTCGCCCACTGAGACCAGGGAGAGGATGGGCCGGTCGTCCCAGTGGGGAGCACTGCTCCCAAACTGGAAATTCAGCCTGCACCGAGTCCCAGGACCATGGGCAGGCAGTAGGGCCCCACTGCCCTCCCTCTGCACTGCCACCCCACTGCCTACATCCCAACCTCCCCATAGCCCCGTTCCCCTGACCCCACGGTGCTGGAAGGAGACCCAGGTGAGGAGAGGGGCCAGAGGCCCCTAGAGAGAGGTCCCACACACCCTGCAGGGTAGGAGCCCCAGCCACTGCAATCAGTGGTACCGGGCGCCCAGCACAGGAGACATGGGGCTCAGGGTACCTGCTCCCCAGACACGGCCTGCCACCCACTTACACCCAGGGCAGAGCGCTCACCAGCCAGGGCCCCCAGCCCTAGGTGACTGCAGCCAGAGGTGTGCGCAGGCCCCCAGGCAGCACTGTCAAAGCTGAAGAGAGTCCGTGGCGCACCGAGCCCTCAGGTCATCAGGTATTCCCGAGGGCAGGGCCAGCATCCTTAGAGTGGAGGCCCCGACTGGGCACAGCTGGGGAGGCCCTGGGGGCAAAGCAGCACAGGGCTGTGGAGGCCTGGCCTGGGCCCTCAGGGACAGGGCTACCCTGCCCTTCTTGGGCTCCCCCGCTCCCCCACTGGATCTGAGCTGTGCTCAGAGGGAGAGGCAGAGAATGCACAGCGAGTCCACCAGGCCTGAGCGAAGGCACAGGATTCCTAGGGCCCCTGGGTCAGACACACGGGTGCTGGCCATCCACCCCTAGGTGCCAACACACTGCTGGAGGGGAGGCCCAGCCACCTGCTCTCCTGCGGCTCCAGAGCTGGGAGACGGCCTTGGAGGGGCCGGCAGCTACCCCCAAGGCCCCTGGCATTCCCCGGTGTCCAGAGCCAAGAGCAACTGCGCTTGCCACCACAGCAGCTTGGGGCCGACGTAGAAGAGAGGGCAAGATCCTCGCTGGGAAGGGAGCTGCGGGACCCGCCCAGGAAGGCTGGGGCACATGTCCCAGAGAGGACATCCAACATGCTCCCCTGCAGGAAGTGAGAAGCTCCTTCCCCACCCCACCGCCTCCTCCCTGGGGTGCCCCCCACCGCCCGAGCCCAGGCCCTGCTCACCTCGCAGGGTCCCCGTAGAACAGGGGCCTGTCAGCTGCACCCTGAGCACGAGGCCCCCACCTCTCCCAGCCCCGCCCTGCCCCTCCCGACTGCGTGGGGTGGGGGAGCTCCCGTGGGTGCAGAGGGGCGCCCGCACCCAGGGGCCGGGCTGTGGGGAAGGTGTGAGCCACGGGGTGGGGGCCCCAGAGGTGGGCAGGCTGCATAGGCTGCCCGGAGAGGAGGGCCCAGGGCCCTGTTCTGAGCAGGACTCCCCGGGCACGGCCCAGCTTCCGTCAAATGCCGGAGAGCACGCCAGGCCGGCCCCACGTCCACATGGTGTCTCTGGGCCCACTCTCCTTTCTGTGTGTGCGTTCTCTGCATTTCACCGTGCAACACCCTGAGGTCGGAAAGCCACTCCGCCGCCCAGGCCGGGCCACCAGGGTCCCAGAGTACCCGGCCGGGCAGCCTCGCTTGCACCCCGGGCCCATTCCTAAGGCCTGCTGCTCAGGACCAGGAGTGGACACGTAGGCAGCGGGCAGAGGAACCCCTCTGGCCTTCTTCCGATGGGTGGCACCCCACCCCCACCCCTCTCCCAGAGGTCTGCGCCTCATCCTCCCCTGCACTCTTCAGGGCTGACCCCAGAGACCAAGGTGGGTCACGCGGCGGACGGCGCGAGCCCTGGGAGATGAGGACACAGGGAGATGAGCTTGGCCCTGGGGTTCCCTCCTGCTCCCAGGCTTCCATGGGCGCTGGCGAAGCCCCGTCTCCTGAGCACCCCGTGGAGAGGAGCTGGCACTCCTGCCAACAGCCCCGGAGCCCAGCTTGGAAGCGAGCAGCACCACCTGTGTCCGATCACAGGGCTGTGGCCTTGACCTAGGCGGGAAGAGAGAGGAGGACCCCGAGCAGGACGCCCGCTGCCCAGAGAACCCCTCGGGAGCCAAGGCTGGGCAAGTCGGCAGACACAGAGCGGAGCTTGCGTGAAAGGGGGCCGCTGGGCGGGACCTGTGATGCTGCCTTGGGCGCCAGGGCACCCCTGTGGATGGGGAAGGCTACTCTACACGAGCCCGGAGCAAACCAATCCCCAGAGACTGCAGAAAGCCTCGGGAAACGTCTGGACGTTGCGATGACACGAAAAGCAGACCTTCTGCCTGACCAAACACAAGCCCCAAACCGCAACTCTGAGAGGCAAGTGACACCGTGGGGAGAAATTAGCAGCAGGATGTGACTCAGGGCTCAGCGCCTTAACTCACAGGGGGCAGGGACAAACCTCCAAGGAGAAGGCCGGGGCGGAGGGTGGAGGGCAGCACCAGGGGCCCAGGGGAGCCAGGGAAACCCAAGGCCAAGCCTTGCGCACCTGGAGCCGCGGGCGGACGGCACTGTTGGGAGGCGTCCCCACCCTCTGGGAAGGATGCTGGGTGCCCAGGCTGCGGCCCCAGCTGGAACAGGCCACCCTGGGGCCCAGCAGAGACCCAGGGGACAAACACTGGCCCCACGCAGCCCCTCCCCGGCTCTGCCCCCGTGCGGCAGCCTCCAGGGCCTGGGAGGCCCTCCCGGGCGGACAGGCAGGCCTGCAGCTTCCCCAGATCGTCTGGGCGGGGCCCAGAGCACCCATGCGGGTGAAGCAGCCTGGCACGTGCCGAGACGCACCTTGCAGCGTGCCAACGTCCAGCGGCATCCACGTCCAGGGACGCCACCTGCGGTCAGGCTGCGGGGGCAGCGGGCTCGCCAAGACCTACCTCCCCGAGGAGGAGACAGCTCGGCCCGACCCGAAAGCCCCCGCCGAGGCCCCGCTCCCGTCCTCCTGGAGAACCGGATGCCAGTGGGTGCAGGGCCACACCTGTCAAGGGACGCGGGGAAGCCTCGGTTACTTCCACGTCCCCGCCTCCGGAAGCAGCCAGACCCCCTGACAGACCCCAGGTCCCCGGGGTCCCCGGGCTTGGTGCCAGCTGTGCGCCCACCACCCACGTCCCTGGAATCCGCCTGGCAGCAGGGGTGGGGTGGGGGGTGGGCTGCGGGCCTCCCTGAGAATCGGCCGCGGGCCACGCCCAGCCCTACTGTGTGCACTCACTGCCCGGGAGGGAGGGGGCGCTGGGAGGTGGCCAAGCCCCCGGGAGGAGGCGGGGAGGACCGGGCCGCGCCAGGGCCGGGGGCTGACAGACTCGCCAGCGCCACGGCGGCCCGCGGCGGGCGCCTTCTGCCTTCCCGTCACCCAGGGATGGGGACACCGCGTCTCTGCCGCAAATCCAGCCTGGACAGGCCTGAGCACGGGAGGGGAGAGAAAGGGACGCCCGCGGCGGGGCGGGTCCCACGCGGCCCGGATCCGCGCCCCGACTTCCCCGGAGGCTTCCACGCGGCCTCTGACCCAGGGGAGCACAGAGTGTTGGGGAAGGGGGACCCGACGCTTCTCCGGCTGGGCGGGGCCGAGGGGCCGGCGCAGCCCCTCGACCCCGCCTCAGCCTCAGCGGCCACCGCCTCCCGTCGCCTCAGCGCGCCCGCCGGAAACCAAGTCCCGCCCTCGCGCCCACCCCTTCCGGCGATCCTGGCCAATGATGACGCTCTGCCGGAGGAAATGGGGTGGGAGAGGGCGGAGTTCCGCTCGTCCCTCCTGACGGACGCTTCTGTTACCCAATGAAGCTTTCTCGGTCGCGTGCTCGTCAGAAGGTGCCAGGGGAGAGAGCGGGCCCGCCGCCACGGTCGCGCGAGAGGTTGCGGGGTCCGCGCTGAGCGCTGCGCGGTGTGTCGGGCGTGGCCTGGTCGTTGGTCCCGCCCGAGAGTCGCAGGGAGTCGGCGAGCGGGTTCAGGAGGCTGCGTCTCTGGCGGCGGGGTCTGGCCCAGTGACTGCGGGACCCTCGAGGCCGGCGCGGCCGCGGTGCCATCGACCTGCGCTGCGGGTGCCGCCGTCGGGCGGACTCTGGAGCGCGGCTCCCAGACGCCCGCACCGCAGCGCCTCCCCACAGCTACCGGGCAGCCCTCCTGCGTCACAGGAGCCGCCGCCGCTGACCTCAGGAGACGCGGCCTCCCCGCTGCTGCGCGCGCCCGGCCCGAGGCAGCTGCCTGCGCGCGTGTCCGTGCCTGTGATTCTGTCGTCAGGACGCGTCGCAGAGCATGGAACCTGGCCGCCCACCCCGCTGCGGGGGCGTCGGTTCGCGCAGCCTCACGCCCTGGTGACACACACACACACACACACACACACACGCCCGCCTCCTGGACCAGGGCTCTGCCCGGCTGCTGCTGCCCCTGCTTCACGGACCAGGCTCGGGAGAACCCAGCTGTCAGAGGGGACGTGGTGGCTCCTAGTTTTCCGCCTTACAATACACCGGCTGCAGCTGTGCCCTGCGGGCTGCCGTGGTCAAGTGTCCATTGCTGGCGTAAATGCCCAGGCGAGCAGGAGGGTCAAAGGGAAGTGGCTGCCTAGTTGGAAGGCCAGCCGCCCAGCCACCTTGCAGAGTAACTGAGCCCGCCGACACGCCCCCCCCCCCTCGGGTGGTTTTTGGTTTTTGTTTTTTTACTAAGAGGAGCTGAATGTGTTCTGTGGTCCCTTTGCGGCCATTTGGGGAGTGAACCAATGGAAGGAAGACGTTTCTCTCTCTCACTGTCTGTAACTACTTGTCTAATCAATAAATAAAATCTTAAAAAGCCTTTTGAATCCACAAACTGTCAGTATTTGGACAAGGCCATAAGCAAAGTGCAAGTTGTCTCCTCCCTTCAGAGAAAGGTACCTCCTTCTTAGATGGCGCCTTCTTTCCACTGGGTCTCATTCACAGAGATCCTTCATGTACAACATGTTTTACTACATTGTCTTGGCTTTCCGTGCCTGAAATGCTCCCGTGAGCTTTCCAGCCAGACCAGGATGCCTTAAGAGCTGATTCTGAGGTGAGAGTGCTACTTAAAGCACTTGTCATTCTGAGTGCTGTGTGGACTTCCATAGTTCTGAAGCAGGTCACTGGCAGGAGTTGAGGCTGGAAGTTGGACCCAATCGCTCAGTTGGCTCCCCCTGATCCCAACACAGAATGCCTGTCTGCTTGTGACCCAGCCTCCTGTTAACGCCCTTGGAAAGGCAGCAAATGGTGGCCCAGCGGCTTGGGTCCCTGCGACCCGTGTGAGATAGCGGCTGGAGTTCTGGGATCTGGGCTTCAGCCTGGCCCAGCCCTGGCTCTTGTGACTTTTGGGAAGTGAGCCAGCAGATGGAAGCATTCTCTTTCTCCACTCTACCTTTTTTTTAAAAAGACTTATTTTATTTATTTGAAAGATAGAGTTACACAGGGAGAGGTTGAGAGAGAGAGAGAGAGGTCTTCCATCCGCTGGTTCACTCCGCATATGACCTCAACGGCCAGAGCTGCACCAGTCCGAAGCCAGGAGCCAGGAGCTTCTTCTGGGTCTCCCACGTGGGTGCAGGGGCCCAAGGACCTGGGGCATTTTCCACTGCTTTCCCAGGCCATGGCAGAGAACTGGACCGGAAGTGGATCAGCCGGGTCTCAGAGCGGTGCCCATATGGGATGCCGGCACTTGAGGCCAGGGTGTTAACCCGGTGTGCCAGAGCACCGGCCCCTCAGCGAGGCATTTTCAAGACAAGGTGATCCGCAGCAATGCTGTGCATTTCGTTGCTGCCTGCTAACTTTCTGAGCAATCACCAACGTGGTCACTCAGTGGTCAGGGGACTCTGGCATCCATCTTTGTTGTGGCTTCCTTTGTCACATGCTACATTCCAGCGTCCCCCGTGTGCCTGCACCAACGTGCAGCCCCCTTTTCTCTGTGGGGTTTGCAGAGCATACCTGCACCATGGGTGCCATCTCGAGCCCCCACTGCTGTACGTTCACACTTTGTTGTTTTTGTCATTAGCAGGCTGTCGCACGACTGGTGCAGCTAACAGCCTTGAACGCGTGTCTGTTCCAGGATAATTACGTCTGAGTGGAACTGCAGGGGGAAGTTCACAGGCCTTTCTAGTTCCCTCAGAGAGCCTGCGTCCCCAAAGACCCTGCCACTTTCCATCCTCCGTCCCCACAGCCTCCCCAGGACCAGGGCCGACAGTTTGCTACGTGTCACCAACACCCAGGGCTGACAGCTTGCTATGCGTCTGGAAGTGGGCTGGGAGCACGTCGCCTGTATCTGCCCAAAGGCACTGGTGCCTGCCTTGGTGCTGCTAGCTTTGGCCTTCAGTCCCCAGGTCCCTGGGTCAAGGGGGCACGTTGCTTGGAATTGCCGTGGGGGGGTGGTTCTTGTCGATGCACGTGCATTGGCCCACTGTGGAGGTCCTACTGCTGTAGTCTCGTTCTGCCTCTCCTTCCCTGTGGCCTCTGGGCCCCTTCCCTGTGGCCTCTGGGCAGTGCGAGGCTGGAGGCAGGCACACAGGAGGGATTTCAGCCCCAACCCTCCCGGGAAGGCATGGTTTTGTGGCGGGCAGCCCGCACCACCTCCCTGTGTCCCAAGTGGCCACAGAGAGTTCAGATCAACACCCAGTGGACAGTGCCAGGGCTCCCGGCAGAACTGCTGAGTGCTGTTGCCAATTCCCGGGTGACCCCGCCAGCTCAGTCAGCTGCAGCCAGGGCTGCGTGAGCCAGGGCTGTGGGGGCAGGGATTCAGGGTGGCAGCTCTCAGACCCCCAGCGCCTGTATCTGGGTGCAGTGCAGGGGCTTTCCTTGGAAAAGAAGCAAGCACGGGCCTGTCCTGCATCATGTTGGTGCACACTCGTCATTCCCGGGCACGCTCGCTCTAGGCGAGCCCAGGGCAGCTGCAGAGCCAGCGGGGCCAGCAGGCCTGAGGCCGGGGCTGGCACAGCAGGGCGCAGTGCCTGAGAGTCAGGGCTCCTGGCTCTCGCGGCCTTGTGACCTCAGCAGTGAGTGGGTGTGCGTGAGATCCCTCCCTATATCGGGAGCTCTTGCAGGGCTCTCTGGGGACAAAAGCAGGGTCGGGGTGGCAGGGACATAGAGGAGGCAGGGTCGTCCCGACCTGGGTCATTGCTGCTCCTGCGCGCAGGGGCTCCTTCCTCGGCCGCACGCGGAGGTCTCTGTGCACCCCTTGGTGAGGGAGCAAGTCGCCTTTCTGCCGAGGCTGCACTGCTGGGGTCCTGGTACAAGCTGCGCCCCCTTGGGAGATGACACTCTGTCCCTGGGGACTCCCAGAGGGGCGGGGCATGATGGGCCAACATTCTCACCTGGGTCATAGGTCATCAGTAGGGGGCTCCCAGCCCTAGAATGCTAAAGATCAGTTGTGGCTGGAGAGTCTCTAGCCCCAGGCCCTCGCAGAAGGGGAGCGGGGTGAACAGAGATCCAGCGGTCTCCTGCGTGCTCATCAGGGAGAACTTCCGTCCCCTTCCCATTCCCACGAGGCCAGAGAGCCGTTCCTGGGCGTCCTTTCTCCCACCCCGGCACTGCTGTGCAGGTGCTCCGCCTCCTCTCTCCTTCCAGTCTCTGAGACTCGAGATAGGAAGGAAGGAATTCAGAAACTGCAGCAGCTTTCGCAAGCCCTGAACAAGAAGCAGACAGAACTTCGAGAAGTGCAGCAGCAGAGTCCCCG
This sequence comes from Oryctolagus cuniculus, assembly GCF_051225735.1. Lineage (NCBI taxonomy): Eukaryota > Metazoa > Chordata > Mammalia > Lagomorpha > Leporidae > Oryctolagus > Oryctolagus cuniculus. The sequence goes on along the minus strand of NC_142888.1, from coordinate 132,290,026 downwards.
GAGTAAGCCTCTCGGCCGATGGAGGAAACACCACCTCGATGCGGCTGCAGGGAGCCGGGCACTGGGAGATGACGCCCGGGACACCTCCCCCTGCCCTGTCCTCCCCGTGAGCTGCCGACTCCGCTGCCTCCTCCTTCCCTGCGACCTCTAGCCCCTCCTCGGAGATCTGAGCCCTAGGTCCGTCTGCAGCGCCCCTCATGCTGGCCTGTGGGCTCTGGCAACCCCAGCTCTTTCTGCGCCCACCCCCCACCGCTCTGGGGGCAGTCGCCCCTTCCTGTGTCAGCTCTCACACTGCCCTGTCCCTCTCTGACCCTTCAGTCCTGGAGCCAACCCCGAGTGCCGCCTGCTGTTATTCAATTCCCTCTCCAGAGGTACTCTGCGGGTTTTCTCTGGGCTCCTGGCCGGCCCCAGACTCATACAGAATCGGCCCTGGGGGAGGGGGAGGCCCGGAACACAGGCCTGTGACCTGGCCCTGGGGGCCCCGAGGTGGCTGGGCCTGCGGGCTGCAGGCAGGGAGGTCTGAGCATGTTGCCAGCGGGGAACTGGGGTGCGAGACTGCGTGACCTGCGCTGCCTCACTGTTCACCTAGCTACCACCTCTGCTGGCTGCTAGGATGGCCATCTGAGCGCGGGCCCGGGCGGCTCAGGTCCGTGCTGCGCCATGCAGCCACGGTGGTCATGATGGCCACGAGGATCGCGGTGTGGGCTGAGCGCTCCGGCCTCGTCCGGGGGAGGAATGAGGAGCTCAGAGTCCTGGGCTCTCCGCTCTGGCACGGTGAGTGGCCCAGAGGGCTCCCAGGACTCTCCACAATCCTTCCGCTTGTACGCACAGGACTGACTGTTCTGACCCTTAGACACAAAGTTTACTGGTGCAGGTTACAGAATTCCCAGTGTGGGGTGGGCGCTGTGGCATAGCAGCTTAAGCTGCCACCTGCAGTGCTGGCATCCCATCGGGCGCCGGTACAAGTCCCGGCTGCTCCACTTCAGATCCAGCTCTCTGCTATAGCCTGGGAGCGCGGTGGAAGATGGCCCAAGTGCTTGGGCCCCTGCACCCACATGGGAGACCAGGAAGAGGCTCCTGGCTCCTGGCTTTGGATCGGCCCTCCCCCTTTGGCCGTTGCTGCCATTTGGGGAGTGAAGCACTGGATGGAAGACCTTCCTCTCTGTATCTCTACCTCACAAGTAAATAAATAAAATCTTTTTTAAAAGGACACACGGAAGTTTCTATGATGCAAAACTCTCATTTAGGAGAGAAGTGAAATATACAGCAAGTGGAAACTAAAAAAAAAAAAAAAAAAAAAAAGGGAATCCCCAACGTGTGGGATTCCCAGCCTTGCCAGGTGTGTCATGGAAAACATAGGCAGTGTTGGGGAGGGGTGGCCCCCTTCAACCTGGAATTGGGGCCTCTGGTTAGTCTCAGTAGCAGCCGAGTCTGGGGTGCCCCATGCTCACATTCCCGAGGTCGGGAGCGTTGACGGGGCCTGTCCTGCTCTCTGAGCCACCTACTGATTTGTCCATGATGGGGGCCACTGTCCTGCAGTCCTTGAGAGCCTCCCCTGCTAGTGGAATGGCCTGACCTCCTGTGGCCGGGGGACCGGGGTTCCTTTGTGCAATGTCTGTCCTGGGCTGTCCTGGGTAGCACCTTGCAGGGAGATGCTTGCCATCTGCGACACCCTCTGCAACTACCTCCTGTCACCTGACACCCATAGCTTGTGTGCAGTCAGTAGTTATGAGATAGGTACCCACTTAGGGGGGCAGGGAACATCTCCTCTCATCCCTAGATCACTAGGGCACACCTGGGTTCTTGCTTGCTTTTCTTCCTCAGCCCAATAGGGAATCACATCCCGGATGTAAAACGTCACAGCGTCCCTCATCCTATAATCAGCACAGGAGGCCTAGGCACACCATTGAGGGGTCTACGGAGCCTGTCCTGATTTCCTATGGGAAGGCAGTCCATCCCTGGTTGGTGCGTGCGTGGTGCGTGTGTCACGTTGTTAGAGCTCTGCCCAGACTCCACTGGCTTTGTTGGCCGTTGCAAATATTAATTCCCTACTTCCATAGCTTTCCTGCCCCTTTAGGAATCCAGGCAGGCGGGGCGGAATCTGCATTTCCAGCCCACTTAAACCTCTGCGCTATTCTCCACCCGACTGGTGTCCTTTGCCCTACCTCAGTTCTCCACAGCCATTCAGCTCGCTCTTTGAAGCAGTGCCAGCAAGGCAGCGCCCGGCTGCTTTCCGCGGGGACAGTGCGTCCAGGGTGCGGCTCCGCAGGTGAACAGCACCCTTGGCTCCCACTCCTGCTTCAGCCTCTGACCTCCCGGGCTTGCTGCTTGTGCTGCTGGTTACGGTGATTGGCTGGGGCTGATGACTGACGTGACAAAACCCAATGATGTGTCCAGAGACGCATCCCGCTTGCAAATGGGCGGGGCTTGCGGGCCGGAGGGCCACTGCGCGCAGGGTTGGCGGGGAGGGTGGGCGCGCGGGGCCGGCGCGAGGCAGTTTGAAATGGTGGGTAGAGGGCGTCCCAAGAGGGAACACGCGGTTCAGGGTTGGGGGTGGCAGAGCGGCGGAGAGGGAGGGTGGCAATTCAGAGGAAAATCGGGTCGGAGTGGTCAGTCTCAATACCATCTATCCCAGTGGGGCTGGAGAGGAGCCAGGGACCCATGGGGTTGGACAGCTGGGTTCCGCTAGAGCGGAGGGTGCGGCTAGGAAGTAGGAACACCAGGTAGCAGATCAGGGTGAAATGCGGACCTCTCCTAGCACTTTTAAAATCCTGTCTGCAGCCCTACTATGCCCTTCCTCAGCACCATCAGCGCCTTGCACAGATGAGCGCGCGGAGGCCAAAAGGTTACCTGCTGCCCGCGGACCTGCAGCCAACAGTGAGGCCTGAGGGCTGGTCAGGAAGCAGGCACCAGAGCCCACCCAGTCAGAGCGGCGAGCAGATTAGGGAAGCTCAAGGCTGCCTGCCTCCAGGCAGGGGCCGGGGCCGCTGCATCTTCCGGGGCGATTATGGGCCTTCATTACCAGGCTCCCAGTCACAGAACAGTGACACAGCATGCCTGCTTCCTGTACCTGGATTTATCACCTTGGCTACAGAAGCTCCAGCGCACCAAGCTCCTCTGCGTAGCCATGGCTGCTGAGCCCTTCATTGCAATTCCATTCTACTGCTTCTGCCCTGCACTTTCTAGGGAACTGGCCTGAAGCTTCTGGGTTCACTCTTGCCCAAAACTGTATTTTAGTTAGGCTGTCAGGGGATGTTTGTGTGCCCTGTTTTTGTTGTACATCTGGCACCGGCCACCTGAATGCAAGTAATCACAGCTACCCAGATTCTGTTTGTTTTTGACAGGCAGAGTGGACAGTGAGAGAGTGAGAGAGAGAGAGAGAGAGAGAGAGAGAGAGAAAGGTCTTTCTTTGCCGTTGGTTCACCCTCCAATGGCCGCCGTGGCCGGCGCACCGTGCTGATCAGATGGCAGGAGCCAGGAGCCAGGTGCTTTTCCTGGTCTCCCATGGGGTGCAGGGCCCAAGCACCTGGGCCATCCTCCACTGCACTCCCTGGCCACAGCAGAGAGCTGGCCTGGAAGAGGGGCAACCGGGACAGAATCCGGCGCCCCGACCGGGACCAGAACCCGGTGTGCCGGCGCCACAAGGCGGAGGATTAGCCTAGTAAGCTGCGGCGCCGGCCAGATTCTGGTTTTTGTAACTGCTTACCTCACAGGATGTATGCCTCCCAGATCGCACAGCACCTTGTCATCAGCTCATTTACTGCTCACACGCCGTTCACACACACACACACACACACAGACACTCCCAAGGGTTAGCAGAATTACATGACCCAGCAGTCACTCTTGGATAGATGTACCTATGAGAAGTCAAAATACCCATCTACACACAAGTCTATATGTAACAACACTATTTACACTAGGCAAAAAGTGGCAACCACCCAAACGCCCATCAGCTTATAAATGGGTAAGATGTGGTCTGCCCATGTAGCATGGAATATCACAGGTCACCAAGAGGAATGAAGCTCTGGAAACAGGCTATGTGGCTGCATTACGCTAAGTGAAAGCAGACAGACACAAAGAGACTATTAGTGTTTGATCCCATTCATATGAAATATTCAGGACAAATCCATATAAACAAAGATCAGTGGTCTCCTGGGGCTGGCAGGGTGAGTGGGAAATGACACAATGGGTACAGCGTTTCTTTTGGGGGTGATAAAAATGCTCTAAAATTAACTGGTGATGGCTGCACTTTTCTTCAGAGTATATTAAAAACTGAATTATGAGGGTTTTTTTTAGAAACTTACTTGAAAGGCAGAGATAATTTATTTTCCATCCATGGCTTCACCCCCCAGATGCATTCAACAGCTGGATCGGAGCCAGGCCAAGAGCCCAAAACTAAAACCCTGCAATCTCCCCTGTGGGTGGCAGGGACCCAAGCACTTTACCAGTCACTACTTGCTATCTCAAGGAGCTGAACCAGGACTCAAACTCAGGCACTCTTAATATGGGATGCTGATGTCCCAAACTGCAGCGATCCCTAGCCAGATGCCCACCCCGGAATCGTTCTGTGTTGGAAACAGTGATGATAAGCGAGGTTTAACTAAGTTAGTTCAGAGGTGGGTGTTGGCACAGCATTAGGTTGCTGCTTGGGGCACCGGCACTCCTCACTGCCATCTTTAGATCTGAGTGTGGCCCTGCTTCCAATCCAGCTTCCTGTTACTGTGTACTCTGGGAGGCAGCAGGTGATGGCTCAAGTACTTAGTTTCCTGGCACACACAGAGACCCGGACTGAGTTCCTGGCTCTTGGCTTCAACCTGGCACAGCCCTTCTGGCTACTGTTGAGTTTTTGGAGCATATGCAAATAGATCTGTTTTTCAAAGCAAACAGCAATCTGGGGCCATTAAAAAAACAACTGCTCATGTACCATTTCTAAATGTTCTGATCACCCTACATCAGCTTATTTTTATAAAGTCATTTTGGAAATCTTATGGAATAAGCATATTATTATATAGGCCAGGCAAACTAGTTCAGTGACTTAAAACACTGGGGGTAGAATGAAGTGGCACCAAGAACTCCAAGTCCCACACGGGTTCTTAGAACAATTCCCGACACAAACTGGTCATGGCCCCAGAGATCCCAGATAAGCACTTCACAGGGGTTTAACGAAGTCCTAAGACACCCCAGACACAGGCAGTGTAACCTGAAGTGGAGTTTTAAATCTAAGGCCCATCCTGACCTGGCTGGCACATCCCCTGTACTGCAACCACAAGGTGGATTTGCTTGCAATTAAAAGGAGGCTCCAGAAAAGCTTTTCAGGCCATCTCTTGTATCTCTTGTTCTCCAGTGAGCGGCATATTCAAAGGCCACGAGCCTTTTCCAGGGCTGTTGGAGACCATGTGCCCTCTCTGGTTTACATACAAGATATTCCCTTAAGACTTTATTCTGGAGAAACCAAATCCCATAGAAGAAACAAGCTGAATAAGGCAGCTGCTTTTGAAATGCTTTATTAACAGTGTGGTGTGGAAACTGAAACCAGCCGTGCCCTCATCTCTTTACAGAACAGTCACCACGAGCAGCACAAGACATCGTAACAGCTTCTGCTGCTCCAGCGCCTCTGCGCCGTGGAGGGGAGATGAAGGCAGAGGCTCGCAGCAATTCCAGGGCAACCGCAGTCACACATCACCCAGGGAGCTGCAGGTAGGAGGGCAGCACGTGGGACGTACACTGGAGACATCAGTGCTACGTCACAGTGCGAGGGCTGCTGTAAACCTGGGCTCACGCCTACAACTCAACTCCCACTTCACCTATAAGGAACATACAGTCAAGCTGTCATCTCCACACTGATCCTCTACCCAGTTAGCTGTAGGCACATCAGAACACTTGTAGCAAGTAGTTGTTTCGTTAGCTATTTTGCACTTAAATGAGTTTGGCTATGTAAGTATGATTTTTTTTTTAAAGGTAGTTAAGTTGAACTAAAGAATTAGGGATGAAAAAAGATGCTAATGGTTGTACTTTTTAAGTAGTACAACAGTATAGGCTTTAAAGGATTGTTGTAGAATAAGCAGAAATGTAAGGCAAAGGGGCCAGTCTTCTAAGGCCAAAGCCAACAGGCACTTTAGCTCTTTAAAACGCATTTCACGGACACCATGATGTGTCTAGCACTGATTCCAAACACATCCAGCAGCTCACTAGGTTTCCTGCTCCGGGGCACTCCTGCCACGGCCAGCTGATGAACCACAATGTCAGGCTCCATGGCGACGGCAGCACACACAGCTTCCCCAAGGCCACCTGGGGAAGGAAGCAAAGGGAGTTAGGCTCTTTTCTGGGAGTGCCTGTTCAGCCTGGAAGCCCCATGATGGCCTTGGAATTGGTTGGTCCCCAGGGGAAAGTGTCTTCACTAGTCACTGATCCACGCCCAGGTGTGGGGAACATGTGGCCTGTGGGCTGTGTAAGGCCCATAAAACCATTTGGCCCGGCCCTGCCAAGGCAACGGCAGGTGGGACTCCAAGCGTATTCAAAACATCTCTAGCAGGCTCGTTTGTAAGTGGATCGTTTTATACAGCCCACAAGTGATGTTGTAAGTGTCCAAATGGCCCTTGGCAGGAAAAAGGGTCCCCAAGCCTGAAAGCCCTCACTGTCTGCCCCGGGAGTTCTCATTCGCAAGTAGACGTCTCAAGCTGCTGCTGTCCCTGAGCAAAGTCCCGGTGGGAAGCCTTTTGGGCTGTGCCCCTCCCAGTGGGAGGAGCCTGAGGAGGGGCTTCTCCAGTCCCCATGTGCAGCTGGAGGCCCTTCCAGAGAATTAATCACCCATCATGCTGCTGCTCTGGGGGCCCTGCCACGTGAAACTCCTCACAGCACCACACTGCTTGCCCTACCTAACCTTCCCAGGCCCAAACCCCACCCAAGCTCCTCTCCCTGGCATGCACTTTTGTGCATTCACTGTGTTCTCTGCTTGCCAGGCACTGGTCCTTCTGGGGGCAGAGGTGGCTAGTGAGCAAGCTTTCTGGTCTCCTTCCCATTCACAATGCTGAGTAGCCTCTGACCTACCCCAGTGACCGGGCCCTACGCCCTGTGCTGGGGCCACACGAATGCCATGGATGTGGCCCCACCCCAAAGGAAGCAATCTATGTGGGAAGAGACACACCTACATGGATACACTGGAAACGAGTAATGATAAAAGGGCGCTGGGTGAGTGGGAGACTGGAGGTGATAGCCATGAGCTCAGCACTTTTCCAACAAGAAAAATACACTTCCTGCCTACACAAACTCAAAAACCACTCCCCACGCTGCACACACCTTCTGGGCAGTGATCTTCCACTGTGATAATCAGGCCGCCTGTGACTCTTGCACTGGAGATGATGGTGGCAGTATCCAGGGGTTTAATAGTAAACAGGTCGATGACACGGATAAAAATACCTGGAAAATAGGGGAGGCATTTATCCTAGTGGTTAAAAGCAGGTGAGGATGCCCAAGTCCCACACTGCAGTGCTCTGGCTTTAATCTCTGGCTCTAGCTCCTGACTCCAGTTCCCGCCGGTACAGACTCTAGCAACAGTAGTGATGGGTGAAGTAACTTGGGTTCCTATCACCCAAGTGGGAGACCTGGACTGCATTACTGGCTTTGGCCTTGGCCCTGCTCAGGCCATTACAGGCATCTGGGGAGTACACCAGTGGATGGGAGCTCTGTTTCTCCAATAAATTAAAAAAAAACATAGACTTGGAAACAGCAATAATTAGCTCAATATAATAAAGCAGGCTTCAAATCCTACATGAGAGTACTTGGGTTCAAGACCTGGTTCTGCTCCCAATTCCAGTGTCCTGTTTATATATACCCTGGGGGGCACCAGGCGATGGCTCAAGTACTTGCAACCTGACACCCATGTGGAAGACCCAGATTTGAATTCCCAGTTCCTGGTTTTAGCCTGGCTCAGCCCTGCCTGCTGCAGGCATTTGAAGCAGCTGAACCAGAATAGGAGATCTCCATCTGTCCGTCTCTTTCCCTCACTGCCTTTCAAATAAAATAATTGTTTTCCAATTAGAAAGTTATTTTAATAAAAAAGAACATGCAGACATAAAAGCAGAAAGACCAACTGGAGCATACCAGGTAGCTGAAGTCCTACCTCTCCCCAGCCTGAACTTCAATGTTGACACACAACCAACTGACCTTCTTTAGAAAGACCATCAGCAGCCAGTAAGGCTTCATGGAGAGTAACTCCAGCTCCAATAACTGTGACCTTGTCATTGACACTTTGGCGGACAACCTGGTATAGCAGCAACAAACAAAATGCTGTGGTTAGTATGTCTGCAGTGCATCTCAGAATGGAGGGCGCTCTGCTACACTGCCTTCTCCACTCCTAACACTCTCACTCCTTAACAATTCACAGCAGGGGCAGGCGTTTGGCTCAGCAGTTAGGACACCAGTTAAGACACCCACATCTCACACTGGAGTGCCTGGGTTCGATTCCTCTCTCTCCTGACTCCAGCTTCCTGCTGATGCAAACCTGGGGAGGCAGTGACGATGGTCCAAATTGCTGGGTTCCTCTACCTATGTGGCAAGCCAGTTTATGGCTTCAGCCAGCCCAACCCTGACTGCTGTGGGTGTTTGGGGAGTGAACCAGCGGATGGGAGCTCTTTCTCTATCCCTCAAGTAAGCAAGTTAATTAATTTAAAAAAACAATCCACTGTTTTTTAAAAGCTGAATTAGATGCTTTTAAAATTCAAGGCAAGCTCTTTGATAAGCTGTACTTTTTTTTTTTACTTTTCTTTTTTTTTTTAATTTATTTAATGAGCATAAATTTCCAAAGTACAGCTTATGGACCACAATAGCCTCCCCCCACCCCGTGTCTTCCCTCCCATCCACAACGCTCCCCTCTCCCACTCCCTCTCCCCTTCCCCTTCACATCACAATTAATTTTCAATTATCTTTATATACAGAAGATCAATTTAGCGTATGTTAAGTAAAGATTACATTTTGCTCCCACACAGAAACATAAAGTGTAAAATACTATTTGAGTACTAGTTATAGCATTAATTAAACACCTAAGAGTAATTGTGTATTAATTACAGAGCTCAACCAATAGTTTTAAGTAGAATATAAAATGCATCTTTTGCATTGTTGTGGCTTCCCCCCGACCGACCTCCCTCCCGTGGCCCTCCCCTCACCCACTTCCTCTCCCCTCCCCCCCCCATCACGTTTCATTTTCGGTTACCTTCATATACCGAAGATCAATTTAGTATATACTAAGCAGGGATTTCAACAGGTTGCACTCACACAACCGAACCAGGTATAGGGTATTGTTCGACTAGTAGTGTTTTTGAGTTTCATAGATAAACATATTAAGGACAGAGATCCTGCGAGGGGAGCATGAACCCAGTGACTCCCGTTGTTGATTTAACAATTGGCACTCTTATTTATGACGTCAGCAATCACCCGAGACTCTTGCTATGAGCTGTCTAGGCTATGGAAGCCCCTTGAGTTCATCAACTCTGAATTTGTTTAGTCAAGGCCATATCACAGTGGAGGTTCCTTCCTCCCTTCAGAGAAAGGCGCCTCTCTCCTTGATGGCCTGATCCTTCTGCTGGAGTGTTGTTCACCAGGATCCTTCATTTAGATTGTTTTTTTGCCACCATGTCATGGCTTTCCATGCCTGTGAGACTCTCATGGACCTTTTAGTCAGATCCGAATGTCCCAAGGGTTGATTCTGAGGCAGGAGTGGATAAGCTGTACTTTATGTTCTACAAACTCTCCTACCTCGAGAAAAAGACATGCCAAAATGTCCGTGAGCCACGTCATTTATTTACTCACTCCATAGAACTTTCTGGTTTTCCCCATGCCTGGCTTTAAAAACCAGGCCGAGCAGGAGGTGGAGCTTGGTGGGCAGGCCCAAAAGGCTGGGCTCACTGCCTGAACCTGAACCCTCGGCTTGCTGCTCAGGAACTATGAACCCCCTAGCAAGCTGCTTCCCTTCTCTTACCTTCATCTACAAACAGGGCTGATGCTCTGGGCTTCTCAGGGCTTTTCTGAGAACACCAGAGGCAGGAAGTGCCCAGCAGTCAGCAACCTTTATCAGCATGCCTACTGGTGAGGCTGTACCCCCACGTGCCAAGTCAACCTCAGAATTACAGGGGCAACATAGCTCGTCCCTTTTCTATAAGTGAACCCAGCAGATCTAGTGGTCATTTGAAATGGTTTCTGTGTGTACAAATTACAGCCAAGACACTCAAGTGCCTTCCAACTGCTATTACTTTAAGAGTCTTAAGGAAAAGAGACATCATTTGGAAAGCAGAAAGGTGCAGTTCAAGTGGCAACTGGTAGAGGGTTTCTTCCTGAGAAGCAGGTAAAGGTCACACATGATGTTGTGAAAAATGAAAGCAGAGAAAGGATGGTGCTTCCGACTACTGTGGGGGTACCTCGCGCAAGGTCTAGAACAGCTGTCTCCCACAGCTGGAGACCCGAAGCCCTCACCTTGGCTCTTCCAATCTTGAAGGTTTCTTGCGGGCTGTAAATAACTGGAGTTTCTGGCTGGCTGGTGCGAATGAAGCACATTCCCTAGGGTACAGATGAAGACCAGAGCCACAGTTTAGAGACCAAAAACATGGAACTCAGAAACCTTGGAAAAAAGTTGGCGGGGAAGGGAGCCCTCAACAGTTCTTTTTCAAACTAAAAGTGGAGCAAATGCTTTGGGGTGAGGGATAAGCATATATGACCACTGGAAAACAGGTCCCAAGTCCTCTGATCGTGCTATTGAGCCAGGCCAAAGTCCAAGCAGGACTAGGAAGCTTTGCACACTGTCGCTTTTCCTGACTCAGGAAAGATCTACCAAATACACAATGACTAGTTCTGTATCCACAGAGCAGAAACTCGGGGAGGGAGCCCTGTCTCACATGGAAATAGAAATCTCAGAACTCAACGTTAAACAAAAGTTCACTTTTGTCACAATAACTTATGATACTTCATCCTCAGAAAGACTTTAGACATCTGAATAGGAAATGACTCACATTTTCCCCAATAAGATGTAAATAGGTTTTTATCATCAACTTGAACACAAACATTTAGGAGTATTTAATACCCAAGTGACTACTTAAAAGTATTTGTTAATTTACATGCAGATTTAAACATACATTGTAAACTAGTATCCCAATAAACAAACACTGCTTTTGTTTACTCCCCCACCATGAGCCAGCTTCCCTCAATGTCATTTTGAGGTGTTAACTCAGCCTCAGGAACATGCATAGGCCCTAAGGGCAGCACACCGCAATTTCTGATGAGGCAGACACGTGCAGTCATCACCGAAGTGCAGACAGTGTGCCCCCAGCCCAGAGAACTCCCCCAGGCCTCTTTTCAGTCACTCTGTCCACCCCTTGAAAGTAAACTCTACTCTGATTTCTACTATGTATTCTGATTTTGGTTCTTCTGAATGTTCTATAAATAGCATCTTATGGCATGTATAAAATCATAAAACATTTGCCCAGATGTAACAAATAAAAAACCAATCATTAGAAAAACACACACGGTGTGGGTCCACTTTTTGAAAAAAAGAATCAGGGACAGGCGGATGGTACAGCAGCTGAGCCAGCACTCAGGATGCCTGCATCCCATACTGGAGTGCTTCAGTTCAAGTCCTAGCTCCGCTCCTGATGCACTTCCTGCTAATATGCACCCTGGGGGATAGCGTGTGATGGCTCAAGTACTTGGGTTCCTGTCACCCACACGGGAGACCCGGATTGTCCTGGCTCCTGGCTTTGGTATGGCCCAGCTCTGGTTTTTAAGCAATTGGAAAGTGAACCAGAAGATGTGGAATCTGTATCAACCTTTCAAATATCAAGTAATTTTTTTAAAAACCAAGGAACGGGCTGTCCACATGTGTTACACCTGCTTCGAAAGGGAGCCTATATGGTCTGCCCCAGCCATGCCCATCTTATAGTACAGGAGTTATAGGCAAGGTGTTGGGGGTGTGGGTAGAGCTGGTGAGGGGAGTGCGCTGAGCATTAGTTGGAGGGGCTGAAAAGATAAAGACTACACTCCCTAGTCTCCCTCACAGCTAGCTTCTGGACAGACTTTCCATGCCTGAAGTCTTTTAGGAGAGCAGCAAGGCTGGGGCCTTCTGCTTCTGAGGGCAAGCCAGGACCAGAGTCTGGGGGTTGTGTGCATAGTGACTACCACCCTACTCCAGCACTGCGGTGTGTCTGAAGTCCTACGGCCCCACAGCAGCTGCCCACTGGTGGGTCAGCACTCCAGTCTGGGCCCTGCCTAGGGCCGACTCCTAGGACTCGGTAAACATCTTTCATTAACCTTCTTGTAGTTCCGAATGCTCAGAGTGCTCCTGGTTCTAGCACTGAGCCCTGAAAGAGAGGGGCTGCTAGGTTTTGTCCAGGATGCCTCTGAATCATCTGCTGAGGAATGAAGTGGGGTGGGGGTGTGGAAATCTGATCATCAGTACCAAAGTAGTGGCTGAGCCCAGACACATTTTCTGTCTGAACTAGAATCCCTTTAAACATACCCTGGTGTTGGCTGCCAGACAGACAGCATTCTCGGTAGAGACAGCATCACTTGGATAGAAAATAGTGCAGTTGGGAATGGTTCGGAACATGGCCAGGTCCTCTAGGGCCATCTGGGATGGGCTGTCCTCACCTGCGAAAGCCACAATCCAACAAAACTATGAGCATACGTAACAAACGCCACCAGGAACCTGCCTCCACCTCCCTCACTTTTGAGAAGCAATGCAACCCTTCCTGCTCTTGAACTACAGAACCCCAGAAAACAGCCAATGACACAGTCACTGTAACTCATTAGCGGGACATCCCACCTTGAGATCTCATTGCTAACCGTGTGGACAGGCTGCCCTTGAGCACTGAAAGCCGTCTCTGCGAGTTGGTCACTCAGCATTCCTGACCAAACTGATTCAGTGCACTTCTCTTCAGGTGTTGTCCTTGCTGCCACCAAGTCTCAGCCCACAGCTTTCTCCTTAGGAGAGTTCCCCCAGGCTGTCCTTTTTCTCTGCTCTTGTAAGTCATCATATGCATTTCTCAAGGCCTTCTGAGTAGTTGAGTGCAGCACCCCTCTGGAGCACCCTGAGGGCTATGGTTCTTACTCAGGGCACCCTTAGGGTATACTTGGGAACCAAGGGAGAAGCACCATGGAAAGACAAATCTGAGTGTACGAAGGACAGCTGAGCCCCTCGGCTTGGAAGGGGGCTGTCACTGTGCACACTGCCTTGCCTAGGACTGAAACCTAACCTCAGAAACTCTGCTCCTCTTTGAGTTGGAGGGCCCCAACTCCAGGAGACACTTCTTCACTGATCTAGCCCGTGGCAACAACTCTGGGCCAGTCCCCAGGCTCTGTGCCTGGCCCAACTGCAAGTTGCTGCTGCCGGCTGCCACGGCGCCCTACTCTCTGCTCTCCCTCAGCTTCACACACCCAGCCAAGTTTCCCTGATTCAGCCAGGTTATCTTATTCAGCCTCATCCCCCACGTCGTCACTTGCTCCCTAACACACACCTCTGGATTCTAGGACAAATGTGAGCCATCGTATGTATCTAGAGGGCCTGCCCCATCACAAGCTGGTCAGGTGAATCATCTCGGTCATTCATGAACACAACCCCTAGACACTCAGTTTTGCTGTTCACATGTTCTGGGACACTCCATTTCTCAGCAGCATCGGCCTCTTTTCTCAGACTCACTCAAGTCCACACTTGACTCCCCTGCCCCACCAGCAGCACATACCTCGTCCCAACCCTCTCAAGTGGCCTGTGTTCCCGCTGCCCAGAAATGTCTAGCTTGCTCAGCCAGGTCAACAGCCCCAGAACACTGGCTGCACTGGCAGCATTGCTGTTCTGCACTGACCCCACCTTCCTCGAGGGCTCCCTCTATTCTTTCTGAGCAGGCTGTCTAGCTGCTCAAAGTCCTCCTCTCTCCCCTCTGCCCACATTGCTTATCCCATTCCACTGCCGCCATACCGAGGGTGGACAGGAACCCTGGGACTCTGTGCTGTCCCTAATCCTATCTAGTAGGAGCAAGGCACAGAAGAGGTGCTCATGAAGTACTTCATAGTGAGTGCAAGGGTGTACACTGCACAGCAACACCAGGAGGTACACTTCAAAAGCCACCCAGAATATCCGAACACTTACAAAACCCAACGTAGCTTTTAAAAAAGGAGGAACTCAAAAGTTCAAGCTCAAGGTATCACACAAAAATCTTTCTTTGTAAGGAGAGAGGCTATTAAGATGGCAGCCTTTGGAACTCATACCCGCGGTCACCCCACAGTGGGAGCCAATAAGGCAGATGCTGCTTTCACAGGTGGCTCCCAACCGCAGCTGACTGAATGCTCGGGTCAAAAAGGTGGCAAAGGTGCTTGCAAAAGCTATGGTCCGACCACGGATGGCACAGCCCAGTGCCACGTTCACCTGCAACACAAAGAATGTGAGTTAGAACATCCCTGCTCCCCAGTTTAGACTGCATGGTCCCACGATGACTTTGACTCTGCATTAACCCAACTGCGGCTCTGCAGGCCTAGCCTGTTTCCTCTCCATTTCTCAATTTTTTTTCCCAAGCCTTCTCCATCCACCACTCTTCCTGCTCAGAGTGAACCCTCACCTCCCGGGGAACAGAAAGGGAATAGTTTGCCCCGCCCCTCCCCATGCATAGCCCTGAACCCCCTAAGGATGACTGGCCTGCTGCTCATCTTGAATCTTGTCTCCTCTGGTGTGCTCAAAGGTCCTGCTAATTATGCATTAGCACTTCCCCACCTGTACTCCATCACCAGCTCCCTTCCCTGGATCATTCCACTACCAAGGACACACCACTACTTTCCATCTCCACTCTGCCAGCTGGCCTTGTCTTCCCTTCACTGTCCCACGTGGGTATCTTCTTCACAGAAAACAAAAAGCTGTCCACTCACTGTCCCTGCTTGCTCATCTTCCACTCTCTTCCAGCTTTAACCCCATCTCGGCTGCCATTCCCAAGAGGGACCTTTAAGCTGCCACCTTGGCTGGCATCTCACGTGACTTCTTGTCAACATTTGGCACAACTACCAGGCCCTGCCTTCCTCCAGGCATCTCCTTCTCGAAGTTTCTGCAATGTGCTAACTGGCCCAGTCCTCCTGCCTCACCACATCTTTCCCACAGGCTGCTGCAGTGAGTCCTCAGGGCTCCACGTTCCCTGACTTCCTCCTTTACCTTCTGGTCCTGGGAAGGTCCAATACAGTCCTGGCTCTCTGATGGTCCCTTACTATTCTGATCCACATCATGGTCATGACTTCAACTTGAAACTTACCTCCCCTTGAACTCCATGCTCATATAGTCCAGTAGACTTCAGACTGGAGAGGGTAAGCAAAGATTTTCCAAGGGGAATGTGGTCATGACTGATTCCAAAGTCAAGATCTGTGACTCACTATAGACTTGGTGCTACATTCATCTGCCAGAGAAGGGACTGTAGACTTGTTTCCCACTATCTCCTTAAGAATCATCTTCTACTGGGACCAGTGTTGTGGCGTAGCGGGCTAAGCTGCCACCTGCAATCTCGGCATCCCATGTGGGCACCGGTTCAAGTCCTGGCTGCTCCACTTCCAGTCCAGCTCCCTGCTAATGTACCTGAGAAAGCAACAAAATATGGCCCAAGTACTTGGGCCCCTGCACCCATGTGGGAGACCTGGATGAACATCTTGGCTCCTGGCTTTGGTCTGGCCCAGCCCTGGCCATTGCGGCTATTTGGGGAGTGAACCAGCGGATGGAAGATATTTCTATTTCTTCCCCTCTCTCTGTAACTCTGCCTTTCATATGAATAAAAAATAAATCTTAAAAAATCACCTTATATCAACCCAACTTCAAAAAGGCATGCCCCTCACTCACATCTTGTGAGTATAAAATTTCCAGACCAATCTAAGGACAATTTGAAATAAACATGCTGGCGTTGAGAAAGTCAAGAACTTAAATGATTGGAGGACAGATCCTTCTGTCAAGTAAGGTGATTACCAATTCTTTACTTTCGACAAAACTGAAAGAGAACCTAATAGTATTGTCGACTCTTAAAAATAAATAAAATGGTTTATAAAAGATTACCTATCTACTTATTTATTTAAAAAGGGAGGGAGGGTGGGAGGGGAAGAGAGAGAGATATCCCATCTGTGGCTTCACTCCCTAAATGTTCACTGGCGGGAGCTGGAATTCAATCCAGGTCTCTCGTGTGGGCAGCAGGAACCCAATTATTTGAGCCATTCCACTGTCTCCCAGGGTGCATAAGCTGAAATCAGGAGAGGAACTAGAAGATAATAAACTCAGGTACTATAATACGGGAGGGCCAGTGCCCCAACCAGCATCTTAACCACTAAACCAAATGCCTGTTCCCCCACAAACAATTTTAAATGAATAATCACTGTGAATTTCAACTTATAATTGGCAACAAATTTAAAGAACTGAATGATGAGGGCCAGTGCTATGGTGTAGCAGGTGGAGCTGCTGCCTGCAGTGCTGGCATCCCACATGGGCGCTGGTTCGAGTCTCGGCCGCTCAACTTCTAATACAGCTCTTTGCTATGGCCTGGGAGGGCAGTGGAGGATAGCCCAAGTCCTTGGGGCCCTGCACTTGCATGGGAGAACCAGAAGAAGCTCTGGTTCCTGGCTTCTGATTGGCGCAGTTCTGGCCATTGCAGCCATCTTGGGGGGGGGGGTGAGCCAGCAGGTGGAAGACCTCTCTCTCTGCCTCTGTAACTCTGCCTTTTGAATAAATATTTTTTTCTTAAAAAAAAAAACCGAATGACATTCCTACAACAAAACTCCCATTTTCATCTACTTATGAGGGAACTTCAAAAAGTTCTTGGGAAACACGTTAACAGAAAAACCATACATGGATTTCAAAATTATCTTGTACTGAAATACTCACCTTCTGTTTCTATTTTACATGAACTTTTTCAAGTATCTTGGTACTTATGTGAACAAGGTTTCTTAGCATTTAACATCATTGAAATGAAAAACAGGAACAGAATTCGCTGTAAGCCATATTTCATTCAAATTATAAATATATTTATCCATTGGCATATGACGGTACTTCCAAAAGTTCATAATGCGTGTGTATCACAGAAATATGTGTAAGACAGAGATCTTCCATCTGCTGGTTCACTTCCCAAATAGCCACAATCACCAGGGCTGGGCCAGGCCTAAGCCAGGAGCTTCATCCAATTCTCCTATGTAGGTGCAAGGGCCCTAGGACTCGGACCACCCTCTGCTGCTTTCCCAGGTGCATCAGCAGGGAGCTAGATTGGAAGTAGAGCAGCCAGGGCATGAACTGATGCCTGCCTGGGATGCTGGCATTTGCAGGTGCCAGATCAATACATTATGCTACAACACTGGCCCTAGGTTTCAAATTTTTTATACCAAAACAAGCATCTTAAAAATTTTTCTATATTTATTTGAGAGGAAGAGAGAGGTAGAGAGCGAGATAGATCCTATCTTTTGGTTTACTTCCCAAAAGCTTCCAACAGCCAGGCCAAAACTGGGAGCTGGGAGCCCAATCCAGGTGTCCCACATTGGGTAGCAGGAATCCAACCACTTGAGCCATCACTGCTGCTTTCCTGGGTCCACATTAGCAGGAAGCTGGAATAAGGAACTGGAGGCAAGCATCAAAACCCAGTCCTCCAATATGGCATGCAGATGTTTTAACCAGCACCTCAACCACCAGGCTAAATGCCCACCCCAAACTTATCATTTAATTCCACTTTTCCGTGAGTAACAATAACCACAGCTCACTCCATAAGGAAAAATGTTCATGCTCAGAGGCCTACAGGTGTATGAAACTTACAAGAAGCTATCAACTTGTATACAAATTTTTGTTAAAAAGAAGGACAGGATGACCAAGAAAAGGCTTTCATGCATAAAGATAGCCTGGAGAAAGGGAAGGGAAAGAAGAACTCAAGCAGAAAATGAGGGATTTACTTTCTCACAAAGAAAACTGTCTTGGTGTAATCTTTAATTGAATACTTTAAATATTAATTTAAAATATAAAAATTTTCAGTATCTAGACAATCGCATCCTTTGCAACTATTTAAATTCACTGTTTAGATGTTGAGGCCAGCGCTGTGACAAGTAGTTCAGCAGCTGCTTGTGATACAAGCACCCCACATTAGAGCACTGGTCTGTTGATCCAGCTCCCTGCTAATGCACCTGGGTAAGGCGTAGATGGCCCAAGTGTTTGGGTCCATGAGACCCATGTGGGAGACCCAGATGGAGATTCCAGTTCCTGGCTTCAGCCTGGCCCAATGCTGACTGCTGTGGCCACGGAAGATCTCTCCCCTTTTGTCTCTATTGCTCTTCCAAATACATAAGTAACAAAATACATCTCTTTTTAAAATGTAGATTTTAACTTAATACTAGGCAAAGAGATACACTGATTAGAAAAACATATTCAGGGCCGGCGCCGGGGCTCACTAGGCTAATCCTCTGCCTGTGGCGCCGGCACACCGGGTTCTAGTCCTGGTTGGGGCGCCGGATTCTGTTCCGGTTGCCCCTCTTCCAGGCCAGCTCTCTGCTGTGGCCCGGGAAGGCAGTGGAGGATGGCCCAAGTCCTTGGGCCCTGCACCCGCATGGGAGACCAGGAGAGGCACCTGGCTCCTGGCTTCGGATCAGCGCGGTGCGCCGGCCACAGTGCACCGGCCGTGGCGGCCATTGGAGGGTGAACCAACGGTAAGACAGGGAGACCTTTCTCTGTCTCTCTCTCTCACTGTCCACTCTGTCAAAAAAACAAAAACAAAAACATATTCAGGCCGGCACTGCAGCTCACTTGGCTAATCCTCCGCCTGCGGTGCCGGCACCCCGGGTTCTAGTCCCGGTTGCTCCTGTTCCAGTCCAGCTCTCTGCTGTGACCCGGGAGTGCAGTGGAGGATGGCCCAAGTGCTTGGGCCCTGCACTCGCATGGAGACCAGGAGGAAGCACCTGGCTCCTGGCTTTGGATCAGTGCAGCACGCCGGCCATAGCGGCCATTTGGGGGGTGAACCAAAGGAAGGAAGACCTTTCTGTCTCTCTAACTCTGCCTGTCAAAACAAACAAACATATTCAGTGGCTTGGAGAGCAAACAAATCTGTGGACAGCTAGCTCATCTACTGGCAACTATCTGATGCCCATATCTCCTTAGTGACCCCAGAGAGCTCCTGATGGTGCCCCCAACCCACTCTTCCCCAGTCTGGTCAACCTCTCGAGATTACAGCTCTCATGTGGTGCTCTGGACGATATACCCCCCGACCCTGGCGTCCCACTGGCCCTGTTGCTTCAGTCCGAGCCTCAGCTCCTTCACCTCGTCTCTCTCTCCCCCACTCTCCACACTGCAGTGTCTTGGAACACATACTGTTGCTTTTATGCCTAAAGCCCTCTGATGGTTTTCCAGCAAATGGCAAGGACCCAGGGATGCCAAAAGTGGCCCTTGAGACCCCTTTTGATGGGCCCCCACAGACCTTTCTGAGCAACTTCCTGTGTGCTCCTCAGGCTCCTGCAACTTGGCCTTCCCTCTGCTCCTGACCACCCCGAATTTGGGTCTGCCTTAGAGCTGGCCATGCCTTCTGCTGGGAATGCCAACCCTACACCTGTCAAGGGCACTTCTTGTCATCAGAGGTTCAGCTTAAATGTCCTCTCTTCCAACAGGCTATCCCTGGTTGTCCACAGCCACACTCTTTCTGTAGCCACCTCTTTCAGCACAGCACTGAATACTACCTGCTGGCTGCTGCTTCACTGGTTTTCTTCCAATAGTGAGAACATTTCAGCAGGCACAGAGTATTTGTAGGTGGCTGAAGCCACCAACAAGTAAGGGAGCAAGTTTTTTGTTAGGAGAGTCAATCCAAAAACTTGGAGTGCATTTTTTTCCCACCCAAAATGAAAATAGCTTAATGGGACCCATGGAAACACACACACATTCTTAAAATTGTGGTGACCTACTTCACCGAACAGGGATGCTCCAAAACCCACAGCGACAGAGTCAAGACACACCAGGGAGGAATAAGCAGGCCAGTACAGCATGAAACCCAAGGCCCACGGAGAGCTGGCTGTGAACACCAGCTACACTGGGCTGCCAGTGGAATCCAGCTAACTGTCCTCACAGGGCAATGCTGGTCCATGCTGGCAGTGCATTTCACTTTCAAAATAATCCAGAAATTTGGCTTCTCTATAAAGTCTCTTGGTTTTTAAATGCTGGCAACTAATCTGAAATTTGTTTTCCTTTAAAAATTTGTATTTGTAGCCGGCGCCGTGGCTCACTAGGCTAATCCTCCGCCTTGCGGCGCTGGCACACCGGGTTCTAGTCCCGGTCGGGGCGCCGGATTCTGTCCCGGTTGCCCCTCTTCCAGGCCAGCCCTCTGCTGTGGCCCGGGAGTGCAGTGGAGGATGTCCCAAGTGCTTGGGCCCTGCACCCCATGGGAGACCAGGAGAAGTACCTGGCTCCTGCCATCGGATCAGCGCGGTGTGCCAGCCGCGGCGGCCATTGGAGGGTGAACCAACGGCAAAGGAAGACCTTTCTCTCTGTCTCTCACTGTCCACTCTGTAAAAAAAAATTGTATTTATTTATTTATTTGATAGGCAGATAGACACGCACACACACACACACACACACACAGATCCTATCTGATGGCTCATTCCCCAAATGCCTGTGAGGACCCAAGGGTGGGGGCCAGGAACTCAACTCAGGTCTCCTACTTGAGTGGCAGGAACCCAATCACTTGAGGCATCACTACTAGGCCTCCGTTGGCAGGGAGCTGGAGTCAGGAGCCAGAGCCAGGAATGGAACCAGGTGCTCCCATATGGGAAACCAGCATCTTGACTGCTAGGCCAAATGCTCATGCCTAAAAAGTTTTAAATACTACTCGTTTCAAATAAAATCTCTCTGTGGTCACATGAAATCTGCTACCCTGTGGTTTTCTGACTAGAAGAAAACTCACTGAATTACACAGTACTATTTTTAGCTTCTGTGACTGAAAGACAGGAGATGGGTACAACAGGGCTTTGGTGTTCAAGCAGTTGCCAGCATGAGCTGCTTTCCTGGGGAGGCAGTAGGCACAGATAGCAGAACAGCTTTACCCAATGCACCAGCTCTAACCTACTGGTATTCTTGAGGCTGCAATTAGTGTAATATTTGCATACCTGTAACTTATCAGGCCTGTGCTATGTTGAGAAAAACCACATCCCAGAAGCTCTTCAATCTATGTGCCTCTGGGTGGTTTTAAGATGGCTTAGTTTGGGGCCAGTGCTGTGGCGCAGTGAGTTAAAGCCCTGGCCTTAAGTCGGTTCTAGTCCTGGCTGCTAGCTCTCTGCTATGGCCTGGGATAGCAGTGGAAGATGGCCCAAGTCCTTGGGTCCCTGCACCCACGTGGAAGACCTGGAAGAAGCTCCTGCTCTTGGCTTCAGATCAGCACAGCTCCGGCTGTTGTGGCCATTTGGGGAGTGAACCATCGGATGGAAGACACCTCTCTCTGTGTCTCTACCTCTCTCTGTAATTCTGTCTTTCAAATAAATAAAATAAATCTTAAAAAAAAAATAAAAAGATGGCCTAGTGAGAGCCTGGACAGGGCAGAAAAAGTTCCTAGCAAGCTCAAGTTGATATGGGCCTTGACCCCTGGGGTCAGAGGGCACTAGGCCCAGAGGTCCCACTGGCTGTGGTCCTCAGTATGCTGCCCTTAGACAACCTGAAGAAGGTGCAGTCCACCACATCCCTCCTAGAACACCTAGAAGCTACCTTTCAAACTCAGTCCAACTATTTGCTCTCCAGTCCCTTTGCTTTTATGAATGGCAAAAAAACTGAATTGCAGGGTGGGCCATAACAGTCCATGAGAAGACCCCAGAGACTCAAACAGAACACTCACCATGTTTTGCTCAGCAAGAAAACAGTCAATGAAGCGCTCAGGGTGCTCTTTCTTGAATATTTCGGAGAAAGTAGCATTCTTGGTGTCACCATCCAGCACAACGACTCTGTCATTTGCATAACCCAGTTTGGCTAGAGCCAAACCACAGGCTTTCCGAGTAGCCACCTACGAGAAAGTCAAGTGGTAGCATTTCATGAAATGCATTTAGAAGAAAAGAACCATTTTGTAGATTTACAGTCACCTATGTTGATGAAGTAGGTGAACTTCCAAGGCCAGTGCTGTAGCACAGTGTGTTAAACCGCCACCTACAATGCTATCATCCCATATGAGCGCCACTTCGAGTCCTGGCTGCTACACTTCTGATCCAGCTCCTTGCTAACGCACCTGGGAAAATAGCAGAAGATGGCCCAAGTGCTTGGGTCCCTGAATCTACATGGGAGACCCAGAGAGGAAGCTCCCAGTTTCAGCCTGGTGCAACCCTGGCCATACGGGAGTGAACCAGCAGATGAAAGACCTCTCTCCCCCACTCTAACTCTGCCTTTCAAATAAATCTTAAAAAAAGGTAAACTTGGGACTCACCAGTGATCTTTTGTAAGATCATACACGTGAGCTACTAGCTTATCTTAAACCCATACCTGGTTCATTGGGTATCAACTTCTCAAAAACGTCCCCTACACAATTGATGTGCTACTTAACTTGTTTTCAGCTCATGCTCTTTCTGGTTAATATCCTCCTATTTCTAGTTCTCAAGCACGTAACACTTCATAACTCAACAGAATTTCAGATGTTAATTTGTCTTGGTATACTTTTTAAATTGCTCTGCTACATTAATTGGTCTCTCATCCAAAGCTTACAGATGCCATTTTATTTGAAAAATTTACTTCAACTCAATATATTCCCTGTCCCATCCATAAAGTTTATTAAAACTTTTAAAATTTTTTCCCAAAATACAAATGTCTGAGTGATTTTTTTAAGTTACAGAACTGGGGGCTGGTATTGTGGCACGGTGAGTTAGGCCACCCTGTGGGATGTCTGGTTTGAGTCCCAGCTACTTCGTGTTTCCGAACAAGCTTCCTGCTAACATGACTAGGAGGCAGGTGTTGGACCAAGTACTTGAGTCCCTGACACCCACGTGAGAGACCCAGAAGGAGTTCCTGGCTCTGGGCTTTGGCCTGGCTCACCCCTGACTGTTGCAGGCATTTGAGATGTGAACCAGCAGCTGGAACATCTGTCTCTGTCTCTTCTTGTCACTTTGGCTTTCAAATAAATAAATTCATAAAAATATAAATTATATAACTGATAATACTCATTGCAAAAACAAAATATCTAACGTTAGAACCATGGTATCACTAATAAAGAATTCCATTAGGATACTCCATGAGATTGGACTGAATCTATAAATTAACTTAGGGAAGAACTGACATCTTTACAATGTTAACTTTTTCATTGAAAAAGTTTGGTAATCCCCAAACTATCATACATAGAACTAAATGTAAACATAGAATTAAAATTGAGTATGACCCAGTAATTGTACTCCTAGCCATATACCCAGGAAAAAGTGTATTACCTGTACAAAGACATACACAAAATAGCCAAAAGGTGTAATAGCCAAAATAGCCAAACCAAATGTCTCAACAGATGAATAGATATTGTGGTATATATTAATACAATGAAATATTATCTGACCATGAAAAGGAATTAAGTACTGATACATGCTACAGTGTGGATGGATGTTGAAAACATTGCTAAAGGAAAGTCAGACACTAAAGATCACACACTGTATGACCCCACTCAAGTGAAATGCCCAGAATAGGCAAGTCCAGAGACTAAAGATACTCAGTGGTTTCCTGGAGCTGGAGATTAGAAACAGAGCAACTGCTAATGCATCAAAGTTCTTTCTAGGGTACTGGAAATGTAACACTGACTTTATTTTCTTGATGACTACACAATCAGGTCAGAATTGTATACTTTAAATGGGTAAATTACATGATATATGAATTACGTATCAATAAAACTGTTTAAAAAAACACACAAGGTTTGCCTTTTATTTGCCTTCTTTCTGCAACCAGGTGCTACAAAAACAATTCTTAGGAGTGGGCATTGTGCTGCAGCAGGCTGAGCTGCCACTTAGGACATGCCAGTGCCAGTTTTTTTTTTTTTGACAGGCAGAGTGGACAGTGAGAGAGTGAGACAGAGAGAAAGGTCTTCCTTTGCCGTTGGTTCACCCTCCAATGGCCGCCGCGGCTGGCGCGCTGCAGCCGGCACACCACGCAGATCCAATGGCAGGAGCCAGGTACTTATCCTGGTCTCCCATGGGGTGCAGGGCCCAAGGACTTGGTCCATCCTCCACTGCACTCCCTGGCCACAGCAGAGCTGCCAGTGCCAGTTTTAAGTCCTGGTTTCTCTGCTTCTAATCCAGCTTCCTGCTAATGCCCCTGGGAGGGCAGTACATGAAGGCCCAAGTACTCAGATTCTTGCCACCCACACGGGAGACTTGCATGGAGTTCCTGCTTTCTGGCTTTAAAAAATATTTGAAAGGAAATTACACGAGAAAGGGAGAGACAGAAATCTTCCATCCACTGGTTTACTCCCCAATGGCTATAACTGGGCGAGGCTGAAGTCAGGAACCAGGAGCTTCTTCTGAGTCTCCCATGTGGTTGCAGGCTCCCAAGTACTCAGGCAATCTTCCATTGCTTTCCCAGGCACATTAGCAGGGAGTTGGATGGGAAGTGGAGCAGCTGGGAATCTAACTGGTGCCCATATGAGATGCTGGTGTTACAGGCAGCGGCTAAACCTGCTACATCACAATGCCAACCCCTTCTGGTTTTGACCTGGTCCAGCCCTGGCTACTGCATACATCTGGGGACTAAATCAGTGGTTGGAAGATCTCTGTTATTCTGCCTTTCAAATGAATAAATCTTTTTTTTTTTTTTGACAGGCAGAGTGGACAGTGAAGAGAGAGAGAGAAAAAGGTCTTCCTTTGCCGTTGGTTCACCCTCCAAATAAATAAATCTTAAGAAAATATTCTTAGACCAGTGGATGAGAGCTATTTCTGTGCTATGCTTTTTTTTTAAGATTTATTTATTTATTTGAAAGGGTTACAGAGAGTGGTGTGGCAGAGGCGGAGGGGGAGGGGGAGGCAGAGAGGGAGAGGTCTTCCATCTGATGGTGCACTCCCCAATTGGCCACAACGGCCAGAGCTGTGCCAATCCGAAGCCAGGAGCTTCTTCCAGGTCTCCTACTTGGGTGAGGGGCCCAAGCACTTGGGCCATCTTCTACTGCTTTCCCAGGACATAGCAGAGAGCTGGATTGGAAGAGGAGCAGCCGGGACTAGAACTGGCACCCATATGGGATGCCAGCACTGCAGGTGGAGGATTAACCTACTGTGCCACAGCACCAGCCCTCTATGCTTTTCAAATAAACAAATTTTTAACAATTTAATTTTTTTTAAAAAATGCAATGTGTGTACAGTACAAAAATCCAAAGTTCTAGTGGGGCACTGAAGGAAGACACCATTTTCCCCTGATCCCATCCCACCATCCCCAGGGCTAACAGCAGCAGCTTTGGGAGGCACTCTGAGAAATGGCCAATGCACCAACATTTGGTGAGCATTTCTTATATATAAGGCGTTCATTTATTTATTTGAAAGGCAGAGTGACAGAGGGAGAGACAAGAGATCTATCTGCTGGTTCACTCCCCAAATAGCTTCCAAATGGCTGAAGGCAAGAGCCAGGAACTCCACCTGGGTCTTCTTCCACATGGGTGGTGGGGGCCCAAGTACTTAGGCCATGTTCAGCTGCCTTCCTAGGCACAGTAGCAGGGAGCTAGATCAGAAGCAGAGCAGCGGGGACTTGAACTGGCACTCCAACACAGGATGCAGGCACTGGGGCTTTCCACAACACCAGCTTTTGATCCTCCTCTTTTTTTTTAAAAAAGATTTATTTTATTTATTTGAGAGGCAGAGACAGAGAGGTAGAGACAGTTGTCTTCCATCTGCTGGTTCACTCCCCAGATGGAGCTGCACCGATCCAAAGCCAGGAGCCAGGAGCTTCTTCTGGGTCTCCCATGTGGGTGCAGAGGCCCAAGGACTTGGGCCATCTTCTACTGCTTTCCCAGGTCATAGCAGAGAGCTGGATTGGAAGTGGAGCAGCCAAGACTAGAACCGGTTACCATATGGGATGCTGGCGCTTCAGGCCAGGGTGTTAACCCACTGTGCCACAGCGCTGGACCCCCTCTTCTTTTTTTAAAGATTTACTTGAAAGGCAGATATACAGAAAGAGACACACAGAGAGAGAGACAGAGATCTTCCTTCCACTGATTCACTCTCCAAATGGCTGCAGCAATCAGGGCTAGGCCAGGTGGAAGCCAGGAGCCTGAACTCCATCTGGGAGTCTCCCATGTGGATAGCAGGGGCCTAAGCACTTGGGCCATCCTCCATTGCTTTCCCAGGTGCATTAATAGGGAGCTGAATCAGAAGTGGTGCAGCTGAGATTGAACTGGCACCCGTATGCATGCTGGCATCACTGGCAGTGGTTTAACCCATTGTGCCACAATACCAGCTACTCTTGTTATTCAACTGCAAAGGCTAACACTTCCAGAGGGGCTGAGTTACTCTACCAGATGAACAAGAAATGACTTCACCCTTACACATGAAAATAGCTCTAGATTTCAGTTATCTGGATCTATAATCAAACTAGCATCTCACCAGTCTTATTTTGTTAATATTATATATACATGTATGTATGTATGTATTTAAAGATTTACTTTTATTCACTTGAAAGGCAGAGTTGTAGAGAGAGGTAGAGGTCTTCCATCTGCTAGTTCACTCCCTAAATGGCCACAACTGGGGCTGGGCCAGGCCAAAGCCAGGAGTTTCTTCCAGGTCTCCCATGTGGATGGCAGAGGCCCAAGCACTTGGGCCACCCTTTGCTGCTTTTCCAGGTGCATTAGCAGGGAGATGGATTGAAGTAGAGCAGCCTGGACTCAAACTGGCGCCCATATGGGATGCCAGCACTGCAGGCTGGGGCTTTAACCTGCTGCACCACAGTGCTAGCCCCTAAGAGAATTTTTTTAGAA
The DNA here is from genome assembly GCF_051225735.1 of Oryctolagus cuniculus. Lineage (NCBI taxonomy): Eukaryota > Metazoa > Chordata > Mammalia > Lagomorpha > Leporidae > Oryctolagus > Oryctolagus cuniculus. The sequence continues at coordinate 132,263,123 of NC_142888.1, read as the reverse complement.
CAAGAAATGATGTTGAATTCTGTGAACTAATTCTGTTTACATGTATAAATGTGATCCTACTTTTCCCTCCTCCTTTGACTAAATAATACAGTGGTGTAATACAGTGGTGAATTAGTAATTTCTGGTTTTACCATGCTGTGAAAGCAAAACAAATTCAGTAGAAGCCATACTTTAGAGATTTGATTTTCTTCCTAGATGTGTGACATGCAGCATACTATCCCCTCCAGTAATGCTGGCCCCTTTCTTTAGGTTTTTAAGTCCTGCATACTTCATGTCTGTTACAATATACCAGAATGTAGGATATAAAAATGATGGGTAAAAAACTAAAAGGCATGGTATGGTGGGTTAAACTGCCACTTGCAACACCGGCATCCTGTATGGACAATGGTCCATGTCCCAGCTACTCCACTTCTGATCCAACTCCCTGTTAATGTGCCTGGGAGAGCGGTTAAAGATGGCCCAAGTGCTTGGGCCCCTGTGGGCAACCCAGAAGAAGCTCTTGGCCTGGCTACTGTGGCTGTTTGGGAAGTAATTCAGTAGGTGGAAGATCATTCTCTTTTTTAAAAGAATTATTTATTTGAAAGACAGAATTACAAAGAGAGGTAGAGACAGAGGTCTTCCATCTGCTGGTTCATTCCCCAACTGGCCGCAATGGCTGGAGCTGTGCTGATCCAAAGCCAGGAGCCAGGAGCTTCTTCTGGGTCTCCCACATGGGTGCAGGGGCCTAAGGACTTGGGCCATCTTCTACTGCAATCCCAGGCCATAGCAGAGAGCTGGATCGGAAGAAGAGCAGCTGGGACTAGAACTGGCGCTCATATGGTATGCTGGCGCTTTAGGCCAGGGCTTTAACCTGCTGTGCCACAGCAGCAGCCCTGGAACATCACTCTGTTGTCTCTTGCTCTAACTTTGCCTTTCAAATAAATAAAAATAAGTCTCTAAAAATAGTCAAAAAACTCAAACATTTACACATGTAATTTGGTTCTCTCTAGAAAAAATATTTATTTGAAAAGCAGAACAACTGTGAGAGAAAGAGAGAGACAGACTGACATTGATCTTTCATCCACTGGTTCACTTTCCAAATGGCCATACAATAGCTAGGTCAGGGTCAGGCTGAAGCCAAGAGCAAGGAACTCCACCTGGGTCTCCCATTTGGGTGGCAGGGGCCCACGAACTTGGACCATCTTCTGCTGCACTCCCAGGATCATCAGCAGAAAGCTGGATCAGAAGTGAAGTAGCTGGGACTCACACTGGCACTCTGATATGGGATGATGGTGTCGCAAGCAGCAGCTTAATCCCCTGTGCCACAAGGTCAGTCCCTTGACTCTTTTCTGAAGAACTAGTTTTTAATTTGCCTGTCTCCTTGTCTAATCCCAAGACAGGGTTCCAAAGACCAGTCCACCTATCACCATCCTTAGTGTACACTCAGAATCACGGCAGTTTCATGCATTGCAGAGTATCAGGCCACAGACCAAAGTCAGGAAGCAAGAAAAAGCCAAAGAACACAAGGCAATAATAAATAGCAACTGGATAGTAAAAAAAGTCAGACCTAAGTAAGTGTGAAAGCAGATTAAAAAAAAGGGCATAGCTATTAAAAGAGGTGAGTTCATCTTTTTGGCTTATAACCATTAATTAAATGTCTCATAGTCTAGTAATTGGTTCTTCTATAGAAATCATAAGAATTCTATGTACTCAGTAGGAGATTCAGAACAATATCTTGTTCCATTATCCACCTTCTTGCTTACCCGGTCGCCAATTTCGTAAGCAGGCAAAGAGATCATCTTTATATCTGTGATGCTGACTTGAGGAGAATCCTCAATAGGGGGTTTTGGCACAAGATTGCTATTGGTCTGTATCTGGCTCTCAATTAACTTGATAATTACATCTGCTCTTTCTTTTGACACTGGTTTTCCATACCAACTTTCTGCATCTTCAACATCTGCAACAAAAACAAATAATAGTCATTTTCCCATAAATATTTAATAAGTGCCTTTTAGGTCATCTAAACACATTCTGACAATAGGGATGTCAGTGCAGGACTCACAGGATTAAGAACTTGGCACAGAGGGCCAGGGATGGTGTTACAGACTGAACAACCTGGATGAAAGCCCTCTGGCTTTGGAGGGGGCCACTTGCCCATGTAAAGTGAATGGAGGGGAAAGTGGGGAAGATGAAGCTGGAGAGACAGGCAGGGTAGACTATGGAGAGTGGGTCTTGTGGGTATAGGAGGAGGAACTGAATTTATCCAGAGCAGTTTTGAAAGTTATCAAAGGATTTGTGTCAGGGGAGTGAGTGGAAATTAGTTTGGAGGGAAGTATGCTAGAAGCGGAAAGCCCACTTGGGAAGCCACTGCAGTTCAGGGACAAGATGGGGTCTTAGCAATAATCATCACAGCAGAGAGAAACTTTACAGATGAGTATGGGGGAGGGGCACGTATGGGAAAGGCTGTGTTTTGGGAGGAAATACAGAACAATTTTATTCTAAAATGTCTACATATTCTTCCCACAAAATTGGTTAAATTTATTTGAAAGGGAGAGAGAAAGAAAAGCCACCTGCTGGTTCACTACCCAAATGTCTGCAACAGCTAGGGCTTGACAAAGTCAAAGGCAGGGACTCAACCACTTGAGCCATCATGTGCTGCCGTATGGGGCGTCCATTAGCAAGAAGCTAGACTGGAAGTAGAACAGGAACTAGAATCTAGCCGGCACCGCAGCTCACTAGGCTAATCCTCCACCTTGCGGCGCCGGCACACTGGGTTCTAGTCCCGGTCGGGGCGCCGGATTCTGTCCCGGTTGCCCCTCTTCCAGGCCAGCCCTCTGCTGTGGCCAGGGAGTGCAGTGGAGGATGGCCCAGGTACTTGGGCCCTGCACCCCATGGGAGACCAGGAAAAGCACCTGGCTCCTGCCATCAGACCAGCACGGTGCGCCGGCCGCAGTGCGCCAGCCGTGGCGGCCATTGGAGGGTGAACCAACAGCAAAAGGAAGACCTTTCTGTCTCTCTCTCTCTCTGTCCACTCTGCCTGTCCAAAAAAAAAAAAAAAAAAAAAAAAAAAAGGAACTAGAATCTAGGCACTCTTGAAATGGGATGAGGGTGTCCCAAGCAGCAGCTTAACTGCTATGCCAAATGCCTGCTCCTAAAATAACTCTTTATATTTTTTGTTTTGTTTTTCTTTTTTAAAAACTTTTATTTAGTAAATATAATTTTCCAAAGTACAGCTTATGGATTACAATGGTTCCCCCCCATAACTTCCCTCCCACCTGCAACCCTCCCATCTCCCGTTCCCTCTCCCATTCCATTCACATCAAGATTCATTTTCAATTCTCTTTATATACAGAAGATCGATTTAGTATATATTAAGTAAAGATTTCATCAGTTTGCACCCACACAGAACATAAAGTGTAAAATACTGTTTCAGTACTAGTTATAGCATTAATTCACATTGAACAACACATTAAGGACAGAGATCCTACATGAGGAGTAAGTACACAGTGACTCCTGTTGTTGACTTAACAATTTGACATTCTTATTTATGGCATCAGTAGTCTCCCTAGGCTCTAGTCATGAGGAAGCCTTTTGAGTTCACCTACTTTGATCTTATTTAGACAAGGTCATAGTCAAAGTGGAAGTTCTATCCTCCCTTCAGAGAAAAGTACCTCCTCTGTGATGGCCCGTTTTTTCTACTGGGATCTCACTCGCAGAGATCTTTCATTTAGTTCTTTCTTTCTTTCTTTCTTTCTTTCTTTCTTTCTTTTTTTTTTTTTTTGCCAGAGTGTCTTGGCTTTCCATGCCTAAAATACTCTCATGGGCTTTTTTTTTTTTTTTTGACAGGCAGAGTGGACAGTGAGAGAGAGAGAGAAAGGTCTTCCTTTACCGTTGGTTCACCCTCCAATGGCCGCTGCAGCCGGCGTGCTGTGGCCGGTGCACCGTGCTGATCTGAAGCCGGGAGCCAGGTGCTTCTCCTGGTCTCTCCCATGTGGGTGCAGGGCCCAAGGACTTGGGCCATCCTCCACTGCACTCCCGGGCCACAGCAGAGAGCTGGACTGGAAGAGGGGCAACTGGGACAGAATCCGGTGCCCCGACCGGGACTAGAACCCAGGGTGCCGGCACCACAAGGTGGAGGATTAGCCTATTGAGCAGTGGCGCCGGCCTCTCATGGGCTCTTCAGCCAGATCTGAGTGCCTTAAGGGCTGATTCTGAGGCCAGAGTGCTATTTAGGACATCTGCCATTCTATGAGTCTGCTGTGTATATAGCTTCCCATGTTGGATTGTTCTCTCCCTTTTTTATTCTATCAGTTAGTATTAGCAGACACTAGTCTTGTTTATGTGATCCCTTTGACTCTTAGACCTATCAGTATGATCAATTGTGAACTGAAATTGATCACTTGGACTAGTGAGATGGCATTGGTACATGCAACCTTGATGGGATTGAATTGGAACCCCCTGGCACATTTCTAACTCCACCATTTGGGGCAAGTCCGATTGAGCATGTCCCACTATTGATGTACAATTTAATACTTTATCCCTTTTAGTATTTTTTTTGTTCTACTTAATACTATTGGTTGAACTCTAATTAACACACAATTATTCTTAGGTGTTTAAATTTAACTGAAAAGTGATCCCTGTTAAATATAAGAGTGGGAATAAGAGAGGGAGGAGATGTACAATTTGGAACTCTTTATATTTTTAAATACAACTATTTAAAGTTGAGATGAAAAATTTGAGGTGACAGTTTTGAAGGGTGCAAGGAGTTAGTCTTTCAAAACTTCCTACTCCCCTAGTCCCAGATCCACAGCTACCTTTCTCAGAGGTGATACTTTGCCATTTCCTATATTCTCTCAAGAGTCTGGACCTAGGCATATGCGTGTGTATGCACACCCCTAACCGTGCATCTGCTGGTACATGTAGCATACTTTCTCACTGCATAGACCACCCCCCTTCAGCCACTCTACCTGATGGGCTGTCTTAGTCCCTCCCTCACTGCTCACTTGCAGGGGGTCTGGACTCCTCCCTCCCCTAACAAGACATACTGTCTAGTGAGAGCAAGAGGAAGAAACAATCTCTAGCATCCACCATAGGCATCATCACTGTGACTTAACTCAGTCGCCTGCCTGCCTGTCTACGCCTCCTTTGCTGGGCAAACAGATGTTTTCAATAACCACAAGCAGGAAAGAAATGCTTACTTGGCATGCCCCGGCCCTTGAAGGTCTTGGCAACCACAGCAGTGGGCTTGCCCTTCACTTGAGCTGCCTGCCAGAATACCTGGCACAGTGCCTCCACGTCCCGGCCATCCACCACGTAAGTATTCCACCTGTCAAAGGAGGGAGCAGCCAGGTTACATGAGGCAAAGAGGGGCAGTACAGAAAGAAGATAAAGCAAGAGAGAACGTGGTTACCCAAAGGCCTCGCAGCGCTTCTGGTAGATCTCTATGCAGTCCTCAACGGGCAAGGTGCCACCTTGTCCCAGACGGTTCACGTCAAAGATCACCACAAGGTTGTCCAGATTATAGTAAGAAGCGAAGGTCATTGCTTCCCAGACGGAGCCTTCTGAGGTCTCACCATCTCCCAAGAGGCAGAACACCCGGTAGCTAGAATAAGCCAAGAGCACTTCAGGAGCATGCTGGGGGATGGGGAGGCTCAGTGAGCCACTCAAGCAAATGCCTTTCAGCAGAGACAGGAAGGAGTTGACCTGAGAAGCTACTTCTGGCCATCTGGTCCCATGCAGCTGCTGAGGCCATGCTGCTTTGAGAGCTCGGGCCTCAGGAGCCAGGCTCTGGGCCTTTTCTTATGCTATCCGCGAGGCTAGTTTTAGGTTCTTCTGCCACCTCTCCCTATCTACAGGCCAGAGAGCAATGGGAAGAAGTCAGCTCCCCTGAATCCCCAAGCAACATTCCCATGTACACTTTCTTGGTAAGCTCCATTTACTTTTTAAATATTTTATTTATTTATTTGAGAGGTAGAGTTACAGACAGTGAGAGGGAGAGTCAGAAAAAGAGGTCTTCCCTCCACTGGCCCACTCCCCAATGGCCACAATGACCGATCTGAAGCCAGGAGCCAGGTGCCTCCTCCTGGTCTCCCACGCAGGTGCAGGGGCCCAAGCACCTGGACCATCCCCTATTGCTTTCCCAGGCCACAGCAGAAAGCTGGACCGGAAGAGGAGCAGCTGGGACTAGAACCCGGCACCCATATGGAATGCTGGCACCACAGGGGGAGGATTAACCCACTACACCATGGTGCTGGCCTCTGTAAGCTCCATTTTTAAGCACTGTCACCTTCTATTTCTGATCTTATAACTTAAAATAATCCTAACGACCAAAATGTCTTACCTCAGTAGCACATATCACTGGAAGCACTGAATTCCACAGCAGAAAATCATATGAAACATTTATGCCAGTAACACACAGCCCTAACACCAGTAAAATCCTCTAGTTGAAAGAAGTTATTACCCTCAGGCTCAGAACCAAGAAAGGCAACAACACATAACAAATATCAATCCACGTGTGGGGAACGGGGCTGAGTGGTTACCTGAGGAGTGGAAGTGGCACAATGCAGTACTTCTGGAGGGGTCACCAGGGGCTGCAATGGGGAGGGAACTGGCCCTTCAGGGTTCTCCCCCATCCCAAAGACCTAGCTGGCTGTTCTGCAAGATCCTAGGATAGAGAAGCTCTGGACTCACACACATCAGGTACATCAGAGGGAACTTGTGAGGTTAGATCACCATGTCCCCACGGCCAATTCTGGGACCCTCTCTGGCCCTCTTCTTTGTCTTGTTTGCTAGGCACATGCCCTGTGAGAAAGACTGATCTAATGGAACCAATCCAAGGGGAAAAAAGACCTTCATTATTAACCACTAGGGGTCTCCCAATGCAGAGGCAAATGCCCCATCTAGTCATTCCTAAGTGAAATTCACTAAGAGAAACAGGAAGGCACTGCTGTTGGAAAAGATGAGCATTCCAATCACCCTGGCTCCAGGCTCCAGGCAGCACTTCAGATCCAGTCAGAAATGCTGGGACAGTCTCCAGAAACATGCTTTCTTTCCCAATTTCCAAAAGCACCACTGTCTTCCCACACGGACAGCCCACACAGCCAGTGTGTGGTACAAGCAGGGCAGTTAATTGATTCCTGGGTAGGTGCCTTACCTGGCCTTGTCGAAGTACCTGCCAGTGTATGCCATTCCGCATGCAGCCCCCAGTCCTTGTCCAAACCAGCCTGTTGCCACATCAACAAACGACAGCCTCTGGAAGACAGAAGGGACCCAGTGAAGCCAGAAGCAGCTGCAGGACAGGAGTATCAGGCCTGCTTTTGGCACAGCATGCAGGCTGCTCCTGTGGCCCACGCAGTATGTATCATGGGAACGGCCCCCCCTGCCCTGCTCAGTGAACTCTTCACCACTCCCACATGCACCACGAGCCTCGGATCAATGTTACAAGTGGACAACAGAGCAAACCCATGGTGACCCAGATGAAGAGATCTGTCTTTCAAGCCTGGGGCGCACAGGTGATCCAGTGTGGCAAGGGTAACTGGAGCTTTGGGAACACAGAGGAGGGAGCCCATGCGCAAGGCAGAAAATGTCAAACTTGACTCTTGCCATTTTCCCAAGGCTTTTCTTCTAGTTATATTCAATGTTTTGGAGAATGTGGGTTCTTAAATAAAAACCAGAAACATTGAACTCTTAAGTTCTCTGCTTTGTAAACCTCAGGCCAACTGGTATTTGAGAAGCAGTCACCTAGAAGTACCGCTGCCAGAAAGCAATCACTTTCCACCACTACTTCCCTTCCCTTCACTAACATCCTGGTTGTCTGCACAGAGATATCCATGCCACAGGGTTGTCGCCCACTCCCAGGCTTCCAGAGACAGAAAACTGGTTCAACAGCTTCTGCCACCACCCTGCTGGCCTGGCCACAAGAATCCTTTACCTGTATCACTGCCCCAGCCTCTTCCCCGTAGCCACTTTCAACCCAGACACCAGAGGAGCCTGCTAAAAGTTAGAGGCAGCTCATCATGTCACAGCTGTCCCAAGTCTTCCAAATTTCTGTTCAAACACAGGCATTGTGGTCTTTCCGGATTACTGTGCTTCAATAGTGCCCTATCATTCTCCTATTTACTTGTTTCCTGTTTGTCCCCCACCTCTGGTAAAGCATCTGCTTCATTCAAGCAGAGGCAGGTGCGTGTCCATCACTGTCATGGATAAACAAATGGCGCTTCTCAGTCTCAGCTGGCTCTTCCTGCTTGTTTCCCACTCTCCTCCCTGGGCTCTTAGGACCTTCTCTGGCATTCTCCATATGCTCTGTGCCCCCCAAGACTCCTGTCAGTGTTGCATCTCTACCCTAGCAGAACTGTCCCATAAAGTCTCTCTGACCACATCTCTAACTGTCTTCCTCCCTATGGTGGCCACCTCACGCCTGTAATGAGCTCAGACCAACTCTTTCCCCCTGGCTATGACGTGTGGGGCAAGTAAGACCATCTCCTAAAGGTCTCACTGAATGCAAACAATGGACCACAGCAGGCCGTAAGGTCTGCAAGAGAAGACTGGTGGGGTGTCAGCACAATGCCTGGTGCAGAAATGTCCCGTATGAGTTTCTTTCTCATTCCCACAACTCTTATACAGTGGTGGGAGGAGTGGGAGCAGACACAACCCAAGGAGTGGAGGACTAGAATAAAGATGGACACAAGGCGCTACGGACAACCACAAAAGTAAAGGACTTCTCTTCCAGACGATCTTCTCATCTCTGTTGCAGCAAAGTGTGCTTCCAGAAAAAGTTCACACAAAGGCCTTTTGGTTGGTTCCCAGGCCTGCTTGGCTGGAGAAAACAAAAGAGTTAACAAAAGCAAATCAAAGGTCTAGGGATGGAGGTTTGGCTGAAGAGAGACCCCGAGTCCCTCTACCCCAGCAGCTTTCACAGCACTGTGACAGCTCTACTAAGGGAGTCAAAGAACGTGATAGTCAGTGAGGGTGCCAAGCCTCAGCAGGCCTGCTGACGTAGCACTCTGCATTGGACAGTTATGCCCTGACCCTACAGTCACCTGAGGCCAGACCCAGTGCCTCGGAACAGCAGTGCTGAAGGCACTGCCTGCTCTGGCTCGAGTGTTCCCTTTTACTCTGTCCCTAGTCAAAGCCACCCTGCACTATGCTTCCTGCATTTTTTCCTCTTCCAATTTTATCTGCCGTCTAAATATGATGAACACACAAATTCTAGCAGCTGAACAATGCTTACTGTGCTACTGTATACCAGAAAGGCTCTTTATCCCTCTGAGGCTGATAACTTGATAGCAGCAGTTATGTGGCAAACTACACATTTTCCCTTTGAAACCAGAAACCTGAAAGCCCCTGTTGTATTTGTGTACCCCAATTTTAGCATTTTTTATTGTAAAGAACAGTTCAAGCTTATAAACAGATTATAAGCCTAGTCCAATGAATTTTCATATACCCAACTTTTAGCAGCAGACCATTTACTTCATCTTTGTCTTTATACACACAAACTTTACCGAATTTTTTGTATGTTAATATTTGAAATTTTATTTTTGCCCAAGTGTTTGCGATTACATTTCAGACACCAAAACAAGGGTAAGAATGATGACTCCCAAGTATCTAAGCCACACCCGCAGTTGACTTTGTCCTTAAACCACTCCCCAACGCCCTGGTCTGGCATTTATGTTTGGACATGGTGCTCTCCAAGGCAGGTTTTAAATGATTTGCTCCAGGACACAGTGTTCTTCAGACAAAAGCAGCCACATGTTCTCAGCTCAACCTTGTTTTCACTGTTCCTTTTCTTTCCTGCCCCCTGTATCATGAGGTAGCTGGCACTGTATCCAGTCTAATGACAAAGTGCCCCATTAGTGTCAGGTGAAAGCTATGGAGAAATGGCAGAATGCCAACTGACAGGGCGGGATGTCTCCCCAAGTCACTTGATTTCCCTCAGATGCAGCTCTTCCTTTCCGCTGATGTTGGCTGTTTCTGCCCAACAGGCACAGGCAATGAGAGCAGCGTGATCCTGCCAAGGTGAAGCTTTAGTGCTAGGTGGAACAAGGCAGGGTACCACTAAAGGAAAGAGAGGCTGCCGCGAGCCAGCACGCCTACCAGGCATGTCACATGGCTTCAGGTTGGTTCTCGTTAGAACACCTTATAAACCTTCACAACACAAAGAGCCAGAATGATCATCAGGGCCCACTCCAGGCATGCTGCCATCGGAGAAGGAAGACTGTCATCTGCTTCACTCCCCCAAAATCCCTGCAACAGCCAGGGCTGGACCAGGTCAAAGACAGGAGCCAGAAACTCAATCCAGGTCTCCCGCACGGATGGCAAGGACCCAATTATTCGAGCCATCACTTGTGTTTCCTAGGGTGTGTATTAGTGAGAAGCCAGAGCAGAGCTGACACTTCAACCCAGGCAATCTGACATGGATGCAGGCTTCCCAAGAGGCATCTCAACCACTATGCTGAAGCCCTGGCCTAGTCTGGCAGCGTTTAGAAGCATGGGAACAGGCCCTGGGCTGCCCTGCCAGCATACCTTGGAGAGGACGAGGCGGTCATTGTCTGGGTTCTCCGGGTCTGACTGTCTGTATCTCATCGTGTAGAAGAAGAGCACAGACATGATCTCAGCAGCGCTGCTGCACGATGTGGGGTGGCTGAAAGACAGACATGACACACAGATCATTTCTCCAGGCAAGTGCAACACAATGTACAGCATGTGGCCTTCTCAGACCAGAAGCAACAGTCGTTTCTCCCAGCCTAGAATGATTCCCGCCAGGGGCCACGGCCTCCCAAGTTTGCAGCCTTGAAGGAAGCATCAAAGCCCAGTAACCTCAGCTTCTCCCTGCACACAGCCACCTGCTACAAGACCACCCCCTTGTATCAGTGGAGTACCATATACTTGAAGCAAGGTCACCCCAGGCCTTGAGTATTCTTGTGTGAAGTCATCTGGTTAATTCTACATGCTGATGCAAATTCAGGAGCCACTAATCAGAAACACCATGAAGACCCCATCCTACCACCTAAAATGAATTTATTTAGGAAGTGAATCATGAAAGACAGTAATTTCTCATGGTCAAGTAACTTGGGCCTTTACTGAATGTCAAAATAAGCACTGGTCTTACAAAGCGGCCTGCATGTGAGTCTAGCTGGTCCTTCAATAATTAAAAATAGGGGAGGGCACAGCACAAGGTTATAAAAGCAACTCCCTAGAGTCTTTTCCCCATAGTATGAAGAACAAGATTTTAGGCTCATCTCAGTCATATTATCTCTTGGTTCATGCTTCATAATACAGAAAACAGACGTAAAATTCTTGCATTGCAAGTGTTCTCTAAAGCAGATGATTTGGTTTCTAAGCCATTAGAGATCATTGAGAAACTACAATCCTCTTACTAATTTTAAAAGTAAAGGGAACAAATAAATATGTAAAAAAATCTCAGGCGGCTAAAATACTTGGGTCTCTGCCACCCATGTAGAAGACCTGGACCGAGTTTCTGGCTCTTGGTTCTTGCCTGGCCCAGCTCTACTGTTGTAAGCATCTGAGATTAAAGATCTCTCAGTCTCTCTGCATTTTAGGTAAAAACGAAAATTCAAAAAGACCTCAAAAAAACATGGCTCTTAATTTTTTTAGAAGGGGTTGGCGCTGTGGCATAGTAGGCTAAACCTCCACCTGCAGCGCCAGCATCTCATATAGGTGCTGGTTCGTGTTCTGGCTGCCCCTCTTGCAATCCAGCTCTCTGCTATGGCCTGGGAAAGCAGTTAAGATGGCCTAAGTGCTTGGGTCCCTGCACCTGCGTGGGAGACCCAAGGAAGCTCCTGGCTTTGGATCAGCCCAGTTATGGCTGCTGCAGCCATTTGGGGAGTGAACCAAAGGATGGAAGACCTTTCTCTGTCTCCCCTTCTTTCTGTAACTCCACCTCTCCAAAAAAATCTTAAAATTTTTTAAAGAAAAGATTTGAAAGAAATGTTCCATCTGATGGTTCACTTCTCAAATGGCTACAATGGCTGGGACTTGGGCAGGTCAAAGCCAGGAGCCAGAAACTCCATCCTAGTCTTCTACCATGTGGGTGGCAGGCGCTTAAGTACTTGAGCCTTCTCCCACTGCTTTCCCAGGCACATTCACAGGAACTTGATCAGAAGCTGAGCAGCTGGGACTCGAACTGGCATTCCAATATGAGATGCCAGCACTTTTTAAAGAAAGATTTATTTATGTATTTTAAATGCAGAGTTACAAAACAGAGGGAGAGAGACAGAGACATGGAGAGATCTTCCATCTGCTAGTTCACTCCCCAAATGGCTGTAACAGCTGGGGGTGGAACAGTCTGAAATCAGGAGCCAGGAGATTCATCCCCATCTCCCACACAGGTGGCAGGAGCCCAAGTACTTGGGTCATCTTCCACTGCCTTCCTAGGCATATTAGCAGGGAGCTGGATTGGAAATTGAACAGCAGGACTTGAACCAATGCCCATATGGGATGCTGGAATTGCAGGCAGCGGCTTAACCTACTGTGCCACAATGCCAGCCTCTTTTAAAAAAAAACTTTGGAACCAGTGTTGTGGCATATCAGAACACTTTTCAGAATCAAAGGCGGGGTCTCTGACATGGGAGCTGGGGATCTTAACTGCTAGGCTAACTGCTCACTCCCTAGGACAAGATTTAAAAGATATCATACCAATTTTGAGGCTATGTTAAAAAGTTAATGTAGGCCAGCGCTGCGGCACACAAGGCTAATCCTCCGCCTTGTGGTGCCGGCACACCGGGTTCTAGTCCCGGTCGGGGCGCCGGATTCTGTCCCGGTTGCCCCTCTTCCAGGCCACTCTCTGCTGTGGCCCGGGAGTGCAGTGGAGGATGGCCCAAGTCCTTGGGCCCTGCACCCCATGGGAGACCAGGATAAGTACCTGGCTCCTGCCATCGGATCAGTGCGGTGCGCCGGCCGCGGCGGCCATTGGAGGGTGATCCAACGGCAAAGGAAGACCTTTCTCTCTGTCTCTGTCTACTCTGCCTGTCAAAAAAAAAAAGTTAATGTAAAAATGCAATCAAACAGTAAATTTAGGAGCAGGAGTTTAGCCTAGCAGTTAGACTCCTGTGTCCCACACTGGAGTGCCCAAGTTCAATTCCCAGCTCAGGCTCCTAACTTTGGCTTTCCACCAATGCAGACCTGGGGAGGCAGAGGTGATAGCTTAAGTAACTGGGTTCCTGCCACCCACATGGGAGATATGGATTGGGTTACCTGCTTCCCAGCTCCAGCCAATGGAAGTATCTGGGAAATGAACTAGTGGATGGAAGCTCCCTCTATGAAATAATTTCTAAAGATTTTTTTTATTTATTTGAAAGAGTTACACAGAAGAAGGAGTGGCAGAGAGAAAGAGAGAGAGAGAGGTGTCTTCCATCCGCTGATTCACTCCCCAACTGGCTGCAACTGCCAGAGCTGTGCTGATCGAAAGGCAGGAGACAGGAGCTTCTTCCCGGCCTCCCATGTGGGTGCAGGTACCCAAGGACTTGGGCCATCTTCTACTGCTGTCCCAGGCTATAGCAGAGAGCTAGATCAGAGTGGAGTAGCTGGGACTTGAATCAGCGCCCATATGGGATGCTGGCACTGCAGGCAGCAGCTTTACCTGCTATGCCACAGCGCCAGCCCCTGAAATAATTTCTTTTAAAAAGATTTATTTAAAAGGCAGAGTGACAGAGAGATCTCCCATCCACTGGTTCACTCCCTGAATGGCACAATGGCAGGGGCTGGATCAGGCTGCAAACAGAACCCATAAGCTCCATCTTGGTCTTCCACGGGGATGGCAGGGACCCAAAGCACTTGGGTCACGTTCTGCTACCTCCCAGGAGCATTAGCAGGCAGCTAGATGGGAAGCTGGAAGGCTGGGACTCCAAGCGGCGCTCGGGTGTGGTGTGCCGGCACTGCAAGCAGCAGCTTCACTGGCTGCACCACCTGGGAGGTCAGCACAGAACACAGCAAATGGGGAGTAAGGGAAGTTTAATGGGGGGGGATGGGGGTGACGACAGGGACCTGACAGGCTGGATGGGGAGAGCCAGAAAGAGGAGTGGGCCTGAAAACAGGCCTTGTTACAGACTCAGGGGGCGAGGACTGGGAAAGTGAATCCCGTTAGAGCGGGGGTGGGGCTGCTGCTTATGGTTGGGCTTAGTAAGCCAGGTTTGGTCCTGGAGAGGCCAAGATGGCATCCGGGGCTTGAGATGGCACTTTTACAGTCCTCCGCTCTACCAACTGAGCTATCGAAGGACACGTGAGATGGCACTTTTAGATATGTTGGCACCATTTCACCAACACCACCCCCGAAATTTTTCTTTTAATTCCATCCTCCACAAATATTTTAAATTTCCATCAAAAGGGATAAAACTGGAAATAGTAAATGGAAAATGCAGCAACTTCGTGAGAATCAAGCAACACACTCCTGCATGACCCATGAGTCCAAAAATTAAATTGCAAAGAAAATTAAAAAACAGAAACATCAAAAACAAAAACACAAAACCAAAACTGAACAGAAAAAGCAAAAGCAGTGCCAAAAGGAAATGTATTTGTAGTTCTAAACACATTAAAAAAAAAAAAAAAACCCTCAAATCAACAAGCAAAGCAACTTAAGGAGCTAGGGAAAGAAGTAAACGCAAACCCATCAAAAGGCAAAATACGGATTAGGGCAGAAATAAAACAGACTAAGAAAACAGGGAAAAAAATCAATGAAACCAGAAGTTGATTCTTCTTAAAAAGATTAAGCAAAAGTGAAGACTGAAATAGCGCAACTCAGCAAACCAGAGGCCCATTCTGCTGCGGAAGTAAAAATTCTAAGAGCATTCTAAGGGCAAAGAACTGGTCACGCTGAAGAACTGAGTAGACTTTTACAAACAGAAAGCCCAAGACGACTACACCACAGCTAGAAAAATCACACGCCTCCAATGTACAACGGGGTAGGACAGAAATCACTCCCTAGGCGGCCAAGTACGCCGCCAGGAGTCTCACTGGGGAGTTGACCAAATGCGGAAAGAATCCACCGCCACCCCCCACACTTCGCCCTAAGATGGCGGGGTGGGCGGGGTGGGGGGCGGGCCGCGCAGGCGGCGTCAGTTTTGCTCGAGCCCAACGGTTCCACTTCCGTTCCCGCTCTCCACTAAGCCTCCTGGGAGAGCAACGGAAGCTGGAGCGGGGTCCTGCGCCCACGTAGGAGACCGGAAGAAGCTCCTGGCTTCGCGTGGCCCAGCCCCGTTGCGGCCATTTTGGGAGTGACCCAGCGGATGGGAGATCCGTCTGTCTCCCGCCAATTCTCTCAAATAAATACATTTTTAAAAAATGTAAAATTAGGACATTGTGAAATTCATCCTACAAAGACAAAACGACAACAGCCCTTCTGAGTAGACAGAAAAGCCTTCGACAAGATAGCCGCGCTAGCAAACCCAGCAGTGCGTCTCTGCTCTTACTCGCCAACATCTTTCGTTTTCGGTTTACGTTCTCAGCCTCCGATAGGATGGCGCCCTCATCTCCTATCGCCTGGCGTCACCGCGTACAGTTAGCCCCTGTCGCCCACTAAACTAAACCGCGGCCCGACCGTTGCCATTCCAGGAACACCGCCCATCCAAAAAGCTTCCAGATCTTTCTCTCCTAGCCAGAGAGGCCTCGGACGCCTCCAGAACTCACGCGGCGGCGGGGGGGGGGGGACCAACCGCCCGGCCCTGACCACGACAAGAACACTGGCTGGCATGGATCGCGCTCCTGGACAGCTGGGCATCTGTGCCCAAGCCCACCGAGGCCCCAATGGGGCCCTTCACCCGACAGCCTCGCCTGCCAGCCGGCTGCCCGACCCAGCCCGTGCTTCCATAAGGGGACCTTACCCAAAGCCCGAAGTGCATGCGACCTTGATGGAATGGATCCGCAGGCGGTTGGCCAGGTCCCGCAGCACCTGCAGCGTCTGCTCGTCGGGCTTGCCCTCCTCAGCCATCGCAGAGCTCGCCTCAGAGTCAGACATGGCTCCGCGCACCTCGGCGTCCGCAGCGAAATGCTGAGGTGCGCTCCCGCAGCCTCTGTGAGGGGATCCGTCCGCGCGAGAATTCCTCCGCGTGAGAATTCCTCCGCGAGAGGATCCCTCCGCGGCACTCAACCCTCCACTCACCCAATGAAAGGCACTGTGAATACTGCCCGTTGCATGATTAACATTGTACAAAATAATTCCAGTTCTATGTATCTTCCCTTCCATCAGTTCCAACGACTGCGCGAGCGCTGGAACTCCTTTTGGAGTGAAAAGAAGTTCGGTCGCTCATGGCGCATGTAGTTAGAGGCGAATCACGCAGGTCAGAGGTGATACGAAGTTGAGGTGGCTGCCGCGTGTATTATTTCGCGCTAAATAAAAAAAGTCACACTGGCATTTAAAACTTCGCTCAGGGTCACCCCTTTCCTGTAACAGCCCTGCTGCCAGGTGGTCTTTTCAGCCGGCAAGTGGCCTCAGCCCCGCGCGCCGGCACAGCCTCTGCGTGTGGTTCTTCTTTCACTTTCTAGAACCTTCTGTAAGGCAAGCCTCCTGTGACACTTGAAGTGGCGTTAATCCAACGGCCTCCTGTAGCTTCACAGGGAAGCCTGTGTTGGGTGGGCTCAACTATGGAACGTGCACCCTTTCCATCTGACGAGTTTTTTCTCAGGCCATGCAGCTCCGTAAAGGCTACAGTGTCAGTCTCAGAGCTTTTCCCTTTGAGATTGTCCTGCGGGAACCACCATGGCTGCCAGTGGCTCCACCTCCACAGCACTTGGCAAATTCGAGTACTTGGGACCTGAGTGTTGACTCTAGTTCAATAATGCAGAATAATTGTGTGAGTGCCCCAAGTGTCCCCTGGTTGCCACTAAGTCCCCGTGTTCATGCTGGGATAAAGAATGTATGTGTTTAAGATTTCAAGAGTCCTTGATTCACTGGCAACAAACCTGGACCTCTTTATACTTCTACTTGGAGAGGACGGCGTGCGCATGCCCCTGCGTACTCATCAACACTGGGTAATGTTAACCTTTTATGTTTTGGGCATTCTGATGCATGAGAAAATAGTATAGTCATCACTTTGACTTATAATTTCCTTGTCAATTTACAGTTGCGTATTTTTTTACATTTATTGCTGGTGATATTTCCTCCTGTCTGAGCTGTGCATTATTGCCTTTTCTGGTTTTGTATGCAATGATTTACCTCACTGATTTCTACTTCTTTACAAATTATGCTGATTAGCCCTTTATCGGAGATAATTCCAAATCTTTTTTTCTCCATCTGTTGCTTTTCTAATGGTAAAGGGCATACTGTGCTTTTAAGAAAAAAATGTGTGCATGGGCACCGGTTCTAGTCTCGGCTGCTCTACTTCTGATCCAGCTTTCTGCTATGCCCTGGGAAAGCAATAGAGGATGGCCCAAGTGCTTGGGCCTTGCACCCACGTAGGAAACCCAGAGGAAGCTCCTGGCTCCTGGCTCCTGGCTCCTGGCTTCAGATCAGCACAGCTCTGGCTGTTGCAGCCATCTGGGGAGTGAACCAGCAGATGGAAGACCTCTCCCTCTCTCTGGCTCTATCTCTCTCTGTAACTCTTTCAAATAAATAAGATAAATCTTTTTTTAAAAAGCAATGTTTAGGTTTTGCTTCAAACACTATTTTTTTAGATTTATTTTTATTTATGTGAAAGGCATAGTTACAGAGAGGCAGAGGCAGAGAGAGAGAGAGAGAGAGGTCTTCCATCTGCTGGTTCACTCCCCAAATGACCACTATGGCAAGAGCTGTGCCGATCCAAAGCCAGAAACCAGGAGCTTCCTCCAGGTCCCCCACACGAGTGCAAGACTTGGGAGATCTGCTGCTGCTTTCCCAGGCCATAGCAGAGAGCTGGATCAGAAGTGGAGCAGCCAGGACTTGAATCAGTGCCCATATGGGATGTTGGCACTGCAGGCGGTGGCTTTTTACCCACTAGGTGACAGCGCTGGACCCAAATGTTGCTTATTTTTTAACTTTGAGGTTTTTCCCTCCATAGAGATGAAAATTTTAATTTTATAGCATTTTGGTTTGAGTTCTGCTTAGAAAGGTCTTCTCGGTCCAGCGCTGTGGCACAACAGGTTAACGCCCTGGCCTGAAGCACTGGCATCTCATATGGGCGCCAGTTCGAGATCAGCTGCTCCTCTTCTGCTCCAGCTCTCCGCTATGGCCTGGGAAAGCAGTAGAAGATGGCCCAGGTCCTTGGGCCCCTGCACCCACGTGGGAGACCCAAAGAAGCTCCTGGCTCCTGGCTTCAGATCGGCGCAGCTCTAGCCATTGAGGCCAATTGGGGAGTGAACCATCAGATGGAAGACCCCCCTCCCTCTCTCTCTGCCTCTCATTCTCTGTGTAACTCTGACTTTCAAATAAATAAATAAATCTTTAAAAAAAGTCTTCTCTACCCAAAGATTATAAGAACATTCCTTATTGTGTCTTTCTGGTACTTTTATACTTTTATTTTTTGTTGACTTCTTTATTCTGTCTGGACTTTATTCTTGTATGTAATGTAAAGTAGCACTCTATCTTAATATTTCTCGACTAGTCTATTTTCCCATGACCACATTATTTTTTTCAAAAATTTTTAGCTCTTCTTTTGCATTCTCTCTCTCCCTCTCTCTTTTAAAAAGACTTATTTTATTTGTTTGAAAGACACAGTTACAGAGAGAGAGGTCTTCCATTCACTGGTACACTCCCCAGATGGCAGCAACAGCCAAGGCGGGGCCGATCCCAAGCCAGGAGCCAGGAGCCCCTTCCTGATCTCCCTCGCGGGTGCAGGGGCCTCAGCACTTGGGCCATCCTCCACTGCTTTCCCAGGCCATAGCAGAGAGCTGGATTGGAAGTGGAGCAGCTGGGACTTGAACCGGCACACATATGGGATGCCGGCGCTTCAGACCAGGACGTTAACCTGCTGCGCCACAGCGCCGGCCCCATCTCTCTCTCTCTCTCTCTCTCTCTCTTTAAGGAAGGAGCAGAACTTTTTTTTAAAAAAAGATTTATTTATTTATTTATCTATTTGAAAGTCACAGTTACACAGAGAGGAGAGCAGAGAGAGAGAGAGAGAGAGAGAGAGAGAGAGGTCTGCCATCCACTGGTTCACTCCCCAGTTGGCTGCAATGGCTGGAGCTGTGCTGATCCAAATCCAGGAGCCAGGAACTTCTTCCAGGTCTCCCACATGGGTGTAGGGGCCCAAGGACTTGGGTCATCTTCTTTTTTTCTTTTTAAGATTTATTTATTTATTTGAAAGTTAGTGTTACACACACAGAGAGAAGGAGAGGCAGAGAAAGAGAGGGTTTCCATCCGCTGGTTCACTCCCCAGATGGCCGCAATGGCCGGAGCTGCGCCAATCCAAAGGCAGGAGCCAGGAACTTCTTCCGGGTCTCCCAGATGAATGGAGAGGCCCAAGAACTTGAACCATCTTCTACTGCTTTCCCAGGCCATAGCAGAGAGCTGGATTGGAAGTGGAGCAGCTGGGACTTGAACCAGCGCCCATATGGGATGCCAGTACTGCAGGTGGTGGCTTTACCTACTATGCCACAGCGCCAGCCCCCAGAACGTTTTTTTTTTTTTAAAGATTTATTTATTTATTTGAAAGTCAGAGTTATGGAGACAGGGAGAGATGGAGAGAGATCTTCCATCCTCTGATTTCACTTCCAAGATGACCACAATGGCCGGAGCTACACTGATCTAAAGCCAGGAGCCAGGAGCTTCTTCTGGGTCTCCCACATAGGTGCAGGGGCCCAAGCACTTGGGCCATCTTCCACTGCCTTCCCAGGCCATTAGCAGGGAGCCAGATCAGAAATGGAGCAGCCATGGCTTCATAGGCAATTGCTTTACTCACTATGCCACAACACGGGCCCAGTATTTTCTCTGCCAAGTACATTTTGGGATCAGCTAATTTAAGATTCATAAGACATCTTCACTGAGATTTTAATTGTGATTTCATGGAATGTATAAATTGGTATGTAAAGGGTGGCACATTCACAATATCAAGATGGTACATAGCCATTTATAGTCAAATCTCGGGGGTGGGTATTTGGCACAGCAGTTTAATCGCTGTCTAGAACATCTGCATCCCATATTGGAGTGCCTGGTTCAAGTTCAAGCTCCTCAGCACCGGTGCTGTGGTGTAGTAGGTTAAGCATCTTCCTGCAGTGCTGGCATTCCATATAGGCACGGGTTGGAGTCCTGGCTGAGCCACTTCTGATCCAGCTCCTTGCTGATGGCTAGAAAAGCAGTAGAAGATGGCCCAAGTGCTTGGGCCCCTGCACCTGCATGGGAGACCTGGAAGAAGCTCCTGGCTCCTGGCTTCAGCTCGGCTCAGCTTTGGCCGTTGTGGCCATTTGGGGAGCAAACCAGTGGATGGAAGATTTCTCTCTCTGTCTCTCCCTCTCTCTCTAACTCTGCCTCTCAAGTAAATAAATACATCTTTTTTTTTTTTTAAGTTCCAGCTCCTCTAATTCAGACCCATCTTCCTGCTGACGCACTTCCTGGGATGCAGCAGACAATGGCTCAAATACTTGGGTCCCTGCCACCCACGTGGGAGACCTGAGTGGAGTTCCTGGGTCCTGGCTTTGGCCCAGCTCAGCCCAGCCTTGGCTGTTACAGCCATTTGGGAAGTGAACTAGCAGATGGAAGACCTCTCTGACTCTGTCTCTTTCTCACATTTTCTGTCTCACAGCCTTTCAAATTAAATGAAAATAAATAAGTAAGGAAAGTCTTTAAAATTATCATGTTTTCAGATGATTTATTTATTTTTGAAAGGTAGAGTGACAGAGAGAGCAGGAGAGACAGATTTTCCCTCTGCTGGTTCACTCCCTAAATGGCTACAATGGGTGGGGCCAGGCCAGTCGGAAACCAGAAGTCAGGAACTACATCCAGGTCCCCTATGTGAGTGGCAGGGGCCCAGTATGTAGGCCATCATCCGTGTCTTCCCAGGCACATTAGCAGGGAGCTGCATCAGAGGCAGAGCGTGAGGACTCGAATTGGCACTCCAACATGGGATGCTGGCATTTCAGGTGAAGGCTTAATCCACTGTACCACAAGCCAGCCCCAGTTTGAAACAGGAGCCAGTGAGCTTTTCTGTAGAGGGCCAGGTCTCTGTTGTCACTGCTCATCTCTGCCATTGTAGCATGAAGGCAGCCATGGGCACACGTGAATGGATGAGTGTGGCTATGTTCCAATAAAACTTTGTTTATGGACATCGAAATTTGAATCTCAAGTAATTTTCACCTGTTAGGAAATGCTCCTGATTTTTTTTTCAAGAATTTAAAAATACAAAACTCATTCTAACCTCACAACCCTTGGTTCAAAAGTCAAGTCGCTATATGAGGTTTATTACCCCCGAAAAATAACAATTCCTGGTGTCCAGCCCCCAGCTTTCCATTCCCCAGAACAAACCATTTTCAATACTTTTTTTAAAGATTTATTTATTTATTTGAAAGTCAGAGTTACACAGAGAGAGAAGGAGAGGCAGAGAGAGAGAGAGAGAGAGGTCTTCCATCTGCTGGTTTACTCCCCAATTGGCCACAACAGCTGGAACTGCGCCAATCCGAAGCCAGGAGCCAAGAGCTTCTTCTGGGTCTCCCACGTGGGTGCAGGGGCCCAAGGACTTGGGCCATCTTCTCCTGCTTTCCAAGGCCATAGCAGGGAGCTAGGTCAGAAGTGGAGCAGCTGGGACTTGAACCAGCGCCCATGTGGGATGCCGGTACTGCAGGTGGCGGCTTTACCTGCTACACCACAGTGCCGGCCCCAGGTTCAATACTTTTAACTGTTTCTTTTGGCATTTGTCTCCAGTTCTTTAAATAATTTGTCTATAGAAACCTTTCCTTGCGTTTTGTATTTTAGGAATTATTGGCTGACTTATCAACATGTAATATGATGATGTGGTGGTTCTTTCACCTGCCAACCTCCCCCCCAATCCTTCTAGTACCGTTCACAAGGGTTTTGGTTACATAACTCCTTGGTGTTTATATTATTAGGTCCATGGTAACATAAATTACTATGTAAAGGTAATTACTGTGATTACCTTTCCTTCTCTTTCAATTTTTTCCCCTTAGAGTCAGCAGTCATCTCCTCCCACCCCCGTTAGCTTATTTTTTATTACTTATCCATGGCTCAAGACTTCCCCCAACTGTCTAAATCCATCTATATGCACAAATATGTACATAATTCTAGTCATTCTCTGCAGCACTCTTGGAGTCTTTAGTGTGTTCTCCAGCTGTGAAACTGGGCCCTCCATTTTTTTAAAAAAGATTTATTTTATTTATTTGAAAGGCAGAGTTACAGAGAGAGGTAGAGAGAGAGAGAGAGAGGTCTTCCATCCATTTGTTCACTCCCCAAATGACTACAACAGCCAGAGCTGAGCTGATCCAAAGCCAGGAGCCAGGAGCTTCTTTCAGGTCTCCCACACAGATGTAGTCTTTGGGCCATTTTCCACTGCTTTCCCAGACCGTAGCAGGGAACTGGATAGGAAGTGGAGCAGCCAGGACTTGAACCAGTGTGCATATGGTATGCCTTCACTGCAGGCCGGGGCTTTAGACCACTGCGCTACAGTGCCAGCCTCTGGGCCTTCCATTTTTTTTTTTTTTTGACAGCCAGAGTGAGTGGACAGTGAGAGAGAGAGACAGAGAGAAAGGTCTTCCTTTTCCGTTGGTTCACCCCGCAATGGCTGCTGTGGCCGGTGCGCTGCGCCGATCCCAAGCCAGGAGCCAGGTGCTTCCTCCTGGTCTTCCATGCGGGTGCAGGGCCCAAGCACTTGGGCCATCCTCCACTGCCTTCCCGGGCCACAGCAGAGAGCTGGCCTGGAAGAGGAGCAACCAGGACAGAATCCGGCGCCCCGACCAGGATTAGAACCCGGGGTGCCGGCGCTGCAGGCGAAGGATTAGCCTATTGAGCTGCGGTGCCAGCCTGGGCCTTCCATTTTTTTTTTTAAATTTATTTAATGAGCATAAATTTCCAAAGTACAGCTTATGGACCACAATAGCCTCCCCCCCTCCCCGTGTCTTCCCTCCCATCCACAACGCTCCCCTCTCCCACTCCCTCTCCCCTTCCCCTTCACATCACGATTAATTTTCAATTATCTTTATATACAGAAGATCAATTTAGCATATGTTAAGATTACCACATTTTGCTCCCACACAGAAACATAAAGTGTAAAATATTATTTGAGTACTAGTTATAGCATTGATTAAACACCTAAGAGTAATTGTGTATTAATTACAAAGCTCAACCAATAGTTTTAAGTAGAATATAAAATGCATCTTTTGTATTGTTGTGGCTTCCCCCGACCTCCCTCCCTCCCGTGGCCCTCCCCTCACCCACTTCCTCTCCCATCCCCCCCCCTTCATCACGTTTCATTTTCGGTTACCTTCATATACCGAAGATCAATTTAGTATATACTAAGCAGGGATTTCAACAGGTTGCACTCACACAACCGAACCAGGTATAGGGTATTGTTCGACTAGTAGTGTTGTTTTTGAGTTTCATAGATAAACATATTAAGGACAGAGATCCTGCGTGGGGAATATGAACCCAGTGACTCCCGTTGTTGATTTAACAATTGGCACTCTTATTTATGACGTCAGCAATCACCCGAGACTCTTGCTATGAGCTGTCTAGGCTATGGAAGCCCCTTGAGTTCATCAACTCTGAATTTGTTTAGTCAAGGCCATATCACAGTGGAGGTTCCTTCCTCCCTTCAGAGAAAGGCGCCTCTCTCCTTGATGGCCTGATCCTTCTGCTGGGGTGTTGTTCACCAGGATCCTTCATTTAGATTGTTTTTTGCCACCGTGTCATGGCTTTCCATGCCTGCGAGACTCTCATGGACCTTTTAGTCAGATCCGAATGTCCCAAGGGTTGATTCTGAGGCAGGAGTGCTGTTTTGGGCATTTGCCATTCTATGAGTCTGCTGTGTGACCTGCTTCCCCCGCAGGATCATTCTCAACCCTTTTGATTCTTTCTTTCATTATTTGCTTACACTGGTCTTATTTGTGTAATCTCTTCGACACTTACCCTATCTTTTGGATCAGTTGTGTATTTATATTTGTCTCTTTACCAAGTGTGCTGGCATTGGTACCTGCCTCCTTGGTAAGATTGAGTTGAAATCCCCTGGCACATTTCCAGTTCCACCATTGGAGGTAGGTCTGAGTGAGTATGTGCCGTCCTATATTTCTCCTCCCTCTCTTATTCCCACTCCCATGTTCCACAGAGATCAATTTCCTATTAATTTTTAAACGCTTAAGAATGGTTGTGCATTGATTGCAGAGTTCAACCAGTGGTCTTTGTGGGGAGCAATCCGGACTAGACTAAGTTACTCGAATTAGGACTTACTCTATGCATCTGCTCTCCCACAATATGGCGCTGGGAGAGAAGTAAACAGCTTCCGCACAGCTGCCTCCAGTTCAACCAATTAACTGTAGGACTTGCTCCTGATTGGAGAGCAGCGTACTCGGCGTGTGGGCAGCCGAGTTAGGATTGGCGGAGGAGGACTATAAAGGAGGAGAGAGACGGCATGCACCAGGAACATCTAGGGGGAACATCTAAGGGGAACATCTAGCTGAAGGAACACCCGTGCAGCCCCCCAGAAAGCCGGCCGGCGGTGTGCCGCTCCCCTGCGGAAGTGGGGAATGTGGCAGGGGGAACTGCCCTTCCACGGAGGTGGAAGGGATAGTAGCCAACCCGGGAAGAACCAGCAGCAAACCTGGGGAGGGCCGAGCAGACGAAAGAACAGCGCAGGGTCCTGTGTTGCTCCTCCACGAAGAGGGGGAGCGACATAATGGTGCCGTGACTCGGATATGAAGCCTAGGCAGGGTTCTGTGTCGTTCCTCCACGAAGAGGGGGAGCGACATAATGGTGCCGTGACTCGGATAGGAAACCTGACTCGGATAGGAAACCTAGGACGGATAGCAAACTTAGGGGGGAAGAAACGGGAAGAATTGGGAAAATATCGGAGAGAGAGACTAGCAAACAGCCTAGGGAAAAGCCGGACGAAAAGGGTGCCGGAAGAAGCTATTGAAAGCCTAGGCATAGACTCGGATACGGACTACGGGGGGAAGCTGGGAGAAATCTCTAAGGTCGAAAGGAAAGTGAAAGCTAGAACAAACAGACTCGGACGCGGACTGTGGGGAGAGGCCAGGAGAAATGAGGGAGGAGTATTGTTGGAGGAAAGCTTGGGGAAACATACCGGGTAGAGAAAAATGTTAGGGAAATTGAAGCCGCGGGGGGCAGGCCGAGGCGGAAACGGAAGCCACTTTGGGGTTCTCAAGTTAGCCCGGGAATAGGGGGCGAAAAGCTGAAACCAGAAGCTGAGACGTAAGCCAGATTGGGATCCGTCTGATTAGCCCGGGGAGCAAAGGACGGGAAGCCAGATCGTGGGGCGGAGACGTACGCTGGGTTGAATTCGCCAGGCTAGCCCGGGGAACTTAGATTGAATGCTAGTGGCGGACACGTAAGCTACACGCTGTGTTACTCGCGGAAGCCGCCGCGTGCAGAGAGAGCATGGGGCGTGAATAGATAGGGAACGGGGCTGGCGTAGGCCGTGGTTCAGACGCGAAAGGGTTAAGCGTGGAGACCGCGGAGCGCGCGAAGCCGAGCCGCGCAAAGCCGGGAAGCTGCGCAGATGAGAGAGGCGCGCGGGCTGAAGCGGCGCAGAGCCGGGAACCCGCCGGCGGGGCGAGGTGCCGGGAAGCTGCGGGGATAAGAGAAACAGAAGTTTGGAAGTGAAGTAAAAGAGAAATGGGAATGCTGGAAGATAGAAGTGAAATGGGAGAGGTAGGAATGCCCGGAGATAGAGAAATAGAGAAAAATAAGGCCTCCCCTCAACATGCCAATTAGAAGGCTTGGATTCGGTCTGCCCAATTAGTGAGGCGATGAGCACCTGGGCGGCTAGCCGCAGGTCACCGAAGACAGGCACGAATTAACATCAGTAAAGCTTCCCCACAATGCAACAATTAGGAGGCTTGGATTCGGTCTGCCTGATTTAAGGCGGTAAGCGCCAGCAAGCAGCTCGACCAGAGTATGAGCTGCAGGTCACCGAAGATAGGCACGAACCAACACTAATAAGTCTCCCCCACAATAAGGCAATGAGAAGGCTTGGATTCGGTTTGCCTGATAGGTCTTGTAAGCCCCCTGCAGGCTCGACCAGAGCATGCGCTGCAGGGCACCGAACACAGGCACGTATCAGCGCCTAAAAACCTCCTCACAACATGGTGAAGAGAGGACCCGGATTCGGTTTGCCTGATAGGACTTGTAAGAGCCTGTGGCAACTCTAGCAAGTAGAACAGAGTGTGTGCCGCGGGACACCGAAGACAGGCGCGTATCAACGCTAAAAAATAAAAAAGGGGGATCTGTGGGGAGCAATCCGGACTAGACTAAGTTACTCGAATTAGGACTTACTCTATGCATCTGCTCTCCCACAATATGGCGCTGGGAGAGAAGTAAACAGCTTCCGCACAGCTGCCTCCAGTTCAACCAATTAACTGTAGGACTTGCTCCTGATTGGAGAGCAGCGTACTCGGCGTGTGGGCAGCCGAGTTAGGATTGGCGGAGGAGGACTATAAAGGAGGAGAGAGACGGCATGCACCAGGAACATCTAGGGGGAACATCTAAGGGGAACATCTAGCTGAAGGAACACCCGTGCAGCCCCCCAGAAAGCCGGCCGGCGGTGTGCCGCTCCCCTGCGGAAGTGGGGAATGTGGCAGGGGGAACTGCCCTTCCACGGAGGTGGAAGGGATAGTAGCCAACCCGGGAAGAACCAGCAGCAAACCCGGGGAGGGCCGAGCAGACGAAAGAACAGCGCAGGGTCCTGTGTTGCTCCTCCACGAAGAGGGGGAGCGACATAATGGTGCCGTGACTCGGATATGAAGCCTAGGCAGGGTTCTGTGTCGTTCCTCCACGAAGAGGGGGAGCGACAGTCTTGTGTAGAGCATACCGAGCAACAACAACAACAACAAAAATACTAAAGGAACAAAATAGTAAGTTTTTCCTCAACAGTCTAGACAAGGGCTGCTCATGTCATTGTCTCTCATAGTGTCCATTTCACTTCAATGGGTATCATTTTAGGTGCTCGTTTAATTGCCATCGATCAGGGAGAACATGTGATATTTATCCCTTTTGGACTGGCTTATTTCACTCAGCATGATGTTTTCCAGCTTCCTCCATTTTGTTGTGAATGCCCGGATTTCGTTGTTTTTTACTGCTGTATGGTGTTCCATAGAGTACATATCCCATAGTTTCTTTATCCAGTCATCCGTTGATGGACATTTAGGTTGATTCCATGTCTTAGCTATTGTGAATTGAGCTGCAACAAATATTGAGGTGCAAGTGGCTTTTTTCACCCCTTTAATTCCATTTGGGTATATTCCAAGGAGTGGGATGGCTGGGTCCTGTGGTAGTGCTATATTCAGGTTTCTGAGGACTCTCCAGACTGTCTTCCATAGTGGCTTTACCAGCTTGCATTCCCACCAACAGTGGATTAGTGTCCCCTTTTCTCCACATCCTCGCCAGCATCTGTTGTTGGTTGATTTCTGTATGTAAGCCAATCTAACCGGAGTGAGGTGGTATCTCATTGTGGTTTTGATCTGCATTTCCCTGATGGCTAGGGATCCTGAGCATTTTTTCATGTGCCTGTTGGCCATTTGGATTTCCTCTTTTTTTTTATTTTTATTTTTTTTTATTTTTATTTTTTTGACAGGCAGAGTGGACAGTGAGAGAGAGAGACAGAGAGAAAGGTCTTCCTTTTGCCGTTGGTTCACCCTCCAATGGCCGCCGCGGCCGGCGCACTGCGGCCGGCGCACCGCGCTGATCCGATGGCAGGAGCCAGGAGCCAGGTGCTTTTCCTGGTCTCCCATGGGGTGCAGGGCCCAAGCACCTGGGCCATCCTCCACTGCACTCCCTGGCCACAGCAGAGGGCTGGCCTGGAAGAGGGGCAACCGGGACAGAATCCGGCGCCCTGACCGGGACTAGAACCCGGTGTGCCGGCGCCGCTAGGCGGAGGATTAGCCTAGTGAGCCGCGGCGCCGGCCGGATTTCCTCTTTTGAAAAATGTCTGTTAAGGTCCTTGGCCCATTTTTTTATTGGGTTGTTTGTTTTGATTCTGTGGTGTTTTTTGATCATTGTGTAGATTCTAGTTGTTAATCCTTTATCTGTTGTGTGGTTTGTGAATAACATCTCCCATTCTGTTGGTTGCCTCTTCGCTTTCCTGACTGTTTGCTTTGCTGTTAGTAAACTCTTCAATTTGAGGTAATCCCATTTGTTTATTTTATCTTTGATTACCTGTGCCTGTGGGGTCTTCTCCAGGAATTCTTCGCCTATTCCGATATCTTGAAGGGTTTCCCCTATGCTCTCAATTAGTTTCATGGTGTCGTGGCGCATCTCTAGTTCTTTGATCCATGTTGAGTGGATTTTTGTATAAGGTGTAAGGTAGGGGTCTTGCTTCATACTGCGGCATGTGGACATCCAGTTTTCCCAGCACCATTTGTTGAAGAGGCTGTCCTTGTTCCAGGGGTTGGTTTTAGGTCCTTTGTCAAATATGAGTTGGTTATAGATGTTTGGATTGATCTCCGGTGTTTCTATTCTGTTCCATTGGTCTATCCATCTGTTTTTGTACCAGTACCAGGCTGTTTTGATTGTAACTGCCCTGTAGTATGCTTTGAAGTCTGGAATTGTGATGCCTCCGGCCTTGTTTTTATTGTAAAGGATTGCTTTAGCTATTCTGGGTCTCCTGTTTCTCCATATGAATTTCAGCATCGTTTTTTCTAGGTCTTTGAAGAATGACTTTGGTATTTTGATTGGTATTGCATTGAACTTGTAAATTGCTTTTGGGAGAATGGACATTTTGATGATATTGATTCTTCCAATCCATGAGCATGGCAGGTTTTTCCATTTTTTTGTGTCGTCTTCTATTTCTTTCTTTAGTGTTTTGTAATTTTCATCATAGAGGTCTTTGACCTCCTTGGTTAAATTTATTCCAAGGTACTTTATTGTTTTTGTGGCTATCGTGAATGGGATTGATCTTAGTAGTTCTTCCTCGGCCCTGGCATTGTCTGTGTATACAAAGGCTGTTGATTTCTGAGCGTTGACTTTGTATCCTGCTACTTTACCAAACTCTTCTATGAGTTTCAGTAGCCTCTTATAGGAGTTTATTGGGTCCTCTATATATAGTATCATGTCATCTGCAAACAGGGATAGTTTAACTTCCTCCTTTCCCATTTGTATCCCTTTAATTTCTTTTTCTTGCCTGATGGCTCTGGCTAAGACTTCTAGGACTATATTGAATAGCAATGGTGAGAGTGGGCATCCCTGTCTGGTGCCAGTTTTCAATGGAAATGCTTCCAACTTTTCCCCATTCAATATGATGCTGGCCTTTGGTTTATCATAGATTGCCTTAATTGTGTTGAGGAATGTTCCTTCTAACCCCAATTTGCTTAGGGTTTTCATCATGAAGGAGTGTTGTATTTTGTCAAATGCTTTCTCTGCATCTATTGAGATAACCATATGATTTTTGTCTCAAATTGTTAATGTGCTGGATTACGTTGATTGACTTTCGAATATTGAACCATCCCTGCATACCAGGGATAAATCCCACTTGGTCCGGGTGAATGATCTTTCTGATGTGTAGTTGGATTCGGTTTGCCAGAATTTTATTGAGTATTTTTGTATCTATGTTCATCAGGGAGATAGGTCTGTAGTTTTCTTTCTCTGCTGTGTCTTTTCCGGGCTTAGGAATTAAGGTGATATTGGCTTCATAGAAGGAATTTGGGAGGATTCCCTCTCTTTCAATCGTTTGGAATAATTTGAGAAGAACTGGGGTTAGTTGTTCTCTAAATGCCTGGTAAAATTCGGCAGTGAAGCCATCCGGTCCTGGGCTCTTCTTTTTCGGTAGTGCATTTATTACTGATTCAATTTCTTCTATGGTTATGGGTCTGTTTAGATTTTCTATATCTTCACGGCTCAGTTTAGGAAGGTTGTATTTGTCCAGGAATCTACCCATTTCTTCCAGGTTCCCCAATTTGTTAGCATACATCTCTTTGTAGTAGTTTCTGGTGATTCTTTTTATTTCTATTGTGTCAGTTGTTACATTTCCATTACTATCTTTGATTTTACAGATTTGGGTCTTTTCTCTCCTTTTTTAAGTTTTATTTACACATTTATTTATTTGAGAGACAGAGAAAGAGATACAGACAGGCCTCCCACCTACTGGTTCACTCTCAAATGCCCACAACAGCCAGGGTTGGGCCGTGTGGAAGGCAGGCACCTGGCGCTCCATCCAGGTCTCCCAGGTTGGTGTCAGGGACACGAGTACTTGAGCCATCATCGCTGCCTCCCAGGGTGTGCATTAGCAGGGTGCTAGAATCGGAAGCAGAGCTGGAATTTAAACTCAGGCACTCTGATATAGGATGTGGGCGTCCCACAGAGCATTTTAACTGCTGCTTAACTGCTGCGCCAAATGCCAGCTGTGGCATCTCCTTTTGCCAGATTGGAGATTATCTTTGCCTCTCTCTGGTCCTGGGTTCCCTGCTTGCTAAATCCCATCCGCACCTTCTCATTGGGGTACTCCCTGATTTTGGTGGCACACTTTCTCTGGTAGTTTCCAGAGGAAGAATGTAGAGGAGGCAAACTATGGCTTCTTTCAGGTCTGAAGATGTCTGCTTTTTAAATATTTATGTATTACTTGAAAGGCAGAGTTATGGAGAAAGAGGGAGTGAGAGAGGGAGAGGTCTTCCATCTGATGGTTCACTCCCCAAATGGCTGCAATCACCAGGGCTAGGCCAGGCCTAAGTCAGGAGCCAGGAGCTTCGTCCGGGTTTCCCAAGTGGGTGCAGGGGCCATCTTCTGCTGCTTTCCAGGGAGCTGAAGTGCAGCAGCTAAGACTCGAACTGGCATTCATATGGTGTGCCAGTATCACAGGCGGTGGCTCAATGCACTGCGTCACAGTGCTGGCCCTTGAAAGTGTCTTCAGCCTAAACAGATAGTTGACAACCTGAGTGTAGAATTCCAGGTTGGAAAATTACTTTTCCCTAAGAAATTCCATTGTGCCCCTGTGGTCGCTGTTTGAAAAGTCTGAAGACATTCTGGGTTCTGATCCTTTGAATGTGACCAGTTTGTTTCTTCCCAACAGTCATTCCCTCAGCATATTGAAGGTATTGTACAACTGTCTTCTGCATTTCATCGATGCTGTTGAGGAGTCAGCTTGTATTCTGAAAGTCATGGTTTTAAAGGTAATTGGCATTCTTTCGCCAGCCGCTCTTAAGCTCTTGGGTGGACCTATTTTTGTTTTTCCCACGTGGGATGTATTGGGCTACTTGAATTTGTGGATTTGTGTCTTTCACCAGTTCTCGAAAGTTCTTAGGGATTATCTCTTAAAATATTGCTCCTGGGGAAGGCATTTGGCTTAGAGGTTAAAATGATGCTTAGGACACCCACATCTAGGGCTGGCACTGTGGTATAGTGGTCAAAGCTGCTGCCTGGGCATCCCATATGGGCACTGGTTTGAGTCTGGCTACTGCACTGCTGATCCAGCTCCCTGCTAATGTGCCTAGGAAAGCAGCAGAAGATGGCCCAAGTGCTTGGGCCCCTGCACCAGCATGAGAGATACAGAAGAAGCTCCTGGCTCCTGGCTTTGGCTTGGCCCAGTCCTGGTCATTGTGGCCATTTGGATAGTGATCCAGCAGATGGAAGACCCCTCTCTCTGTCTCTTCCTCTCTCTCTCTTTCTCTAACTTCGCCTTTCAAATAAAATAAATCTTAAAAAAAATAAAAATAAAAAGACACCCACATTCCACGTCAGAGTGCTTGGGTTTGATCTCTCCCTCTAGCTCCTGAGTCCAGTTTCCTGCTAATGCAGACCCTGGGAGGCAACGGTGATGGTGCAAAGTAGTTTGGTTCCTGCCACACACGTGGGAGACCTAGACTGAGTTCCCAGCTCCCAGCTTTAGCCTTAGCCCGACTCCAGCCATTACAGGCACTTGGTGAGTGAACCAGCAGATGGGAGCTCACTCTCACACTCTAGCAAATAGTAAATAAAAACACAAATAAATATGAGATTCTGTCTGCTGTCTCTGACACAGTAATTAGAGTTTTGTTATACCTTCTCAAGCTTTTTCAAATTTTTGGTTTCTTTGTGCCCCTTTGCTGCATTCTGGGCATGTACTCCATTTCTGGTTTGTTTTTTTTTGTTTTGTTTTGTTTTTTTTGTTTGTTTGTTTTTTAACTGGCAGAGTTAGACAGTGAGAGAAAGAGAGAAAGGTCTTCCTTCCATTGGTTCATCCCCCAAATGGCCGCTACGGCCGGAGCTGCACCAATCTGAAGCCAGGAGCCAGGTGCTTCCTCCTGGTCTCCCGTGTGGGTGCAGGGCCCAAGCACTTGGGCCATCCTCCACTGCCTTCCCGGGGCCACAGCAGAGAGCTGGACTGGAAGAGGAGCAACCGGGACTAGAACCTGGTGCCCATATGGGATGCTGGCACCACAGGCGGAGGATTAACCAAGTGAGCCACGGCGCCCGCCCCCTCTGTTGAACATTTTAAAGCTTTCTAAAATGCTGAAATCTGGCATATGTATACAAAGGTGCAGAAAACATCAACATGTATTTTTTAAAGGATGACTTTCTTTTTTAAAAAAATTTATTTATTTTGAAAGAGTTACACACAGAGAGAAGGAGAGGCAGAGAGAGAGAAGTCTTCCATCCACTGGTTCACTCCCCAGTTGGCCACAGCGGCCGGAGCTGCTCTGATCCGAAGCCAAGAGCCAGGAGCTTCTTCCGGGTCCCCCATGTGGGTGCAGGGGCCCAAGAATTCGGGCCATCTTCTGCTGCTTTCCCAGTTCACAGCAGAGAGCTGGATCAGAAGTGGAGCAGCCAGGACTTGAACCGGCGCCCATATGGGATGCCGGCACTGCAAACAGTGTCTTTATACACTATACCACAGCACATCAACATGTATTTTAAGGACTAATGAGGGCCAGCTCTGTGGTGCAGTAGGTTAATCCTCCACCTGCGGTGCTGGAATCCCATATGGGCGCCGGTTCTAGTCCTGGCTACGCCTCTTCCAATCCAGCTCTCTGCTATGGCTTAGGAAAGCAGTGGAAGATGGCCCAAGTGCCTGGGCCCCTGCACCCACGTGGGAGACCCGGAGGAAGCTCCTGGCTCCTGGCTTCGAGCTCCAGCCATCGTGGCCAACTGGAAAGTGAGCCAGTGGTTGGAAGACCTTTCTCTCTGTCTCTCCTTCTCACTGTCTGTAACTCTACCTCTCAAATAAATATTTTTTTTTTTTTAAAAAAAGGACTAATGAGAAGGTGAGCACACATTTAACCACTACTAAGCCCAGGTGTCCCAGCCTCCACATGTCCCCCTCCCTCCAGCCACACCCCCTTTCTTCCCCCTTGTGGGAACCACCATGCTGACATGTATGCTGCTAATGTGCATACCTTTGTGTAGCTCTGCTACCAGATGCGAAGGCATCTGTTTGTAATACTATTTAGCATTCCCTGCTCTTGAAATTTATATAAAAGAAATCACGTGGCTTTGTTTTTGTTTGGTTTATTTTTTGTCCAGTGTTATGATTATAAAATTCATTCATGTTTTTTCAAGATTTATTTTATTTATTTGAAAGAGTTACAGAGATGTAGACACAGAGAGAGAGAGAGAGGTCTTCCATCAGCTGGTTCACTCCCCAAATGGCCACAACAACTGGAGCTGAGCCAATCCAAAGCCAGGAGGCAGGAGTTTCTTCCAGCTCTCCCACATGGGTGCAGGGGCCCAAGGACTTGAGCCATCTTCCACTGCTTTCCCGGACACATTAGCAGGAAGCTGTATCTTAAGTAGAGCAGCTGGGAGTTGAATCGGTGTCCATATGGGATGCTGGCACTGCAAGCCAGGGCTTTAAACCGCTGCACCACAGCGCCAGCCCCCATTAATGTTTTTTCGAATCCGTTCTTTATTTTCATGGCTGAATAGTAGTGCATTGTTGAATATATTACACATTCTAGTCTTGATGGAGCGGTGAGTTGCTTCCAGTAATGGTTATTGGAACATTAGTGTACCTGTCTCCAGGGGATATTGCCTATAGATGCAATTTCTGGGCCCTTCCATATGCATGTATTCGACTTTGGAATACAACCAAATGCTTTTCCAAAACGGTGGCACCCGTCTACTCTCCCAACCAGTCATGATTGAGAGTTTCTATTGCTCCACGTCATTGCCAACATTTATTATTGTTCGCCTAAGTTTTGCAAAGTGTGTAGTGGTATCACATTGTATTTTTTACGTCAAGGTATAATTTACATACAATAAAATACACATAACAAAGTTATCTACTTGTATTACCAAACAAGCACTTCTGAGTTGCCACTGAAAAAGTAGTTTCTAATGGCACATCATCGTGAAGGCACTTATACATTCTTTTTTTTTAAGAATACCCATTTATTGATTTTTTTCTAAAGATTTTATTTATTTGAGAGGTAGAGTTACAGACAGAGAGAGGGGGAGGGAGAGAGAGAGAGAGAGAGAGGTCTTCTATCCACTGGTTCACTCCCCAAACGGCTGCAATGGCCAAAGCTGTGCTGATCTGAGGCCAGGAACCAGGAGCTTCCTCCAGGTCTCCCATGTGGGTGCAGGGGCCCAAGGACTTGGGCCATCCTCCACTGCTTTCCCAGGCCACAGCAGAGAGCTAGATCGGAAGAGGAGCAGCTAGGATGCAAACCAGCATCCATATGGGATGGGATGGATGGGATGCCGGCTCCACAGGAGAGGCTTAACCTGCTATGCCACAGTGTCAGCTCCCGAGAGCACTCTTATACTTTCACAGTAGAAACAGAAAGAGGCTCCACCTAGTTGGCCTCTGTTTCTCTCTTCAAGTACCTTGACTTCCCTCTACCCTGCCTGTGGGTCCCAGCTCCCTTTGGAGCTAAGTGAACAGAGCCTCAGAGGGGTTTATGACTTGCTCAGGTCTCAGTAGTGGAGCCTGGATTTGAACTTGGCTCTGTCTCAAAGGCATTGCTGTCCCTCACTATGTTAGAAACACAGTCTTTTGTGCTACAGTAGCATTTTCCTCTGAGGCAGGAGTGAGTCTGGCTGGCTTCCATACCACATGGTGTGTGCTCAGGAAAAATGCATTGAATGCATGATTGAATGAATGATCCTATAAGCATGCAGATCTCTCTGCCTACTCTTCTATCTCCCTGGGAGTAACAATATGGCAAGCCAAAAAGGCTCATGGGAATGCATGTGTTCTCTATTTTTAAAAAACATTTATGTATTTATTTATTTGAAAGAGTTACAGAGAGGGAGAGAGAAAGGTCTTCCATTTGCTGGTTCACTCCCCAGTTGGCTGCCATGGGAAGGACTGAGCCAGGTGGAAGCCAGGAGCCAGGAGCTTCATCCAGGTCCCCCACATGAGTGGCAGGGGCCCAAGTACTTGGGCCATCTTCCACTGCTTTTCCCAGGCCATTAGCAGGGAACTGGAGCAGCTGGGAAATGAACTGGCGTCCATATGGGTTGCTGGCGTCACATGCGACAGCCTCATCTGCAACATCGGCCCCTGTGTTCTCTGTTTTATAAGAACACTTCTTTATAGATGAGACCCAAGATTGGTAATTCTTGGAAGAGAAAATAGGGAGAGAGGTCCAAGAACAGGCTGGGCAGATGTGGAGGGGAGAGTCTGGCCATCTGTGGGGCACATGGTCAGGTGCACCCATAGAGGAAGGAGTCAGTGCTGAAATGGGGGGGTCTGGAAGATGAACTCCACTTCCCCAGGCTGTGCTGTGCTGTCTTGAAAGCACCCATGGTGCACACGTGTGTCAGTGTTTATGTGTAAGGCTTTCTGTGGAGCGAAGGGAACACGTGCGATTCTCCTAGTGTTTGCAGCTTGCAGAACACCTACTTGGATTTCTTGTTTCCCCCTGCAGACAGAATATGCCAAGAGCCCAAGCACAAGCCTCCCATCCAGCGTGCCTTCCTGCAGGTCCCTGTCATCCAGCGAGGATGGCCCCAGTGGTCAGTCCAGCCTCTTGAATGGGGAGCTTGCCCGAAACTTGCAGGACAGCATCAAGCACCGCATCCTCTACCTGGCAGAGCAGCTGCGGGTGGAGAAGACCAGTCGGGATGAGAACACCATGGGCTACCTCAAGCTGGTGTCCAGAGCTGACCGGCACCAGGCCCCGCACATCCGGCAGGCCTTTGAGAAGGTGAACCAGCGCACCTCTGCCACCATCGCGCAGATCGAGCGAAGGCTCCGTCAGTGTCACCAGCAGCTGCGGGAGCTGGAGGAAGGCTACAGGCCCAAGGACTCAGTGCTGAAGGCAGAGGGCAAGCAGGGCAACAGCTGTGAGTCCCCGACGCAGGACCGGAAGGAGAGCTTGGCCGCCAGCCTGCAGGATGGTGCAGAGAGCTGCCTTGCAGGCTCCCAGCCGGGGAAGTTCCCAGAGCCAAGGTGTGGGGCCCAGCATCGGAACTTGCTGTTGCACCAAGCCAAGGGAGAGCTGAAAGAAGTCAAGCAGCTCCCCTCTAGCCTGCAGGTGTCCTGTCAGAGCCTGAAGCACAAGTATCTGATGGACCTGCAGTTGTCCCTGGAGTCCCTGCAGGAGGAGAAATGCAGGTGAGGCAAGCCTTTCTCACGCCATGGCGCGGGGGACTAGGAGCAGGTGAGGGACAACCCCCGGGCCTCCGCTGTGGGACAGTGGGAGGGAGCGGGCTGCAGAGGCAGGGTGAGGGCACGTGGGAAGGACAGGTTCATGCTTCTGTTAGCCACTGGGCCCTGTGCTGGGCCTGCACCTGCCTTGCCCCTTGCTGGCGAATAAGGATGCAGCTGGGTGGGCTCTGCCAAGGCAGTGAGACAGCAGCTGCCCTTGACCACAGTAGGACAAGTCTGCAGCACCTGGTCCCAGTTAGGAACCTGCTGTGTTCTGGCGCTGTCTGCTGGGAAGCTCTGCCTGCCCCATCTCAGCTGTATGCCTCACTGAGCCAGGGCACAAGGTGGCGTGTTGGATACTCTTGTCAAAAACGACTGCCTTCTGGTGAATGCTTTCTTCCCACCTTGAAGTGGCTTCCTTTTATTCCCCTTAGAGCAAGACTAGGGCCCACCGATTGAGAAAAGTGGAGGCATACTTGATCTCTCAAGGGATCCTCCCTACTCCTCTCGGGATCCTTCCTGAGGGCCATGCGGCCCGTCTCGCCACCATCTAGGAATCCTCCCGACAGCCCAGCCAGGGAGGGTGGTGCGGGCGAACCAACGCTCCTGCCATGTGCATGAAGATGAGAGCTCTGCAGTCCTTTTAGTGTCTACATGTATGCGGATACTTCAGTGAGTTCATGGAAGGGCCAGTGCTGTGGCGTGTGTAGACTGGGCCTCTGCCTGTGGCGCCAGCATCCCACGTGGGCACCGGTTCCCGTCCTGGCTCCTCCTCCTCCTCTAGCCTGGCTCCCTGCTGATGACCTGGGGGAGCTGTGTGGGGGTGGCCCGGATGCTTGGGCCTCTGCACCCACATGGAGGACCCAGAAGAGGCTCCTGGCTCCTGGCTTTAGATCAGCCTGGCTCCAGCCATTGCGGCCATTTTGGGGGTGAACCAGTGGATGGAAGACCTCTCTCTGTCTCTCCCTCTCTCTGTGGCTCTGCCTTTCAGATAAGTGAATAAAATTAAAAAAAAAAAAGTAAGTTCATGGAAATGGAATTAACAGGCAATTGTATTCGGGTACAAAAAGTTGTGAAATCTAGCCCTACTTTTTTTTCATACTATGCACTTCTCCTAAAGATTTATTTTATTTATTTGAAAGGCAGAGTTACAGAGAAAAAGAGAGGGAGAGAGTTCTTCATCCACTGGTTCACTTCCCAAATGGCCACAAAGGCTATGACCGGGCCAGGTGGGAGCCAGGAGCTTATTTGGGGTCTCCCACATGGCTGCAGGGACCCAAGCACTTGAACGATGCTCCACTACTTTTCCAGGCACACTAGCAAGGAGCTGGTTTGGAAGTGGAGCAGTCAGGGCACAAACCAGCACCTATATGGGATGGTGGCACTGAAAGCAGTGGCCCAACCCACTATACCACAGCGCCAGTCCCATCCTCTCTATTTTTTTGAGGTTTATTTATCTGAAAGACAGAGTCATGGGGGTGGGTGAGAGAGAGAGAAAGAGAGAGAGAGAGAGAGAGAGGTCTTCCATCCGCTGGTTCATTGCCCAAATGGCCACAACAGTAAGGGCTGGGCCAGACCAAAGCCAGGAGCCAGGAACTCCATCTAGGTCTCCCACATGGGTGGCAGGGGCCCAAGCAATTGGGCCAATTTCTGATGCTTTCCCAGTTGCATTACCATGGAGATGGATCAGAAGTGGAGCAGCCAGGACTTGAACCGGTGCCCATATGGGAGGCTGGCATTGCAGGTGGTGGCTTTACTCACTGCACCACAGCGCCAGTCCCATAATGTACATCTTCATGAACTTTTTTTTTTTTTTTGACAGGCAGAGTTAGACAGTGAGAGAGAGAGACAGAGAGAGAGGTCTTCCTTTTTCTGTTGGTTCACTCCACAAATGGCTGCTGCGGCCTGCGCGCTGCGCTGATCCGAAGCCAGGAGCCAGGTGCTTCTCCTGGTCTCTCCCATGTGGGTGCAGGGCCCAAGGACTTGGGCCATCCTCCACTGCACTCCCGGGCCACAGCAGAGAGCTGTCCTGGAAGAGGAGCAACTGGGACAGAATCTGGCACCCCAACCGGGACTAGAACCCGGGGTGCCGGCGCTGCAGGCGGAGGATTAGCCAAGTGAGCCATGGTGCCGGCCCTTCTTGAACTTTTTTAAAAAAAGATTTATTTATTTATTTATTTATTTGAAAGGCAGAGTTATGGAGAGGCAGAGGCAGAGAGAGAGAGAGAGAGAGAGAGAGAGAGAGAGAGAAAGGTCTTCCATCCACTACTTTACTCCCCAGATGACTACAGCAGCCAGAGCTCTGCCAGTCTGAAGTCAGGAGCCAGGAGCCTCCTCCTGGTCTCCCACAGGGGTGCAGGGACCCAAGGACTTGGGCCATCCTCCACTGCTTTCCCAGGCCACAGCAGAGAGCTGGATGGGAAATGGAGCAGCCAGGACTCAAACTGGCCCCCATATAGGATGCCGGCACTGCAGGCAGTGGCTTTACTCGCTATGCCACAGCGCAGGCCCCCTTCATGAACTTTTTGAAGACTGCTTGTTTATATGGGTTTCCAA
The DNA here is from genome assembly GCF_051225735.1 of Oryctolagus cuniculus. Lineage (NCBI taxonomy): Eukaryota > Metazoa > Chordata > Mammalia > Lagomorpha > Leporidae > Oryctolagus > Oryctolagus cuniculus. The sequence goes on along the minus strand of NC_142888.1, from coordinate 132,223,986 downwards.
ATTTTTAGATCAAAATAAACTTTTTTAGTTCAGTCTTCCATGAGCTTCCTTTTTTAATTATATGTTTATTAGGCAATAGTTTGTCATTTATAAAAAATATTATACTGGGGTTAGCACTGTGGCTTAATGGGTAAAGCCGCTGCCTGCAGTGCCGGCATCCCATATGGGCACTAGTTTGAATCCCGGCTGCTGCACTTCTGATCCAACTCTCTGCTATGGTGTGGGAAAGCAATAGAAGATGGCCCAAGTCCTGCAACCGTGTGGGGGAACCCAGAGGAAACTCCTGGCTTCGGTTCATCTATCTCAGCTCCAGCCATTGTGGCAACTTGGGGAGTGAACCAGCAAATGGAAGACCTCTCTCTTTCTCTCTACCTCTGCCTCTCTGTAACTCTGCCTTTCAAGTGAATAAATAAATCTTTAAAAATAAAAAAATAAAAAATTACCCTGACATACACAAAATTTCCTGAAAATGGTAATTAAAAACAACTGCTCCTACCCCCTCATGTTCAATCTGGATTGGTTTAATCTTGAAGTGTAGTCTGATAAGAATGAACACCAAGGCTTCAAGTCCTGGACAGGATAAGATACTTGCAAGCCTTCTGGATCCTCGGATTGATTGATATCAATAAGGGAACCAGGTTTCGATGTTGTAAAAGAAATGTGTTCCTCTCCAATGACAACTTTAAGCCCCTGCCAGCCCACTCAGTCAGCAGGGGGCTGCAAAGCAACATCTTCTTTGGTCATTTCACCATCATCAATTATTCTCTTCAGCTCCTCCATCTCCCTTCTCTGTACCTAAGCCTCTTTTCTAATCGTGACGTAATTTTTGTAATTTGTTACTGTTGGCATATCTCACTTTCCTGTTGGGTCGGAACTCAACCTCCAGGAACTCGTGGCCGAACCTGTCCTTGTGATGCCCATAGTGGCGTAGATAAGTCACTCTCCATGGCTGGTAAAAAGCAACCAAGAATGAACTTTAGAGCAAACCGTACCGCCACAGTCTGCATCCAGCACTGACGTTTATCCATGGACTTTCTTTTTAATATTTATTTATTTGACGGAGGGAGGGAGGGAGGGAGGGAGGGAGCGAGCGAGCTTCCCAGTTTGCCAGTTTACTCCAGAAATGCTGGGGGGCTGGGACTGAGCCAGGCCAAACCTGGGAGCTAGGAACTCAATCTAGGTCTCCCATGTGGGTGACAGGAACCCAATTACTTCAGCTGTCATGGCTGCCTCCCAGGGTCTGCATAGGAGGAGACGAGTCAGGAGCCAGAGCTAGGAATGAAACCCGGGAACCCTGGTGTGGGATGCACGCATCTTAAGCCATGTCCTAAATGCTGACTAAATTACACCTGCCCCATCCATGAACTTTTTGAAGTACCCACATATGTAGAATTTGAGTTACTTTTAGGTGGGCTGCAGAATCACCTCTTAACAGTTCCATCTCGTCCCACCTCTTATAGTCCACAGTGGGGTTTAAATTTCAACATGTTTTGGTGGGCATATTCAAACCATATCAGCCCCAAACTGTTGGGAGTCCTAGCTCCCAGTACCTGGGAATGTCATTTAGAAAACATCACGTGGAAACAGGGCTGTGGCAGAGGTACTGAGCAGGACTGACACGCAGTCATGCTGCAGCCAGGTGGGCCCCGACTCCAGAAGCACTGGTGCCTCCGGAGAAGGGGGCTCTGGACGGCCGTGTGCGTCAGGAGGAGGCCATGGAACACGAGGGCTCAGGATGCAGCGCCAGGAGCCAGCGAGGCCCAGAGAACATTCCCCTCACAGTCCCGAAGGAGCCCGCCCTGCCGCCCCTGGCTCCCGGACCCCCAGCTGCTGGTAAGGCTGCGGGGCCTCTGGCCCTTTGTTCCCGCAGCCCCTGGACACTCCTGAATTCACCTTGGCCTTGGGCTCTTCTCTCATCTCTCCTTGAATGGTCTGCCCAAACTACTGTGCTCCATCATGACCTCTCCACTTACTGTTCTGTGAACATTTTTATTGAGGCGCGTTTGCTTACAGTGAAATTCCTTGTAAGCGTGGCTATACGATATAATGAGCTTTTACCAGAGCCATACAGCTGGGCAAGTAAGATCCCAGTAAAGAGCTCTTCTCTCCAGAAAGTTCCCTCATGTACTCTTCCTGTCTTTGCTTCTTCCACTCAGTGTACTTGTTTGGAGATTCATCCAAGTTTCAGAATGCGTGCAGGGCTCACTCAAGAACCGAAAGTTACTTACCCATGAGTCCGCTCCAATTGGAGCTATTGTGAAAGAAGCAGCTGTGAACACTCTTGCACGAGTCTTTCTCTAAACATACGCTTTCCTGTGTGGAATTGTTGCATACTAGGCTAAGTGTATGCTTCAGTGCTAAAGAATCTGATAGGCTGTTTGCCCAGAGTTGGTATGAAACGTCCAGTTGCTGCCCACACTTTCCAGTGTTCAGTGTGGTCAGTCCTGCAGATTTCAGCCTTTCAGGTTCAGCCACAACTTGGTGAACTTAAACTCTAAAATTCTGTCACCCTAACCCACATTTTCTTAACCTGAGCACTATAGACATTTTAAACTAAATGATTGTCTGTGGTGGGGACTTCCTGCGCATTGGAGGAGGAGTAGCCGTGGCCCTGGTCTCTACCCACTGGATGCCAGTAGCACCCTACATTCATTTCCTGTTGCTGCCATAGCAAGAGATACTCAACTTGGTGGCTGCAAATAGCAGAAATGTAGTCTTTCACAGTTCTTCAGGCCAGAAATCTGAAATCAGTGTCACAGGGAGACTCTTAGTTTGTGGCCACGATCATTCCAATCTTTTTTTAAAAAAACTTATACACATTAATAAGGATTTTTTAAAAAAATATTTGTTGGGGCCGGGGCCATGGTTCATTTGGTTAATCCTCCTCCTGTGGCTTTCTCCTTCTGCTGCTTTCCCAGGACATTAGCAGGGAGCTGCATCAGAAGTGGAGTAACCAGGATTCGAACTGGTGACCAAATGAGATGCTGGCACTGCAAGCAGTGGCATAACTAGCCATGCCACAGTGGCGGCCCCTCTAATAATTTTTTTGTAAAGATTTATTTATTTATTTGAAAGGCAGAGTTACACACAGAGAGAAGGAGAAGGAGAGGGAGAGGGAGAGGGAGAGAGAGAGAGAGAGAGAGAGAGAGAGAGAGTCTTTCATCTGCTGGTTCACTCCCCAAATGGCCACATCAGCCAGAGCTGGGCCAGACCAAAGCCAGGAACCAGGAGCTTCTTCCAGGTCACCCATGCGGGTGCAGGGGCCCAAGCATGGGCCATCTTCTACTGCCTTCCCAGGCCACAGCAGAGAGCTGGATCAGCAGTGGAGCAGCCAAGATTTGAACCAACGCCCATGTGGGATGCCGGCACAGCAGGTGGCGGCTTTACCCAATATGCCACAGTGCTGGCCTCTTTTTAAAAGATTTATGTATTTATTTGGTAGACAAAATTACAAAGAGGGGAAGAGACAGAAAGAGAAAGATCTTCCATTTGCTGGTTCATTCCCCAAATGGCCATGGTAGCTGGGGCTGGGCCAGTCCAAGCCAGGAGCCTGGAACTCCATCAGTGTCTCTCATATGAGTGGTAGGGACTCAACCACTAGGATCATGTTCAGCTGTTTTCCCATGTGCATTAGCAGGGAGCTGGATAGGAAGTGGAGCAGCCTGGACTCCAACCAGAGCACATACAGAATGCTGGCATCACAGGCAGTGCTTAACCTGTTCCCCCATGATGCAGGCCCCATCATTTCAATATTCAAGGCCAGCATCCTCAACTCTCTCTTTGCTCTGTCTAAACATGGTCTTCCCTCTGTGTGTCTAGTCTCCACCCCCCCCCACCCCCTCTCATAAGAATACATGCGATTGGGGCTAGCACTGTGGTGTAGCAGGTTAAGTTGCTATCTGCAATGCCAGCCTCCAGATATAGGCAGTAGTTTGGGTCCCAGCTGCTCCACTTCCTATCCAGTTCCCTACTAATGGCCTGGGAAAGCAACAGAGGGTGGCCCAAGTCCTTGGGCCCCCATGTCCATGTGGGAGACCCAGATGAGGCTTCTGGCTCTTGGCTTTGACCTGACCTAGTCCTGGCTGCTTCAGCCATCTGAGGAGTGAACCAGCTGATGGAAGATCTCCCTCTCGGTCTCTGTCTCTCCTTCTCTCTGCAACTCTGACTTTCAAATAAATAAATAAATCTTTTAAAAAAAGAAATACATGTGTGATTGCATTTATTTTTAATAGACAATTTTTTTTCTTTTTAAAAATTATTTGAGAGGCAGAGCTACAAACAGAGGGAGAGACAGACAGAAAGATCTTCCATCTGCTGGTTTACACCTCAAATGGCCACAGTGGCCAGAGCTGGCTGAGCTGAAGCCAGGAGCCAGGAGCTTCTTCTGGGTCTCCCACGTGGGTGCAGGGGCCCAAGGACTTGGGCCATCTTCTGCTGCCTTCCTAGTCCATAAGCAGAGAGCCAGATTGGAAGAGGAGCAGCTGGAACACAAACCGGAGCCCATATAGGATGCTGACGCCGCAGGTGGAGGCTGAAACTAGCACACCGGTGATTGCATTTAGCCCCGACAAGGGTAATCCAGAATAATCTCTACAATTCTGTACCCTTTACCTGATCACTTGTGGGAAATCCTTTCTTTGCCGTATAAACTAACATTCACAGTTTCCTGGGATTAGGACATGGTTATCCTTTGGGGGGGGTATTTGTTAGCCTACCATGTCCTACCTTTGGTCTGTGACAACCAGAGCTGTCTCCAGTCATTGTCAGATGTCCTTTGAGGGGCAGTTCATCAACAGTTGAGAAGCACTGTCCTAGCTCCGTGAAACTAGTGCCTGCAACGTGATGGCCACATCTCTGATGACCAGTGATGTTGCGCTCCCTCTAATGTGCTTATTGAGATCCTCAGCCACTCTATCCCTCCCTTCCCTACTTTCTCTTTCCTGGCACTACTCACCACCTAAAGTGATCTCCATTGTGCACATATTCATTTGCATTGTCTTGTTCTCATAAAAATGTTAGACCATTCAGGGCAGCTACCTTGTTTGAGTCACTGCCAAAAACTTTTTGGTATATGATGGCTGTTCTGTGAGTGCCTGCTTCCTGGATGAATCCCAGTGCTTTATTCCTCCCCCAAGCCGACCTAGGTCTCCCTCTGGGCCTGCCACCCCATCCCCAACATGTGCCAAGACCACATCTGCGGTGTCTTGAGAATATCAGGGCAAGACCAGAAGGGTTGATTTTGGATTGAGGGCCGGCCCAGCCTCCTCTCTCCAAGGTGTTTCCTGAATGGCCTTAGACAATGGGTCTCCAGTTTGTAATTCTCAGTTTCCACATATGGAAACTGGAGGGAATATTGATCCTCTTACTGGTGGAACTGTTTGGATAATTAACTTAATCAATTCTTGTGTTTGAGCCCCTAGTAGATGCTCATGAAACTGAATTCGTAACTTTTTTCTGCTTCCTATCTGCAAACTAAGTCCTGAGAGATTGGAAAAGAAAATTGTTAATGGTTCTTGATGAATTCAGCAATGGAGTCCCCCAGGTTGAGGAGCTGAAGGCTTTGGCCAAGTTCTTGACCTGATCCTGCCTTCCTCTTCTTTCTCTCAGGCAACACCTGTTGAGTTCCTTATCTTTGCCCCCTTCTCTTCTCCACTAGCATTATGATTCCTCCACCCACCTCATTACTTGGGTTCCTTGTTGTTTTCCAGAAGCTTTGTAGGCCCACCTCCACTTAGCTGACAGTCTTCTTCCATGTCTCCTTCACAATCTGCTGGCAGAGGTTCTGAGACAAGAAGCTGCTCAAGTCACACAGCAGCTCGCTCTTTGTCAGGGGCTGGGGGACAGGAGATTAGGGAGCTGCTGCTTAATCTCTGCAGGGTTTTCTTTTGGCTTGATGAAAGTGTCTGGGTACTAAGTAGTGGTGGCTGTACCACATTGTGAATATGCTAAGTTCTACTCATCCACTTTTTTTTTTTTTGACAGGCAGAGTTAGACAGACAGAGACAGAGAGAAAGGTTTTCCTTTTTCCGTTGGTTCATCCCCAAATGGCCGCTACAGCCAGTGTGTTGTGGCCGGTGCGCTGTGTCGATCCGAAGCCAGGAGCCAGGTGCTTCCTCCCGGTCTCCCATGCGGGTGCAGGGCCCAAGCACTTGGGCCATCCTCCACTGCCTTCCTGGGCCACAGCAGAGAGCTGGACTGGAAGAGAAGCAACCTGGACAGAATCCGGCGCCCCAACTGGGACTAGAACCCGGGGTGCTGGCGCTGCAGGTGGAGGATTAGCCTAGTGAGCCGTGGCGCTGTCCACTTGTTCACTTTTAAATGGAGAATTTTTTGTGATATGAATTTCCCCCCAATAAAACAGGTTAATTAAATTTTAAAAGAAACTGCTCAAGTACCAAGTGGGCAAAAACTTTGTCCTTGCTTTGTATTTCTGGCTGTGTTCACAGATCATGTATATATTGGATCTAAGTTCCCATCAGACCAAAATTACCCTCAAGTGACCACGACGAGTCTCTGTGCTTTGCTTTCCCTCCTGTATGTCAGGTCCTTGGAGCATACAGATTCTAGTTCCTCTTTGCTAGGAATGCTCTGGAATGATTTGCTTCAAGACAAGATTTGAATAGCAGAGGCTTCACTGTGACTCTGGGAGCTCTCGGCCCTGGATATCCAGTATTGGACTAACTGCCCTCAAGGTGCCCTCAGAGGCCCCCGTGGAAGGCTCATTTCTTCCAGGATGTCAGCCCCTGCAGCTCAAAGCACCCTGTGTCTTTGGATCTCTGAGGAGGCCTTGCCTAGGGTCTGAGCTGCTGTCTGAACTGGTCCCTCTCTTTCCTGTTTTATTGAGGCAAAAGGCAGGTATCCTATCAGTTCATCTGTAAATATTTCAGTGTGGATCTGAAATCAGGATCTTTTTGTCAATACAACCTAAATGCCACACATAAATGTTTTGAGAACAATTCTTTACTATTCAATATCCAGTTAGTGTTACCTGATTGCCTCCTATATGCCATACATTCCCTTTTATTTCTAAAGCGTAATTTTGCTGGGTATAGAATTCTAGGTTAGTACTTACTTCTTTGCAATAAACATTTTGAAAGAAACATTCCCTTCTGATTTCCTTTGTGCCTGTTGAAAAGGTGCTGCCAGGCTTCTTTGCCACTTCTTTGAGCATTATCTGCCTTACTTCCTCTAGTTCCTGTAGAGATTTTCTTTCATTTTGGTGGTTAGTGGTTTTGCTATGGTTATGCCAAGTGTGATCTTTCCATTCATCCTGAGTGGGGTTTGCACAACTCTTTGGATTTGTGGCTTGATGTCTTTAATTACTTTAGGAAGTTCTCCGCTGAAGATCCAAGGATTGGAATCTTTTCAAATATTGCTTCTGCTCTATTATCTCGCCCCTTCTAAGACTCCAGTTGCATGATGTTAGATCTTCTCATTCTATCTCCATTTCTCCTGGCTTGCTGGCTGTATTTTCCAGCCTTTTGTCTTCATTCTGAATATTTGCTTCTGAACCATCAGCTTCAGAGTCAAGGAAACTATTTGCCTGGGTCTAATCTGCTCTTAAGCCCATGCCACAATGCCAGCCCCTCTACATCTTCCCTCTTACCAAAAAAAAAAAAAAAAATCAAGAAATCGTTCTATGGGACAGGTATTTGGCCTAGTGATTAGGATGCTGGCTAAGACACCCTGTCCCACATTGGGAGTACCTGGGCTCTACACCCAGCTCCAGTCTCCTGCTAATGTGTACCTGAAAGGCAGTGGTGATGGCTCATGTAATTGGATCCCTGTCACCCTTGTGGGAGACCTTCTAGGCTTCTGGCTTTGGCCTGGGCCAGAGTCAATTGTTGCAGGCATTTAGGGAATGAACCAGCAGATGGGAGCTTTCTCTGTGTCTGCCTCTCTCAAATAAACAAATACATTTTAAAATATTTTTTTAAGTTAAAACAACCAAAATGGGGCCGGCATTGTGGCATAGTGGGTTAGGCCGCTGCCTGCAGTGCCAGCATCCCATATGGGCACCAGTTCAAGTCCTGGCTGCTCCACCTCTGATCCAGTCTCTGCTATGGCCTGAGACAGCAGCAGAAGCTGGCCCAAGTGCTTGGACCCCTGCACCCGCATGGGAGACCCAGAGGAAGTTCCTGGCTTCTGGCTTCGGATTGGTGCAGCTCCAGGCATTGCAGCCAATTGGGGAGTGAACCAGCAAATGGAAGACCTCTCTCTCTCTCTCTGAGTCTCCTTCTCTTTGTGTGTAACTCTGACTTTCAAATAAATAAGTAAATCTTAAAAAAAAGGCAACCAAAAGAACTGTTTCAAGATTCTTGTCCACCTCCAGCCATTGTTCTCTGCTTCCTATGCTCCACCCCTTCCTTGACTCTGGCACAGACTGTGGAAGGCATCCATGTTAGGAATACACTTAACCTCGCCAGAGTTTTCCAAACTGTTGATCCTTCCTTTAAAAATAAAACAAAAACACTGGGGCTGGTGTTGTAGTGTACCAAGTAAAGCTGCCACCTGAAATACTAGCATCCCACATGGGCACTGGTTCAAGTCCTGGCTGCTTCACTTCTGATCCAGCTCTCTGTTAATGCACCTGAGAAAGCAGTGGAAGATGGCCCAAGTGCTTGGGCCTCTGCACCTGCATGGGAGACCTGGGTGGAGTTCCAGGCTCCTGGCTTCAGCCTGGCACAGCCCTGGCCACTGCTGCCACTTGGGGAGTGAACCAACGGATGGAAGATCTCTCTCTCTCTCTCTCTCTCTCTCTCTCTCACTCTCTCTGTCTCAGTAACTCTGCCTTCCAAGTAAATAAATCAGTCTTTAAAAATAAATGAACGTTGCTCATCCTGAGCTTCTGTGGCACCACTGTCCCCTGGCTTTCCTCTCAGGCTCTTGCTGGTTTATCCTCTTCCACTTGACCTTCATATGTGTGTGTGTGCCTCAGCCTAGGCCTTTTCCACAGTTTATACCCTCTCCCTAGGGGGACCACCTGTCCATCTTGCCACTCAGCAAGTCAGTGCTCTACATGTACTATCTGCTTAATACCGAAAACAAACACAATGGGTTGATGGTGTTATCGTTACTGCTGTTTTGTTAATTCTCTGGAGCGCAGGCTAAATGACATGTTCAAGCAGGTGCCAGAGAGGAGACTTAAATCTGGGGCAACTTGACTCAGAACCAGTGCACTGAATCATTTCCCTTGCATCTACAAGTTTCCTCTTGGCCTCGTGTTCTTCCCTGGACCCTGTGGTTTTCACCTTCAACCTCTCTGACTTCAAGGAGGAAGTAGGGGGAGGCAGTTTCCCAGCACCCCTCATCACCTCCACCCAGAATATGTGTCTTTCTTTGGGTCACAGCTTTCATTCCCTGTCACCCTCTTTGGGGACTTTGGAAGTGCAGTCTCTCTGTCGTATGTCTGCCATCCTAGGTGGTTTCTTGGAGTCTTTCTTTCTATGATTAAACATGGTCTTCCCTTCCCAGTCAGACTTTTGTGGAGTTCTTTCCAACTCCTGTCTCCCACTCCACAGGGCTTGGTCACCCCAAGTTCCTGAATGGATTTCATCTCGACAGTCAGTTGTCACTCTGCCCCCCTTACTTTGCTTGACTGTCCAGTTATATTTGATACTGTTCACCATTCTACCCTCAAACATTTGCTAACCTTGACTCCCAGGCGGCCCCACTGTTCTGGCGGTTTCCTGTCACTTGGGCTTTTCCTTGGGTGGCTCGACGCTACTCCCTGGTGCTCCCACTTGCACGTGTGTTCAGGTGAGCTCGCCCATCTCAGGATACCTGCCCACACCTGTGCTCCTCGAGCCCTGCTGTGCTCACGCCTCCGTCTTCACTTCTCTTCTAGGTTGCCGGCCGTTACGTTATGTTCTAGCTTAACTTGCTGAAAGCCAGTTCTCAGAGGTGATCAAGAATACACCGCCAGGGCCGGTGTTGTGGTGCAGTGGGTTCAGCTGCTCCTTGGGACACCTACATCCCATATCGCAGTGCCTGGGATCAAGTTCCACGTCTGCTTCCAATCCAGCTTCCTGCTAATACACCAGGGAGGCTGTAGATAATGTCTCAAGTACCTGGGTCCCTGCCACCCACATGGGAGACCTGCATGGAGTCCCTGACTCTTGGTTTCAGCTTGGCCCAGCCCTGGCTCTTTGCGGCCATTTGTGGTGTGAACCAGCAGATGGAAGATTTCCAATCTCTCTCTCTTTCTCCCTCCCTCCCTTACTCTGTGACTCCCTAAATGCCTGCAACAACTGGCACTGGACCAGGTCAAAACCTGGAGCTTGGAACTCAATCAAAATCTCCCTTTAAGAAAAAGAATTTACTCCTTTGAAAAAACAGTTAAGTTTAGGACAAGCTGTATGGGAGAGGGTGATCTTAACAGCTTGGGGATATTTGGATATTTGGGGATGTTTTAGTCGACAAATAAACATTTTCCAGAGTGTTCCATTTGCCTCTTTGGCTAGAGGTATTGGACAGACAGCGGTCCTTGATCAAAGAAGTGAGAGAGAGGGAGGAGTCAGTCATGTTGGAGGGAAAGGACCTGGGGGTGGAGAGGAGGGGAGGCTGAGGAATGTCTTTATGAAAATATCATTGATGAACATCTTCTTTTTAAGATTTATTTATTTGAAAGTGTTAGAGAAGGAGAGGCAGAGATAGATAGACAGATAGACAGATAGACAGATAGATAGATAGATAAATAGATAGAGGTCCTCTAGCCACTGGCTCACTCCCCAAATGGTCACAATGACTGGAGCTGCACCGATCCGAAGCCAGGAGCCAGGAGCTTCCTCCTGGTCTCCCATGCGGGTGCAGGGGCCCAATCACTTGGGCCATCCTCCACTGCTTCCCAAGCCGTAGCAGAGAGCTGGATCGGAAGTGGAGCAGCCAGGACTCAAACCAGCACCCATATGGGATGCCAACACTGCAGGTGGCGGCTTTACCCGCTTTGCCACAGTGCCGGCCCAGATGAACATCTTCTTACTCAATAATCTATTCAGGAATACAGTCACATATTCTTGGATTGGTGCACAACCTATTCTTTGACTGCATGAGGAGCATTGTCATGAATATGCACGTGGGCAGAGTCCATGTGGTGAACATTCTCGGGGGCCAGGTCCTTTGTGTTAATGGAAAGAGTATCAAAGAGTCTGTTTGCGTCCTGGACCCCCTGCTGCCTCCCTGTGTCTGTGAGCAGTAGCCCAGGCCCACTTCTCGACAGGGACTCAGGGCAGAGACAAAGGACACAATTCATGCATTGCTATTAGGAAGTGGCTTTTCATGTGTTGCTTTTCCACAAATAAGCGGTGAGCTTATTAGCTAAGTAGGGGACCTCTCCACAGCTTTGTCAAGCAAATCCTGGGAGCAGGACTGAAGGGAGGCCCTGGCTTGTCCTCCCTGTCTCTGTGTGAGTACCACCCACGTTGCACCCTCCTCCTGGGCTCCCCTGCCATTCTGTGGGCTCCAGGGCTCTTGGGTGCCTTCCCTCTTTTGCAGTGCCCCGCCTCCCGCCAGCTGGTGTCAAACGTGTCTGACCATTGCCCTAAATGATGGTGCCAGAGCCCCCCCCCCAGCCTGGCCCCTGTCCTTCTGACCTGTCCTTCACTGTCCCCAAATATGGATGTGCAAAAGAGTGTGTAGGTGATGAAACACTCGAAGCCCCAGCTGTCCCGAAGCTTCACATTTGCCATAGCTTCTATTTTTTAAAGAAATAAGACTGTAGAAGATTCAGCTGAAACTGTTTACCGCTCCCTAACCTCATCCCTGTCCACCTCACTGTCTTCACTTGGGTGCTTATATTTTTCATACATTTTAAAATATTTATTTATTTATTTGAAAGTTAGAGTCACACAGAGAAGGAGAGGCAGAGAGAGAGCGGTCTTCCATTCGCTGGTTCACTCCCCAATTGGCTGCAACAGCCGGAGCTGCGCCGATCTGAAGCCAGGAGCCAGGAGCTTCCTCCAGGTCTCCCACGTGGGTGCAGGGACCCAAGGACTTGGGCCATCTTCCACTGCTTTCCCAGGCCATAGCAGAGAGCTGAATCAGAAGTGGAGCAGCCGGGACTTGAACTGGTGCCCATATGGGATACCGGCACTGCAGGTGACAGTTTTACCTGCTACAGCACAGCGCTGGCCCCTTTTTCACACATTTTTAAAAATAATTTCATTAGTCATATATTTCTATGCACAATAAGTGATGATGTTTTGCTTGTGTTTTTTTTTCACAACTCTGTTGAGGTATAATTTACATGTCACAATGTGCTCAACATTAACTGCATTTCACTGATCTTTATTAAATTTACTGAGTTGTGCAATCATTTCCACAATCCAACTTTTTTTGTCCTGCTTCAACCAGCACCATTATCTAACCCCACAAGATGTTTACCGTTCCCAGAAGAAACCCTGGCCCCAGGCCCTGGCGCCCACTCATCTGCTTGTGGCTCTACAGAGGGGCCCCTTCTACATTCCGCATGCACGGAGTCGTGCGCTGTGTGGCCCTCTATAAGCGCATGCTGAACTCTGCTACTGCATGTTTGTGGAATTCCATAGCAGACACAGATAGTTTAGATCTTCCCTTCTACACCTGCTTTTTGTAAAACTCGTACTAAACAGTAAGTATATAGAAAATATGCCTGAATATGGGCTTGTGTGTCTGTGTGTGTGTGTGTGTGAGACTGATGGGAGTTTGGGGGATTCCTAGGAGACCCCGGAGGAGGGGGCAGCCCATGCCTGGCCCCAGGGCAAGCGGGGGAAAGCGGCATCACACCGCAGTCTAGTGAGGGGTGCTCCTGTCGGCGCGGGCTCTGGGCAAGGTGCTGAGGGAGGAGCGCTTTCTCTTTTGTTTCTAAGACGAGCAGTGCTGGAAGAGCAGGTGAATGAGCACCTGCAGGGGCACCTGGATGAGATTTACCACCTCAAGCAGAGCCTGGCCGCCACTGAAGAGAAAATGGCCTATTTGTCCTATGAGAGAGCCAAGGAGATATGGGTGAGAATGTGGGCTGGGCTGCAGGCGCCCTCTGAGGCCAGTGAGAACGATGGAAGAAGGAGCACCCCTCTTCCCATAGCCCAGACTGAGGCCAGAGCCACAGCCTCCCGCCACCCCCTCGCGAGAGTTCCAGGGCAACACACACTGTTGCTGCAGGGCAGGCAGCGCCCAGCCTCCACCGGGCTCCCCTCCATACCATTCAGCTCAGCTGCTTTGGGAACTTGGGCTGTGCAGGTCTCACAGTCCAAAGCTGTTGCTAGAGCCCAGCCCAGAGTCTGTGACTCCAAGACCTGGGATGGGGACAGAATGCCCGCCTTGTATCTGGCTTCCCGCCACCCCACCCTCTGCCAGCCCCATGGCCGTGGGGAGCAGGTCCTCCGGGTCGGGAGATAAGGGATGCTGGCCTCTCACAGCAGCTCTGAGTCTCCCTGTCTGTCCAAAAAGAGCCAGCGCAGCTGTGCTGCTTGCGCGGGCGCACACACACACACACACACACACACCTGCCACTAGCTCCATTGAGTGGCTGCGCGTTCTGTGCTGCCTTGTGCCAACCAGCTGTGTTTTTGTGGCCTGCAGGAAGTCATGGAAACTTTCAAGAGCCGAATCTCCAGACTGGAAGCTCTGGAGCGAGTCGCTCAGCTGGAGATGACGGAGAACCTCCGAAGCCGCCCCAGGGAGTTTCTGTTCATCTTCATGAGCCTGCTCCTCACGCTGGCCACTTTCCTCCTGGTCCTCGTCTCCACCGTGTGTGCCTGCCCCTTGTCCCTGGTCAACTCCCGCCTGCGCACGTGCACCATCCTCGTCCTGCTCGGGCTCGGGGCGCTGGTGTGGCAGAAACGACACGCCATCCCCACCGTGGCCTGGCAGGCATGGATCCCCTCCCGATGGAGACTGGATGCCAAGGACTCCAAGCCCCCGTCAGATGGATCTTAAGGGGCCAGGAGTGCCTCCTGCCTGAGAATGCCGAGTCCCCCCCTCCTTGTGGGTGATGAGGGCCCCCAGTGAGCACGGCCACCCCAGCCACTCGGATTCCATAGCCGCCAGCCCGGTGCGATGGAGGCACATGCCCACGCCCCCCACGCTCCGGTTTGCCTCAGTCCTTCCACGCGCCCCATAGTCCCGAGGCTTGGGCAAGATTAAAGTCTGTAACGCGCCGCTCTCGTCTCTGGCCCTCTCGAGACCCCGCGCCTGAGCACGGCAAGGCCCAGGCAGCCCGAAGTGCAGTGGCAATGTGGGAGACGTGTTCGGTTTTAGCAAAGAGAAATTACATTTGTTTCATGGGGATGGAGAAGGAGGGGACGGGTGGCCAAAGCCCCGGTGGGTGCGGCAGGTGGGAGGCAGATGTCACGCAGGTGACACTGAAGAGACGGATGAAGCCTCTGTTCTGGAGGCGCTGGAGAGCTCAGAGCTGTCCTCGACCTTCTTTCCGAAGAGTTGCAAGATGCAGTTTCGAAACTGGGGGGACAGAAAGCAGCGCTCAGCAGGGCAGGGAAGGCCGGGGCGCTGTGCTACAGCTCAGGCTCCCGCGTGCCCGAGTGGCCCCCGGCTGACGTCACACCTCCCTGCTCCCGTCCAGAGCTCTATGAGGGGCTGGAGCAAAGCTCCGCTGTTCCCTGCCCGTGGTCAGTCTCCATGCCGGTCATCTCATTTAGCGATGCGGACGGTGACCAGTGTGGGTTGAACTGGGTCACCCCAAAAGAAAGGTCTGAGTCCCGACCGCTGGAGCCCAGGGATGTGTCCTCATTTGGAAATACGAGGGCACTTCAAAAAGTTGGTGGAAAATGGAATTAAAAGGTAAGTTTATTTTGGTGCAAAAAGTTTCATACCCCTGACGGTTGTTGGCAGGGTACACACTTCCCATGCGCCTCTGCGGATGTGATGAAGATGTGCGCAAGGGAAGGTGGGACACCGTCCGAGTGAAGAGGGGCAGCTGCACTCGGGCAGAGAGGGAGGCTCAAGGCGGGCATTATAGGGGTGCACCTTCGAGTCCAGCAATGGCGAGAGAGGCAGGGAACTTGGGGGAGCAGGCATTTCTCTTGTTTGAAGCCACCCAGTCTGTGGTGGCTTGTTATACAGCAGCCCCAGGACACTTGTACAGGGACCAACAGCGGAGTCAGCTGTGGGACCCACGCGTACAGTGAGTCACCTCGGCAATACACGGCAAGAGGCTCAGAGGCATTGCACTTCAAGGGAGTGTGATTGCCATCTTGTTTCTGGTCCCGGAGTCTTGGCACGAGGTGAGGACTGGGTGAACAGCACTCGAGCCACCTGCCTCTGGTACCAGCAGGGCTCTGCCCTTTGCTGGTTGACTGCTAAAGACATCCGGGCCATCCGAATTTCTCAATGTGTATCTTGTATCATCACAAACTAACTGCAATGTTTTCAGAACCCAGACCATAGGTGTTGCCTAAATATTTCGGGCCTATTCTTGAATATCTCCTACCCCCTGTATCATCAGAATTCTCCAACGACAACAAAGAATTGTTAGCACTAATAACAGTAGAAAAGCCGGCAGCAGCTAAGGCCGAGGAATGTGTTCACCAAAGTCAGCCAGCATCGCCTTCCTGGGCACCCACGGTGTGCCAGACCCTGCCCCCAGGGGTACAGCAGGGAACAAGAGCCGAGTTCTCCGAGCCTCGGCCAGTGCACAGCAGGTGCTGAAGGAAATCTTTGAAAGGCCTCCCAGTGCAGAGGTTCGCCTAGGGGAGGGGGCTTCGGGAGGGAGAAGGGAAAGAATCGGGTGAAGACCATGCTTGACAAGATAGCTTTGGTTTCCAGCCAGCGACGCCAGACCTAAAAAGACACCCTTGCCACAGACAGGAAATGGGTATGGGCATGTCAACTACGTAGTTCCCAGGAATCAGGTGCAGGACTGGTCCTGCCTGCGCTGTTTGGAAATCGCCAGGATGAATGCATGCCTGAGGAACGCCTCCGCCCGCACAGCTGCTTGGGCATGTAGGAGCCAGGGTGGGGCAGCCGTCAGATGGATGAGCAGAGGGCAGTGGGTTGGGAGGGGTCTGGTGAAATGGGAGGCCCCTGGGGGCGACTGCACCTTAATGAAGTGTCCATAATCACGAGGTGATGAGCCTCGTGAGGTCATCCAGAACCTACCAGGAGAGTCCCGAAGTCATGGGCGACTCGCTGAGGCCCAAATGCAGGCTAATGGTGGTTCCTGTCGGACGGGATCTTGGGCGAGACCACAGTGCCTGCCTGCTGAGCTGACCTGTGGCCGTGTGAAAGCCCTTTCTTGACCAGCACAGGCAAGAAGGGACTGGTTTTGTTCTTATAGAAGAACAGACTCAAAAAATTAAGAGTTTGAAAACAGGAAGAAGGTGGTCAAGAGAAGCGTGGAGTCTGTACGCTCTGGAGGGTGAGCCCAGGGTACACGCAGACCTGCACACTACACCCTAGAGCGTGTGTACTCCAGGGGAGCCCCGGGGGCCCGAGAGCAGAGCTCTCCAGCACCACAGCAGGGAGGTGCACGACACGCAGATGTGCTGGGCTGGGATCAGCACAGGGTTCCTTCGGCTACGGGCTGGGGCTGGGCCAGGTGCTGAGCCTTTTCCTGGTCATTAGCAGGCAAGTGCTCTGTGGGCTCCTTGTTCGAGATGCGATTCCAAGTGGGTGTCCCCCCGGATGCTTCCGGGCTCTATAGTCAAGCTCCACCTCCTGATGGTGTTACTTACCTGCCGATTCATGAAGACGTAGATAATGGGGTTGTAGATGGTGGCACTTTTGGCAAAGTAGGATGGTATGGCAGCCACCAGAGGGTGGAAAGAGTAGCCAGGGTGGGCAGTAGCAAAGCATGCGAAGAAGGTGTAGGGGCCCCAGCAGAGGCAGTATGCAAAGACCATCACCACCACCATGCGGGTCACCTCCTTCTCAGCCTTCTGGGTGGACTCAGATTCTTTCTGTTGCTTAGCCACCTGGAGAAAGCAGGACAGTGAGTGGAGCCATCACCCAGGGCTCTTGTCTGAAGGGGCTCCATGCTGCCATTGCTTGGGCAGTGAAGTCAGAGAGGTGGCAAGATCAGGGCAGCCCAGGAAGAGGGAGGCCTGGGGAAGAGCAGCCAGCGGTCAGCCCCACCCTGACTTGGGTCACAACCTGCCCCAGGCAGCCACAGTGGCCCTCAAGGGCTGCCTGCCAGCTTTGAGTGGCAAGCAGCTGGCCTGGCCTGGGACTCCCCCTAGACCTGGGCTCAGGGCTGAGCGTGGAGGCCTAAATGGATCACTGGGGAAAGAGCTACGAATGAGAGAGGGGACAAGATGGGAAATGGGGGGCGGGGTGGCGAGAGCAGGTGGGGTTTCTGGCTCCTCCAAAGAGCGGGCAGGCAGCCCGGCTCTCCCCATCCTGCGAGCTGAAGACGGGGGACCTGGGGCTGGAACTACCGCCTGCAGCCAGAAGTGCGCAGTGCATCCCCGAAGGCACTGAGCATTTTCTTCCAGGGGCAGAATCCTCGTATCTGAGGAGTCGCAGGGACTGGCGGGGGACAGGAGAGCACCCTGGGTGAGCCCTTGGGCCAGCCTGGACAGCCCGCCAGGCACGGCTGAGGCCAGCGGGGCACGGGGCTTACCGTGCGGATGGCCATCCACACTTGCAGGTAGCACAGCACGATGACGCTGAGTGGGATGATGCAGCACGTGACCATGAGCACCATCATGTAGGACTGCACGCCCGGGTACGAGGTGCCGCTGAACACGTCCGGGCCGCATGAGGTCTTCAGGCCGTAGGGCCAGTACCTGGGGTGGGGGGTAGTCAGCACCCAGAGTCACTCACGTGGATGGGGTTTGGCTCTGTTTCCTAATGGAGGTGGATTCATATTACATGAATTCCCCGTGTGAAAGTGAACAGCTCCGTGGGATCCAGGCCACTGCCAGTGTTGTGTAACCTCCACCTCTACGTCCGGAAAGAAACCCTCGGGCAGCATCTTGGTAAATCCCGGCCCGGGTGAAGGCCTCACACCTCCCCTGTACGGTTTCCGCGACGACATCAGTGCGCTCACAGTGTTGTGTGGTTAGAGCCTCTCTCCAAACACGGCTCATTCATGTCGTCGTCACATCAGACAGCAAAATGCATTGTCTTCAGCCCGGCCCTCAAACGTGAGCCCTTTGCTTGGAACTTGGCGGTTCTCCGCAAACAAGCAGCTTGGCTAAGATACCGTGGACCTGCAGGCCCACGCGTGCTTCCAACTGGGGCAGCCTCTGAAAGGGGGGCCCAAAGTGTGCAAGGAGCAGGCCTGGCACAAGGCTGCTGAGAGGGCCCTGTGGTGCCCTGAGTTCCCTTCCGGCCACAACGATGGCCCGGGCTCATGCTCGGAGGAAGGAGGGCCCATTTCTCTCTGTTGCAGCCAAGTGGAGTCAGACATTCACTGCCATTGCGTGCTTTGAGGCCTTGGAGGCCCAGCGACAGGAATTGACGTGCCCAGAAGCCACCAAGTCTGACTGGCCCCGCTCCATCCCAAACCCTTGCATCCTTACCTGCTCCAACCGAAGATGGGAGGGGCCGTCCATACAGCAGCCCAGATCCAGGAGAAGGCGATGCCTGCGATGGCCAGCTTGGCATCGAATCTCACGTTGCCGAAGGGCTTGCAGACCACCAGCCACCTCTCCCAGGAAATGATGGCCAGGGACCAGAGCCCCGTGATCCCTGCGGGGGAGAGCACCAGGCGAGGGCTTCCAGCTGAGACGAGGAGGACTGGCCCACCAGCATCACCTCTCCCTTCCCTTCAAGAGAGACGGCTGGCGCCCACCCAGCAGCAAAACCCGGGCCTCCACAGTGTTTTAGGGTTCAGGGTGATGGACAGGCCTCTCGGGTAGTTGATTTCTCTAACACCTGCTTGTCACTTTTCTTCCCCATCTCATTCTGCCTCTTCTGCCTGCTTCCTCCGTGAGCACCGACCCTAGTGGCCTAATGTCTTCCCCTCCGTTTTCCTACTTTCTTCCTCTGCCTCCCCTCTCCTCCCCCTCCCCTTGCCCCACACTGGAGTGTGTGTGCTTGACGCCACACTGGGGCTCCTGCCTCCAGCTCCCTGTTGATCTGCTAATGCAGACCCTGGGAGAAGCAGTGACGACTCAAGTACTTGAGTCCCTGCCACCGCCCAGGAGACCTGGGTTGAGTTCCCAGCTCCCAGCTGCAGCCTGGCCCACACCTGGCCTTTGGTGGTATTTGGGAAGTAAACCAGTAGATGGAAGTGCTCTTTCAAATATTTAAGACTTGGGTAACCATCTTGCAGTATAATTGGCTGCCTTTGTAATCTTATGGATCTCATTTTAAGCATTTACAGAGAGGCTTCCCAGGAGGCCAAAGGTGTCCATGGCATTAAAATGGGTGCCAAAGAGCTGGCTGCTTGGTACCAGAGTGACCCAAGAGCGGACCATGAGCAGAGACAAAGCAGAGACGGGGCCGGCGTTGTGGCGTAGCGAGTGAGGCCACTGCCTGCGGTGCCAGTGTCCCATGTGGGCGCCGGTTTGAGTCCCGGCTCCTTCACTTCCGATCCTGCTCTCTGCTGTGGCCTGGGAGGGCAGTGGAGGATAGCCTGAGCCCTTGGGCCCCTGCACCCACGTGGGAGACCCAGAGGAGGCTACTGGTTCCTGGCTTCGGATCAGCACAGCTCCAGCCATTATAGCCAACTGGGGAGTGAACCAGCAGATGGAGGACCTCTCTCTCTCTCTCTCTCTCTCTCTCTCTGCCTCTCCTCTTTCTGTGTAGCTCTGGCCTTCAAATAAATAAATACACCTTTTTAAAAAGCAGAGACAGTCTGGGACGTGGGGGCCACTTTGGGGAGGAACTTTGCCTGGCCTTCCCCGGTCACTGCACTTGTGTACTGTGGCCAGCAGCATCTTCCCCACGACAGGCACTTCAATGGAGGGAGAGGCCAGAAGGAGTGGCGAGCAGGCGGCGCCAGATGGCGTGGCTAGGGTTGCAGTGGCTCTCCCACCTCCAGCCGCCTCCTCCCCAGGCAAAGTCCCAGCTCCTGAGCATGGTGCCCGGAGCCCCCGGACCTGGGCCCGCCTGCCTTGCTCAGCTCACTTGCACTCTGCTCCCCTCCTCCGCTTCCCCGGCCGCCACTCCCTCCTGGCCTCTCCTCGCCCGTCCTTTCTGGGAGGACTGATGGCGGTTCCGTGTGGCCACTCCCCGGGTATACAAGGCCTGGCGCACAGATGGGGCTGGAGAGAGGGATCCGGACTCTGTTTCAGAATCTGGAACTCTCTACTGGGAACTGCATCTTCCCCCAGGGGGAGCCAACACAGGTGAGCTGAGAGCGTGTGCATCCCAGATTCGGGGGCAGGGGGTACACATTCTGCCAGAGCCCTAGAGTCCTCCCCTCTCATACTGCTCTGGGACTGTCTGGCTGTGTATGTGTCTCCTCCCATGCCAATCACACAGCCCCAAACTAGCCATGGGACTCCGGGGGGTGGGGGGAGTGGACTCCAGCAACACATGTGCAGCAAGCCGTGCCCATAGAAGCCTCCAGAACCCTGCAAGCCCGTCTTGCCGCCCCTCTGGTGACCTTGGCCCAGCTTCACCTCGTAGATTGCACACGTACAGCACACACATCTCATCCAAGCCTGGGCCCCCACCAGCTTACCACACAAGGACACAGTGTAGCCCTCCACAACACACAGAGGGTGGCCCAGCACGAAATAGCCGTAGAACTGGTTCACCACACTGATGGTGCTGGCGATGACGGTCTCCGCTAGGTCAGCCACTGCCAAGTTCACGAGGATCCAGTTCAGAGGGTGACGCAGCTTCTTGAACCTCATGGTGGCTACCAGCACCAGCCCATTTGTGAAGACAGATGCGATAACCACGAGGATCATCCAGGCACTGGTGAGGTGGTACACCCACCGGGGAGCAATGTGGAAATTCGGGCCTTCGAAGGGGCCTGGAGGCAGGAGGCACAGGGTAGAGAGGGGAGCCAGGCCACAGCGTCACTCACTGGCACTAGATCTCGATCCCATCTTTCCATGCCCCCTCCCAGGCTTCTGCGCCCTGCTGCCGCTCCCCTCACCTTGGCAAGCAGCCCATTCCCTGAAGCCAGGGGCCGGTGCCTGGGGGTCCCCCGCACTGGCACCTTGAACTTAACGGACGACTCAGGCTTCTGGTCCTGCACGTCTTCCTATTGTGGCAACTTTGGCCAGTGTCCTGGGTCCCTTCCATAGATGAGGTTAGCAGCAGCCTTCCCGAAGCCTTGCCAGCTTCCCCAGGCTCTTAGCTTGCTTCCTCCCAGGAGCCGACACAGTGAGAAGTCTGTGCCCGTGGCAGTGGCCAGTGCAGAGTCCTCTCCAGACCCCGGCTGTGCTGCACCTAACTCGCAGCCTCCAGAACAGTGACAAATGAGCTCACCGTTTGGAAGCCACCCCGTCTAGGGCCATTTCTTATCGCAGCCTGCACTACGACCCGAGAGGCTGACTCCTCTTCTTCACAGACAGCGGTCAGCGTATAGCAGGTGCGCAGAGAACGAGTGGATTGTGTCTGCCCCTGAATTCAGATCTGGAGCTCTGCTCTGCAGGCTCAGCGTGCGAGCAGATTTGGAGGTGGAGATACGCACATGGGGCGGGCCACGGGACAAGAACAGCAGAGAGGCTTCCCCAAGCCGAGGAACGCCATGGACCAGCGGAAGCATGGAAGCTGAAGACCGCTGTGGCACGCCTTCTCCCTGGGAGCCCCTGAAGGAAGCGCCCTGTCGCCACCTTGACCCCAGACGCCGGGCCCCATACTTGAGCGCCAAGACCTTCCTCTTGTGTGAGGCAGCTGGTATGTGGTGCTGTGTCACGGCAGACCCAGGAAACCCGTGTAGCACAAAGGACGGCTAATGCATCTTGTCATGACACAGCGGCTGTCCACCCATTGTGTTGGAAGGAACTTTCTCGCCACCACTCGAAAGGGCTGCAAACCCCAGGCTCTGCTGCTTTATAGCACGGTCTCATGGCAAAACCTCAATGCTAACTAACTTAAGAAAAGCAGATTCCTTGCCTACGGCTAAGAGGGAGGTATAAACATTACCCCAGTGCAGCCGGACCCTGTGATGCCATTTGTCCCTCCCAGAACCCTGCACAGGATCTGTGAGCAGTAGGGACAGTGAGTTGACAAGTCAAGGCTGTGCGGTCTTAGTCTCTGTTGCAGACAGGAGCAGAGCGAACCAGTGGGGCTGCTAATGGACCCCAGGTCAGAGAAACCCCAAGCCACAGGCAGGTCTTCCCGGGCCGCTGCAGCAGATCTGTGTGGGCCGGGCAGCTGAGAGCAGGACTTTGGAGCACTCCCATTTGTAGGCAAGTGCGAGGTGGAGGAGGGGCCAGGAGCTTCCAGCATAGCGACCAGAGGAGCCGTCCCAGCCTGGTCCCCTCCTCTTAAGACCCTGGCTGGGACGCTCACATCCTGCCCCGAGCGCCTGAGTTCGTCTTCGCTTGGCTCTGCTCCCGATCCCAGCTTCCTGCTAGTGTGCACCCTGGGAGGCAGCAGGTGAGGGCTTAAATGATTGGGATTCTGCTACCCACATGGGCAACCGAGATTCAAATCCCAGCTCCTGTGTTGGCCTGGCCCAACAGTAACTGTAGTGGGCATTTGGGAAGTGAAGCAGCAGATAGGGATGTACTTGCTCTCCCTCCCTCCCTCCCTTCTTCTCAAATAAATCAAAATAAATAAAATTAAACATATAAAAGGAGGAAGGAGTGTAGGGAAGGGTGGGCAGAGAATCTAGAATTCTTTCTAGATTGTAATTTGGAGCCCTGTGTATTTTGTTACATGATTATGAAGCAAAATTAAATAGAAAGAACAATCCCTGAAAACAAAAAATAAAAACAAATGGACTTAAATGCATTTCTACTCAGAGGGCCTGCCCGAAGGGACTTGCCAGCACACTGGTTGGACTGCACAGCCTAGGATCCTATAAAAATGTTGTGCTGCGGTGATCACATTCATGGTGGTAGTGTTGGTATCATTATTTTGAGGCGTGTGTGTTGAGATAAATTATGTGATATTCTCTCTCACTCTACCCAAAGCCCTGGAAAACAGGCGATCTTACCAAAATACAGCCTGCCTCTGAGTGGGCCTTCAGATCAATTAGCAACCTACAGAAAACTAACAATGAACAAGGTCTGAGGAGCCATGTGTGAAATGTGGGCCAGTCCAGGCACAAGTGACTAGTCTTCTTCAATCAATCAATCAGTCAGTAGCAGGGCTAGTGCATGGCTAGCAGCAGGCCATACGACCACTGGCTCGAGTCCCAGCTGCTCCACCTCGGATCCAACTCCCTGCTAATGCGCCTTGGAAAGCGGCAGCAGCTGGTCTGGTCCAAGTGCTTGGCCTCGGCTACCCATGTGGGGAACCTGGATGGTCAGGCTCCTGGCTTCGCTTAGCCCAGCCCTGGCCGTTGTAGCCATTTGGGGAGTGAAGCAGTGAATGGAAGATCTCGGCCTGTCTCTCCCAACTTTCAGAAAAATGGTAATGAATGAGGTCAGTCTGTCTCTCCGTGTTTCTGTGCCTTCCCGATACAATGAAAAGCAATGGATAAATGAGGCATTTCCTGAAGATGCTTGCATTTGGTTCCAAGAATCGGTGGAAAGGCTTAGCGGAGGGACGCTCAGTGATAGGCGCCAGAGTTCACTGCGACCTACTGTGGGAGATGCTTGAGGTTTTGCAAACAGAAACACCAACTCTTGGCGAAAGGCATCTCATGCGGCGGTGAAACGGGGGGTCCCTGGGAGTGTGCTGCTCCCGTCCCAGCAAGGAAAGCTGGGGCACTGCACCCCGCCCTCCCCGAGAGATACTGCCAACTCAAGGAGTGAGTGTGGCTCTGAGGAGGGCCCCCACCGGGTGCCAGGTGCCTGGGGTGGAGCTGGGGGTGGGGGGAAGAGCAGCGTCCTGACTGGCAGCTCCCCATGGGGCTGTCCTGTTGAGTTTCCAGATTTCTGCTGGGCCCAAGTGCTCTCTCCCAGGGCCGCTCAAAATGGAGAGGCTGCCCTGGGCCCCAAGCAGGGCTCTTCGCCACCACAGCTGTGCAGCCAACTGGGCACAGCTGGATGAGATGACTGCACAGTCTCAGCCAACCTGAAGGCTCTGGAAGTCGCTCACCCTCCCCGGGGGCACCCTCTCCCGCCTGTCAGGGTCTCCAGGTGAGTTGGTGCAGGCAGGCGGATGGGACCAGGGTTCCACGCTATGGGTGCTCAGCGCTGATGGAGGGGTCCCGAAGACAGAGCTAACGAACTCTCCCTGGAACACAGGTTCTCCGAGGGCCTTGGAGCCCGTGTGGTTTGTATTTGGAAAGAACCCTCCCCCTTCATGTCATCATCAGACCTACGGGAGACCCTCTCGGCTGCTGGGCTGTGCAGAAAAGACACTGCCCTGGCCTGCCCGCTCACCTCTCGTGGAGTTGCTGTTGGTGTAGGTAAAGATGCTCGCCTGGGTGCTGTCCTCATGGCTCTCCGGCGGCTGCCCGCCAGCCAGCATCTGGGGGCCCCACGGCTGGGTCATGGCTGTGCAGAGCCCTGTCCCTGCCACCGCCAGCCCTGGCACACTGCTGGGGGTCATGGCGCTTTATACCAGCCTGCGGGATCAGCCGGGGCCTCCTCACCTTAGAAGCTCCCAAACCTGTCGCCATCTGATTGATCTCTTAATTGGGCTGGGACTTAGACCTCCTCCTCCTCCTCCTCCCACCCGTTGCTTCCCTGCTCCTAAGGTCAGCCTGCAGGGGCAGCTCAGATGGATTTGCTGGGCACCAAACTTGGAAACTTCCCATTTGGTTCAGAGAGGCGCCTGTGGGAGCCACCATGGCCCTCGCTCCTGTCTGTGTCATCTGTCCCCTCCACCTCTCCGATGCCTGCTCTTGGGGGGGTTCAGGTCTGGAACGTGAGCCTTCTTGTAGGACACGCCAGCTCAATGGGCCCAAGGGTACAGTTGGTGGCCCTGGCGCTCCTCCCTGGGCTTCTTGCTTCCAGCCATCCCCTCATCCTTGCTCGGAGGAGCCGCAGCTGCTTCAGCCACCAGGGGGCTCATGCAGGCATTGCAGCAGCCCTGGGCAGCTCCCGGCAGCTCACGTCTCCCTTGGTCTCCCAGACTGCCCCTTGGCAGAGGCGCTGACGTGCTACGTGCGCAGTTCCGGAGCCTTAGCTCCATGCGATGAACCCACCAAGAACCCCTGATCTCCCTCCACAGCCCCTACTTAGGGAGCACATCCTCCCTCCTGGCGTCCACCTGCTCCCCTCTACTCAGAACCAAACTGCAGCTCCTTCTGGCTTTGCCTTTGCATTGGCCTGTGACACTCCACAGAGACAGGACGCGGGCTGGTGGCCTTTACGGCCACTTTGGCACTGTAGGCTCCACGCTCAAGGCTCCCAGCAATACAGCCTCTCCCACAGGCTCTGGGGAAGCCATGGCTACCTAGCTGAAGGCTGGAGCCATGTGGAGCTCCAGCTTGGCTACCCAGAGCAAGAATGGCTCTTAGCATCGGTTGGTGCCTGCCAGGTGCTGGGTGTCAGGTGAGGGGTTGCAGGTGCAGTGGAAGCAGAGTCTGGGCCGTGCCCTGACAGAGCCCACCAGCAGCCATTGCTGCCCAAGCCCCCTCCTCCCAGTCCCAGCCGGTGCACCTAGCACTTCTCCGAATCCCAAAGAATCAAAAACAGGCATTCCAGGGGCCGGCGCTGTGGCACAGTGGGTAAAGCCACCGCCTGCGGTGCCAGCATCCCATGTGGGCGCTGGGTTGAGTCCCGGCTGCTCCACTTCCCATCCAGCTCTCTGCTGTGGCCTGGGAAAGTGGAGGATGGCCCAGGTCCTTGGGCCCCTGCACCTGCATGGGAGACCTGGAGGAAGCTCTTGGCTCCTGGCTTTGGATTGGCGCAGCTCTGGCCATTGCAGCCAACTGGGGAGTGAACCAGCGAATGGAAGACCTCTCTCTCTCTGCCTCTCCTTCTCTCTCTGTGTAACTCTGACTTTCAAATAAATAAATAGATCTTTAAAAAATAAATATTTAAAAAACAGGCATTCCCACAAAAACGTATGCGTACATTTTCATGGTAGAACTCATCAAGATAGCCATAGGAGGCAACAACCCCAAAGCCCATCAGCAGCCATGTGGTCTAGGCAAGGAACGAGGTGCAGGGCTGCACTAGCGTGTGGATGAAGGGGAGAAACACCAAGCCACACCTGGTGTGACTCTACTGTACAGTGTCCAGAGCGGGCCAGTCCATACAGACAGTGCGCTAGGGCTTGGCAGGCATGGGGAGCAGCTGCTTAATGGGTGACGAAAGCATCGGAAATCACATTGCGATGATACAGTCACTGCGCAAAACAGTGCGCTGCTCTCCAGAGAAGTGGAACGCCCTGAGCCGGGCATCCGGGCTGGCATCTGGGGCAGAGGGTGAGCTAACTGTGCTCCAAGGCGGAATGCCCAGGGTTTGTTGCCTGGCTCCGGCTCCGGGCTTCAGCTTCCTGTTGTTGCAGACCCTGGCTCGAGCAGTTGCATTCCTGCCAACCGTGTGGGAGACCCCAATTGTGTTCCCAGCTCCCAGCTTCGGCTTGGCCCAGCCCTGGGTTGTGGTGGGCATTTGATAAGTGAATTAGTGGATGGAAAATGCTCGCTCGCTCTCGCTCTCTCTCTCTCCCTCTCTCCCTCTCTCCCCCTCCCTCTATCTTTCTCTTAAAATAATCTTAGAAATTTCTAATTAAACAGAATTACCATATGACCCAGCATTTCAACGTCTGAATATTTACCCAAATGACTTTTTAAAAAGGATTTATTTATTTATTTGAAAGGCAGAGATACGGGAAGGGAAGGGAAGGGAAGGGAAGGGAACCTTCAATCTGCTGGTTCACTCTCCCAGTGGCCACCCTGGCTGAAGCAAGGAGCCAGGAATTTCTTCCGGGTCTCCCAGGTGGGTGCCGGAGCCCAAGCACTTGGGCCATCTTCTGCTACCTTCCCAGGTGCATTAGCAGGGAGCTGGATCAGGACTGGAGCAGGGGCCGGCGCTGTGGCGCAGCAGGTTAACGCCCTGGCCTGAAGCGCCTGCATCCCATATGAGCACTGGTTCTAGTCCTGGCTGCTCCTCGTCCAATCCAGCTCTCTGCTATGGCCTGGGAAAGCAGTGGAGGATGGCCCAAGAAGTTGGGCCCCTGCACCCACGTGGGAGACCTGGAAGAAGCTCCTGGCTCCTGGCTTCGGATCGGTGCAGCTCCAGCTGTTGCAGCCATCTGGGGAGTGAACCAGCAGATGGAAGACCTCTTTGTGTGTCTCTACCTCTCTATGTAACTCTGTCTTTCAGATAAATAAAATAAAATCTTAAAAAAAAAAGAACTGGAGCAGCTGGGACTCTAACTGGTGCCCAAATGGGACACCAGCACTGCAGGTGGAGCCTCCGCCTTCCATGCCACAGCGGCGCCAGCCCCTACCCAAACGACTCGGAAGCAGCATTTTGGAGAGTTACACGTACACTCATGTTTACAGCAGAATCATTCCCAGCAACCGCGAGGCAGAAGCATCCCAAGTGCCCACCGATGAATAAATGGGTAAGATGTGGCATAACACAGTGGCACACTATTCAGTCTTCAGAAGGAAGGGGCTTGGGACCCGTGCTCCAACATGGATGACCCTCAAAGACACGCTCAGTGGGAGAAACCAGGCACGGAAGAACAAATGGTGTCTGGCTCCCCTAGAGGAGTCACATTCTTAGAGAGTAGAGTGGTAGGGGCTGGGGCTGATGGGATCGCAATGAGGGAAGATGAGAAAGTTCTAGAAAAGGATGCTGGCAATGGTTGCAGAACAAAGTGAATGTGCTGAACGCCCCTCAATTAGAATATTAGATACAAATATTAAAAACTTCAAAGGCAAATGGCCAAACAGCTCCTTCCTTGTCCTGTATCGGTAGCAGCCACCAGCGGTTAAGGACAGAGCCCCCGCCCGCTGGACAGAGCTGAGAGCTGAGTGAAGGTGACAAGTCGCCGCAGAAGCCCTAATCAGCTCTCCTTCACCAAGTCCCTGAGGAGGAGTCGGCTTAGAGACTAATAGTGATGATGGCTGCGTGGCTCTGGGGAGAAAGCTAGTCCCGGTAAAGTCCTTCCTCTTATTGTCTTTCTGGGCCCAGGCACGTCTCCCTGCAGAAAGACGCCCAGGGCAACCCTGGCCCTTGGGCCCCTGCTCTGAAGTTCCCCTGCGGGCCACACTCTGCGGCCTTGGCTGCCCGGACCAAGCCCAGCGTGGACACACAGTGCAGACTGCATGACAAGGCTGTCGCCCACCTACTGGGAATGCCCAGCCACGCGGCTCCTACCCCCCTCCACCAGGATCTTCGTGAGCTGACAGGGTGGCTACTATGAGTGTCCCCTAGCCCCTTGCAAGCTAGACATGCTGGTGGTCATCGTTCACATGTCCAAGGCCATGGGCCTCACAAACTAGCTGGGTTGATGGAACAAGGTCAAATCCCTGGAGTGCAACCTCAGGTCATTGTCACTGCTAAGTCCATAGTTCTCCCTCCTGCAGGGTCCTAGTGTGCTTGGCATGCCTGTCCCCAGCAGGGTTGAAGAAGAACCAGAGAGTTCCAGGATGCAAGACCCGGAAGCGGGCCTCCTCTGAGACACCCACCCTACTGGGTCCCTTCCTTGTCCCGGGTCTGCCACGGACTGGCCAATGACCCTTCTCTCTCGGTGCTGGCTGCCTCTGTCTAGAGCGAGTAAGCAGTTCTGCCAGTGCTCTCCCCCATGGCGGGGTCTGGCAGGGGGGCAGTGCGGAGTGTGCAGGAAGCCTCCCGCCTGCCCTTGTCGGGGGCCAGACACACATCCGCCCTAAGATGCTCAGGAAGGAGATGGGGGGGTGGCAGAGGCCAGCGAGGCGGCAGGTTCCGCCCCCCCCCCCCGCACAGCAGGGTGCTAATTGATGATTAGGGCTAACAGAAGATCAAGTCCCATTTTAGCCTAAAGCAGATTACTGCCCTAGAAAGTCGCCCAGCACCTGGGAGGGCACACGCCCCCCCCTCCCCCCAGTGGAAGCTTATTCCGGGGCCCACACTCTGGCAAGAGGGTGGGGGAGGCAGGTGGGGCTGCTAGAGAGGCGGGCCCAGAACAGGACTGGGGGAGGGGGGCACAATAGAGTCAGGGCTCCTCCCCTGCCCCAGCAGGACCAGCTCGCTGGGAGGAGAGGGGCTGGCAAAAGACCAGGCCACCAAGCCATGAGGACGCGCGGCGCCCCCGGCTCTGCCCTCGCTGGCAGCGGGGGTCCTGGGCAGGCTGGGAGATTAGATGTCAGGCTAGTCTCTGGGCCGCCACCGCCTAAGGGCCTCGGTGAGGGAGAGCTGATTAGGGCTTCTGGGGTTGCCTGTCACCTTCACTCAGCTCAGCTCCAGCCCGCGAGCAGGAGCTTTTGTCCTTAACGGCCAGTGGTGCTACGGCCACAGGACAAGAAAGCGGTCACCACCGCCCTCCGTCTCCATGTTCCGCTCCTCCGGGATTTGTAAACGCTTGCCACACATATCAGGTCGGAGTACTTTGTCACTTTGCAGTGGGCCTTTCCAAGAAAGGATGCCTGAGCAAAGACTTCAAAGAGGGAGGGACGTAGGAAGGGAGCCACGCAGAAATGGAGGAAGTTATCCCAGGACAGGGACCAGCACATGCCAAGGCCCTGGGGCTGGAGTAGAGTGGGAACGGGTGAGCAGGGCAAAGAAAGCTTGGCGAGAATGGAGTCAGATCATCTGAATGGACGAGAGACAGCACTGTGTGGTGTGGCGCTGAGTGAAGACTCGCGCGCTCTGACTTCGATTCTAACATTCTCCCTGGGCGTGGGTCTGAGGGTTGTCAGAATCAGGCGCTGGTCCAGGGGAGAGATCATGACAGCACCCACTAGAGGGGGCAGAGGGTGCTGAGGGCCGTGAGAAGGCATGGCCACGGGCAGTGCTGCTTTGCCCATTGCCTGAGACTTGCACACACGAACAAAAGCGAATATTTTGAACAACGTCATCCCAGGCACTGTGAAGATTTGGGAAAAAATGCACAAACTCTTAGAAAACCGCAACCAACCAAAAGGGGCTGCGCCAGAAACCGAAGAGCTGCCAAAGACACTGAAGCCAGCGTTTCCAACCTGTCCACCAAGGAAAGGTCTCTGGTGCGTCTCTGATGCACACCAAGCTGCAAGCTCACTTCCAGGCCTTTTTGGATCACTTCCTGTGTGTCTTTATTCCCACACAGAACCAACAACTAAGAGCTAGCAAGCCTGGGTGCAAATAGCTGAAACGCAGACGGCTGGGACTTGGCTGCCTGCTCTCCCTCCCCCATTCGGCTTGCTGGCAGCTACATGGCCACCACGGAGGACAAGCACCGAGTTTTCCTTGTAGTGGAGAAAGTGCTGTGTTTCTAAATCTGAAGCACATTTGCAATAAAGTTCACCACGAATCCCCACTGCGATGCAGCTGTTCCGTGTTCAGTTTGAAAGAGCCCTCAAAAGGAGGTCTTCTCCAAAGCCAGGTCCCAAAGGCAAATGGACCATTCCACTCTTATGAGAAGACTTCAAGGCCGGCGCCGCGGCTCACTAGGCTAATCCTCCGCCTTGTGGCGCCGGCACACCAGGTTCTAGTCCCGGTCGGGGCGCCGGATTCTGTCCCGGTTGCCCCTCTTCCAGGCCAGCTCTCTGCTGTGGCCAGGGAGTGCAGTGGAGGATGGCCCAGGTGCTTGGGCCCTGCACCCCATGGGAGACCAGGAGAAGTACCTGGCTCCTGCCATCGGATCAGTGTGGTGCGCCGGCCGCGGCGGCCATTGGAGGGTGAACCAACGGCAAAGGAAGACCTTTCTCTCTGTCTCTCTCTCTCTCACTGTCCACTCTGCCTGTCAAAAAAAAAAAAAAAAAGTTGGTGGAAAACAGAATTTAAAGATACATTTGGGGGGGCCCATGCTGTGGCGCAGCGGGTTAAAGCCCTGGCCTGAAGCACTGGCATCCCAAATGGATGCCGGTTCCAGATCCGTCTGTTCTTCTAATTCAGCTCTCTGCTGTGGCCTGGGAAAGCAGTGGAAGATGGCCCAAGTGCTTGGGCCCCTGTACCTACGGGGGAGATCTGGAAGAAGCTCCTGGCTCCTGGCTTCGGATCAGCACAGCTCTGGCCATTGAGGCCATCTGGGGAGTGAACCTGTGGATGGAAGACCTCTCTTTCTGTCTCTACCTCGCTCTGTAACTCTGTCTTTCAAATAAATAAAATAAATCTTTTTTTAAAAAAAAAAAGATACACTTGGGGGACTGGTGCTGTGATGTAGCAGGTAAAGCCACTGCTTACAGGCGCCAGTTCGAGACCCGGCTGCTCCACTTCTGATCCAGCTCTCTGCTACGGCCTGGGAAAGCAGTGGAGGATGGCCCAAGTGCGTGGGTCCCTGCACCCGCGAGGGAGACCCAGAAGAAGCTCCTGGCTCCTGGCTTCGATTGTCCCAGCTTTGGCCGTTGCAGCCATTTGAGGAGTGAATCAGCAGATGGAAGACTTTCTCTCTCTCTCTCTTTCTCTGTACTCTGCCTTTCAAAAGCAATCTTTTTTTTTAATGGATACATTTGGGGCCGGCCTTGTGGTGCAGTGGGTTAAGCTGCCCTTTGGGATGCCTGCATTCCTATTGGAGTGGCAGGTCTAGTCCTAACATCTTCACTTCCAATCCAGTTATCTTTTTTTTCTTTAAGATTTATTTATTTATTTGAAAGTCAGAGTTACACAGAGAGAAGATTGGCAGAGCGAGAGCGAGAGCAAGAGAGAGGTCTTCTATCCACTGGCTCACTCCTCAATTGGCCGCAACTGCCAGAGCTGAGCAATCTGAAGCCAGGAGCCAGGAGCTTCTTCCAGGTCTCCCACGTGGGTGCAGGGGCCCAAGAACTTGGGCCATCTTCTACTGCTTTTCCAGGCCACAGCAGAGAGCTGGATCGGAAGTGGAACAGCCGGGACTCAAACCGGCGCCCATATGGGATGCTGGCACTGCAGGTGACAGCCTTACCTGCTACCCCACAGCGCCGGCCCCCAGTGCAGTTTCCTACTAAGGCATCCAAGAAGGAAGCAGAAGATGGCCCACATGTTTGGGCCCCTGCCACTCACATGGGAGACCAGGATGGAGTTTAAGGCTCCTGGATATTGTAGACATCTGGGGAGTGAACAAGCCGATGGAAAAATCTCTCTCTCTTTCTGTCACCCTACATTGCAAGTAGATGAAAATAAATAAACATTTAAAAAGGAAAAATTAAACTTATTTTGATGCAAACATTTTGAAATGCATGTATAGTATCTTTTTTAAAAGATCTATTTATTTATTTGAAAGGCAGAGTTACAGACAGAGGGAAAGAGATCTTCCATCCAGTAGTTCACTTCCCCAAAAGACTGCAATGGCCGGAGCTGCGCCGATCCAAAGCCAGGAGTCAGGAACTCCATGCAGGTCTCCCACATGAGTGCAGGGGACAATGCACTTGGGCCATCTTCCACTGCTTTCCCGGGTGCATTGGCAGGGGGCTGGACAGGAAGTGGAGCAGCGGGGGCTCAAGCCGGTAATACGGGATGCTGGTGCTGCAGGTTGTGGCTTAATCTGCTGAGCCTCAACAACCAGGCCCCAGGAACTTTTTGAAGACGCTGTCATATGAGGTCCCTGGAGGGGTCCACCTCCTGGAGACAGGCAGCAGCACGGTGGCGGCCAGGGGCTGGGAGTGGGGAAAACACCGGCTCCCCGGCGCTCCCTCCACATTCGCATCGCTGTGAGGATGTCCACGAGAGCCTGCCGCTGGAGGACAATGGCGTGCGCCTGTGCTGCTGCTGCTGCTGCTGCTGCTGCGACCTTCCGCTTGGCGGTTTTGCTTCTTTGTGCGAGCGCAGCACTTTGACTTCCGTCGACTTTGCTTTTCCTGCTGTTCCTCAATCGCCCGGGTGAGCAGAGGGGGCCCCGGGCAGGCGGCCCGGCCTGGGCGGGCGCCGCTTCCTCGGCCCCCGCGCGCCCTCTGCCGGCAGCACCTGCTGCACGCACTTGCACCGGCCTTGGCGGCCGCCGGAACCGCTTTCACTTTCTGCCTAGTTTGTGTCTTTTCCCAGCCCGGCACCGCCCTGGGTCCGCGCGGATCTGCCCGCATGTGTGCCCACGCAGCATCAGGCCGTGACCGGCACGGCTGCAGCCTGGTCGGTGCGTCCCGGGGAGCAACGCGACCTTTCGTCGCGCCCCGCTGCCTTGCCACACCCTAATGGTTTCCGACCACACGCATTCTTCTGGCTTCCTCTGCCCCCACCCTGATCTGGTTCCTGGGCCTTGGTGGGGTGTCTCGGCCGCCTGGGTTCCCAAAGTAATTGCGCGGGGTTAGGGCTGGGGACTGTTGACTCTTGTTTGTTAGTCTGGTTTTCAGGAGTAGTGGGGAAATTCGGGATTGCCCTGCCTTGCTACCGTTCCTGGACTCAGAAAGCTCACTTGTTATGTTTCAAAAATTTTACAAATAGTTAGAAAATACATATGAAGTCAACTTTGGCAGCTTAGCTTTTTATTAAAAAATGATTTATTAGAAAGGCAGAGTTCCAGACACAGGCAGAGAGAGAGAGATCTTCCACCTGCTGGTTCACTCCCCACATGGCCGCAACAGCCAGGGCTGAGCCAGTCAGGAGCCAGGAAGCAGGAGCTCCATCCGGGTCCCCCATGCGGGTGCAGGGGCCGAAGAACTTGGACCATCCTTCCCTGCCTGTCCAGGCCATAGCAGGGAGCTGGGTCGGAAGTGGAGCAGCCAGGACTCAAACTGATGTCATCCTGCTTAATAATAATAATTTTCAAGATTACTAACCCTGGGGGTTCTTGCCAGTTATTCAGAGAAGACTCCTGAATCCTGTCTCCAGTAGACCAGACAGCATGGTAAGTTTTTAAGCTTTTTATTCAGTGAGAGAAATGTGCAGGAAAGTGAGCGCTTTATTTAGGAAACAAAGAGAGGTCTAGGAGCTAAGTTAGGTGCATACCAGGCAGAGAGCAGGCCGGGAACGAGCCACGTGGAGGCAGCGTATGGTTAGGAGCAGCCACAGGTAGCTTAGCGTGGCAGCAAAGCAATGGCAGCGAGCAGGCCACGAGCCACGAGGAGCACAAGCACACAGGCAGGACAGCAGAGAGCGGGCAGCCCGAAGGCCACAAGGGCAGGGCCCCTGTGACCAGGCCTTTTATTTACTCCCAAAGGGGGCGTGGTTACATAGTCTGATTGGCAGGTGGGCGTGCAGATGTGCTCAGATAGGGGCTTGAATTCACACAGGGGACTCGGTCTTCCAGCTCACTAACCTAATTGATTTTATCCTATTTGCCTGCGTATATCAAAACTGGCACTCACATATAGAATCCAGCATCACAAGTTGTGGCTTAACCTGCTGTGCTGGGCCAGCGCTGTGGCGTAGCAGGTAGAGCTGCCACCTGTGATGCCGCATCCCAGGTAGGCGCCGGTTCTAGTCCCGGCTGCTCCACTTCTGATCCAGCTCTCTGCTACGGCCTGGGAAAGCAGTAGAAGATGGCCCAAGTGCTTGGACCCCTGCACCCACGTGGGAGACCTGGAAGAAACTCCTGGCTCCTGGCTTCGGATCCGCACAGCTCCAGCCTTTGCAGCTATCTGGGGAGTGAACCAGCAGATGGAAGACTTCTCTCTTTCTCTCTCTCTCTCTCTCTCTCTCTCTCTCTCTCTCTCTCTTTGCTTTTCCTTCTCTCTGTGTGTAACTCTGACTTTCAAATAAATAAATAAATCTTTTTTAAAAAAATGTACCATCCAGTGACAACAAATTTGCACCATCTTCATTCTTTAAAAATTTTTTTTTATTTATTTGACAGTTAGTGAGAGAGAGAGACAGAGAGAAAGGTCTTCCTTCCATTGGTTCACTCTCCGAATGGCCGCTACAGCCAGCGCTAAGCCGATCCGAAGCCAGGAGCCAGGAGCTTCTTCCTGGTCTCCCATGCGGGTGCAGGGCCCAAGCACCTGGGCCATCCTCCACTGCCTTCCTGGGCCACAGCAGAGAGCTGGACTGGAAGAGGAGCAAACGGGACTAGAACCTGGCACCCATATGGGGTGCCAGTGCCGCAGGCGGAGGATTAGCCTAGCGAGCCATGGCGCCAGCCCCACACCATCTTCATCTTCATTTTTTTTATATTATACCTCATCGGTTTTTTTTTTGGTTTTTTGGTTTTTTGGTGTTTTTTTTTTTGCATCTTAACTGTCAGATGGTGGAAATCAAAAGCTTGATTTACACATCATATTCAGTTGAAATAATCAACAAGATGTATACGTGCAATGATGTGAAGGCAAATCCATTTGAACAGTGGCTCCTTCCTGGTGTGCAGGGACCCAGGTGTTTTGCTGTGTGCACTCCCTCCATCTGTCCCACATTTGGTACACAAAGCGACATGGCATATGTTTTGTTTCCATCGTTCTAGATGTGTTTTTACTGCCTTTGATTCAGAGAGAAGCACGGCACACAATTTGGCACCGCACTGCTCAGAGACAAGCTAAACCAAAGCAAGCACATTGGTCAGGTCCCCTACCAACTTGTTATGAAATTCTACCTGCAATGAGTGTATTAGAATTTGTGCAGGGGCCGGCGCTGTGGCACAGCAGGTAAAGCCGCCACCTGCGGTGCGGCATCCCATATTGCGCCGGTTCCAGTCCTGGCTGCTCCACTTCTGATCCAGCTCTCTGCTGTGGCCTGGGAAAGCAGTGGAGGATGGCCCAAGTCCTTGGGCCCTGCACCCGCGTGGGAGACCCGGAAGAAGCTCCTGGCTCCTGGCTTCAGATCAGTTCAGCTGTGGCGGTCGCGGCCATCTGGGGAGTGAAGCAGCGGATGGAAGACCTCTCTCTCTGCCTCTGCCTCTCCTCTCTGTAACTCTGCCTTTCAAGTAAATAAATGCATCTCAAGGCAGAATTTGCATGAGAAATCCAAGTCAATACTCCCTGGCCCCATGCGCAGTCCGGGATCTGAAGGCAGTGGTGCTTTTCTGATGCTTAACCCACCTGCTAGGCAAGCGCTGTCTGAACTTCCATCTGCAGTGACTGTCTCCGGATTTTCTAGAAAGCTTTCTATAGACAGATACGTCCCCTTACCGTGATGGCTTCTAGGAATCTAAGGTGGCCCCACGTGTCAGAGAGCCCAGGTCTAACCTGTTCCGTGGAGAAACAGGAAAAGCAAGAGCGGAAGTGTTTGTTGAATGACTAGTCGAGGTGGAACACCAAGGACAATGCCGAAAAATGGTCCATGACTGGTAACAGCTGGCCCTGGCGGGACCCTGAAAGTCCTTGGTAACGTGTTCGTGTTCCCCTGCATCCGAACGGGATGTGTCATCCGAGTAGGGAGGCTGGCAGCGTCTGGGGCGGGGCGGGGCGGGGCAAGGGGAGGCAGCACTGGTCTGGAGTGCGGTGCCGCCTCAAACCTTGGCCGGTTCCCACACGACCTCATGTGACATCCTGGGAGCTTCTGCACCGACTGATCTCTGAGGGAGTGCTTCTCCTGTCCCCCGCGTGTGGCTGGGGGTCATGTGACTTTCTCATCTCCGCGTTCTCCTCCCCACGCCACCTCTCAACCCGCAAAGCCCCTCCTGGCCTGCACCGAGAAGGCGAGAAGGCACTCAGCGTCACCCTGCCACATTCTGCGAGGCAGAACGAATCACACGGCCAGCCTGGCTCGAGAGAGCCGTCCCCTCATCGAAGAGAAAGGCTCAGGGACACAAGGAAGTTTCTGTACAGGTGGCACTGGGGCCTCTGACAGGCAGAGTGTGCGTCGCTGACAGCAGCATTGCCACTTCCCAAACACTGGGATCCACGTTATCACGAACCAGCAACCCTAATGCTACGAGCAAGTGAGAAGACTGCAAGTCTCAGAACACCGTACGCTCTCTTTTTTCAAGGGAGAGTCGGGTTGCTGGGGGCTGGCACTGTGGCATAAAGGGTTAAGCCACCGCCTGAAACACCCACATCCGGTATGGGCACGGATTTGAGTGCCGGCTGCTCCACTTCCGATCCAATTCCTTGCTAATGCACCTGGAAAAGCAGCAGAAGCTGGCCCAAGTGCTTGGGCTCCTGCACACACGTGGGAGACCCGGAAGAAGCTCCTGGCTTCAGCCTGGCCCAGCCCTGGCCATTGCAGGCACCTGCAGAGGGAACCAATACGTAGAAGATTTCTCTCTCTGTCTCTCCCTCTCTCTCTGTAATCGCTCTCTACCTTTCAAATAAAAAAAAGTCAGGGTGCTGAAGATGCTTGTGCTAGCCTTTGCCCCCCCCAAAGGAGCATTGTTACGTTCTTCCCAAAAAGCCATACGATGACCAAAATATATTGTTTTTTTTTAAAGATTTATTTATTCATTTGAAAGTTAGAGTTATACAGAGAGAGAAGAGGCAGAAAGGGAGAGAGGTCTTCCATCAGCTGGTCTACTCCCCACTGGCCACAATGGTTGGAACTGAGCTGATCCGAAGCCAGGAGCTTCTTCCAGGTCTCCCATGTGGGTGCAGGGGCCCAAGGACTTGGGGCATCTTCCACTGCTTTCCCAGGCCACAGCAGAGAGCTGGATCAGAAGTGGAGCAGCCAGGACTCGAACCGGCACCCATGTGGGATGCCGGCACTGCAGGCGGTGGCTTCACCCGCTATGCCATAGCGCCGGCTCCATATATTGTGTTTTTTAATTGAAGTGAGATTCCCACAGCATACAAGTAATCTTCTGAAACTGTAAAACCCAGTGGCATTCACAACCATGCCCACCATCCAGCTCCAGAACACGTTCATGATCCCAAGCAGAAATGGTACATCCATGGGGCTGGCGCTGTGGCACAGTGGGTTAAAGCCCCAACCTGCAGTGCCGGCATCCCATGTGGGTGCCAGTTCGAGTTCCTGCTGCCCCTCTTCCGATCCAGCTCTCTGCTATGACCTGGGAAAGCAGTGAAAGATGGCCCAAGTCCTTGGGCCCCTGCACCTGTGTGGGAAATACAGAAGGAGCTCCTGGCTCCTGGCTTCGGATCGGCGCAGCTCTGGCGGTTGCAGTCATTTGGGGAGAGAACCAGCAGACAGAAGAGCTCTCTCTCTCTGTCTCTACCTCTCTCTGTAACTCTGTCTTTCAAAAAGAAGTAAAATAATTCTTAAAAAAATAATAAATGCTATATCCATGAGCTCGCTCCCCGCTCCCCGCAACCCGCAGCCCCTGGCGGCCCCGGATCTGCTCTCTGTGTCTGTGAATCGGCCTGCTCTGGACATTTCAGGTCAAAGAAATCAGATAACATTAACTCTTTGTGTCTGGCTTCTTGTGGGTACATGATGTTTTTGACATGCATCCCAATCCTAGCCTGCACCAAAACAGAGCTGAATCAAAGACATTTTCCTAAATATCAGTTTATCATCCCTCTGAGCCGTTCACAATAAATGTGCCTCATTATTCGTGACACCCCCTCTTAATTCGGGTGTTTGGCAAATGAGCAGACCATAGTGCTCCCCAGTAGCCATCCAGGAGAGGGGGCGGTGTGAAGCCCCTGGTCGGCATTGGTCAGGCACTTGAGATAAGAGCACAGGTGGCTGAGAACCAGAACGGCCTGTGGCCTTGACACTGTAACCAGAGTCCCAGTGTTTGACGACAGCCGCAGCAGGAAGAAACGTGATAAGCAGGAGCAATCCTCGCTCCTCCGCCGCGAAGGAGGAGCGTCTGCTCCTTCTTTTGTTGCATAGCTTGTTTTCTTATAATTGGCCACAGTTGTGAAACAAGCGTGCCAAGGGGCCAGCATAAAAGCAGCTCTGTTAGCAGAATGCGGGCAGCTGCAAGTCCCCAGGAGGGGAGGGAAAAGCCTGGCTCTGGGCAGAGTACCTGGTGTAGACAAAACACGCGCTATTGCTCCCGGGCACCCAAGGCTCTCCATCATACAGAAGCTTTTAAAACATTTATTGACTTACACCTTTATGAGTATTTACGTGAATCTGCACACTAACCGTAAACCATGCAAAAGACAATTATACTGCTTGCAGCCATCAGGCTGTAGAATTTCAAGTACATTTTAAAACATCAGTGATTTGGGGGCCAGCGCTGTGGCGTAGCAGGTTAAGCCGCCGCTGACACCAGATCCCATGTGGGCACCAGTTCGAGTCCCAGCTGCTCCACTTCTGATCCGGCTCCCTGCTAATGCGCCTGGGAAAGCACTGAAACATGGCCCAAGCGCTTGGGCCCCTGCACCCACCTGGGAGACCCGAATGGAGTTCCAGACTCCTGGCTTTGGCCTGGCTCAGCTGTTGTGGCCATTTGGCAAACCAGCAGATGGAAGATTCATTCTCTCTCTCTCTAACTGTGCCTTTCAAATAAATAAATCTTTTTTTTTTTTTTTGGGCTTTTTCTCTTATTTTCATTTTTTTTTTAAACTTTTATTTAATGCATATAAATTTCCAAAGTACGACTTATGGATTACAATGGCTTTCCCCCCGTACCGTCCCTCCCACCCACAACCCTCCCCTTTCCCACTCCCTCTCCCCTTCCATTCACATCAAGATTCATTTTCGATTTTCTTAATATACAGAAGATCAGCTTAGTATACATTAAGTATGGATTTCAACAGTTTGCTCCCACACAGAAACATAAAGTGAAAAATAATAGATGATTTTTTAAAATGATGATGAAATCAGATCAGACCTATTGTCATGTTTAATCCCAGTGAGAGTCAAGTTGGGAATTGATAATTTCTTTTTTTTTTTTTTTTTTTTTACAGAGGATCAGTTTAGTATGCATTAAGTAAGGATTTCAACAGTTTGCACCCCCATAGAAACACAAAGTGAAATATATTGTTTGAGTACTCGTTATAGCATTAAATCTCAATGTACAGCACATTAAGGACAGAGATCCTACATGAGGAGTAAGTGCACAGTGACTCCTGTTGTTGACTTTACCAATTGACACTCCTGTCTATGGCATCAGTAATCTCCCTATGCTCCAGTCATGAGTTTCCAAGGCTATGGAAGCCCTCTGAGTTCTCTGATTCTTATCTTGTTTAGACAAGCTCATAGTCAAAGTGGAGGTTCTCTCCTCCCTTCAGAGAAAGGTACCTCCTTCTTTGATGGCCTGTTCTTTCCACTGAGATCTCACTCGCAGAGATCTTTTGCCAGAGTGTCTTGGCTTTCCATGCCTGAAATACTCTCATGAGCTTTTCAGCCAGCTCCGAATGCCTTTAGGGCTGATTCTGAGGCCAGAGTGCTATTTAGGACATCTGCCATTCTATGAGTCTGCTGAGATTCTCACTTCCCATGTTGGATCACTCTCCCCTTTATTTACTCCCTCAGTTAGCGTTAGCAGGTACTAGACTTGTCTATGTGCTCCCTTTGACTCCCAGTCCCTTCACCATGACCAACTGTGAACTGAAACTGATCACCTGGAACAGTGAGATGGCATTGGTACATGCCACCTCGATGGGATTGAATTGGAATCCCCTGGTATGCTTCCAACTCCACCACTTGGGGCAAGTCAGCCTGAGCATGTCCCATATTATACATCTCTTCCCTCTCCCATTCCCACCACCATGTTCAACAGGGATCACATTTCAGTTAATTTTCAACACTTAAGAATAACTGTGCATCAATTACAGATCTAAACCAGTCATATTAAGTAGAACAGATAAAAAAAACTACTAAGAGGGATAATGTATTTAGTTGTTCATTAACAGTCAGGGAAACCTGTTGGAGTGAGGTGGACACTATGGGAAATGGTGGCTTGATCAGCATAGCCCTGACTGTTAATGAACAAATAAATAAATCTTTTTCAAAACATGAGCAGGGCCCTCATTGTGGCACAGCTAATTAAGCCATGGCTTGCCATGCTGGCATCTCATATCAGAACACCAGTTCAAGTCTCAGCTACTCCATTTCCGATCCAGTTCCCTGTTGTGTGCCTGGAAAAGCAGTGGAAAATGGCCCAGGTCCCTGGCCCCCTGTTTCCCATGCGGGAGACCCAGATGGAGTTCCAGGTTCCTGGCTTTGGCCCAACGCAGCCATTGCAGCCATTTGGGGAGTGACTCAGCAGATGGAAGAGCCCCCCCACCCCCCGCCCCGTGTACTTTCGCACTTCCTGTCTCCATAAATTTTCTTCCCTTTGGAGATGGTCCAGATAAAGATTACGCACTAATTACCTCACTTTAT
Organism: Oryctolagus cuniculus; assembly: GCF_051225735.1. NCBI lineage: Eukaryota > Metazoa > Chordata > Mammalia > Lagomorpha > Leporidae > Oryctolagus > Oryctolagus cuniculus. The sequence continues at coordinate 132,182,932 of NC_142888.1, read as the reverse complement.
TATTCACCAAGGTCACAAAGTCAAAATTAGAGTAGATTGACATTGAAGAACTTCACAATGACAGTTGATGGGTAAAAATCTGACAGAGATACATGACACTTTAAAACTTTAATCACTTTACAAAATGGAATAACTTGGCAGGGCTACATAATTGCTGCTATCGATGGAAGTTTGAAAGGATCAATTTTTCAAATAAGGGCAATAGTTATTATAACTCAATCTGGTTCAACTGGTGGATTTACAATTATATGACCTGAACTATTTAGTGTAAGAAAAGAGTTTAAGGGGCGGTGCTGTGGCAGAGCGGGTAAAGGCGCCACCACAGTACTGCATCCCACACGGTGCCAGTTCAGTTCACATCCCAGCTGCTCTGCTTCCCATCCAGCTCTCTGCTGTGGCCTGGGAAAGCAGCGGAAGATGGCCCAAGTGCTTGGGCCCCTGCACGCACGTGGGAGACCCGCAGGAAGCTCCTGGCTCCTGACTTTGGATCGGACAGTCTCTGGTTGTTGTAGTCATTTTGGGAATGAACCAGCAGATGGAAGATCTCTCTCTCTCTCTCTCTCTCTCTCTTTCTCTCTCTCTGCCTCCCCCTGTCTGTGTCTCCTCTCTCTCTGTAATTGCCTTACAAATCAATAAATCTTAAAAAAAAAAAGAGTTTAAGAAGTGCCATTTAACAAAGTTGCTTGTGAGATACTAACAATAAATGCATCTTGATTTTTGCAAAAGGAAAAGTGTAACCCGTGCTATATTTCACACTGTGATAGTGGGGAGAAGGCAGCAAGGTATCTTTTAAAGGAAAAGTCCACAAAGCATTTCATTTATTCAAGGGTTTGCCGTGAAGAAGTACTGAAGGAGCCTGGCTGTTTGATCACTAAAAAGGACCGGCTGCGTGATTTGGCAATGACTGGGACGAACACGGCCTTGCCACCCAAAGCCACCCGGCACCAGGCTTACATGTCCAGGACTCCTGGGAGCTGGTGCAATCTCCCAGACAGACAGTGTCCACCCATTGGCCCAGTGGAAGTGGAAGGGGTGGGACTATCCTTAGGGGACAGAGGACTGCCTCTTTGCTTTCTAATTCCCATCAAGGTCACAGGCAGCCTCTCCATTTGTCTCTCCTTTAAATATCAGTAAGCATGAGTCCTTCAAAGAGCCTGTGGAGAGGCCGGCATTGGGGCATAGCAGGTTAAGCTGCCGCCTGCAATGCTGGCATCCCATCTGGGGACCCATCTGAGTCTGGGTTGCTCTTCTTCCTGTCCAGCTCCCTGCTGATGCGCACGAAAGCAGCGGAGGGTAGCCCAGGTACTTGGGTTTCTACCACCCGTGTGGGAGACCTGGATGGAGCTCCAGGCTCCTGGCTGTTGTGGGCATTTGGGGAGTGAATCAGCAAATGGAAGATCTCTCTCCCTCTCCTTCTCTCACTCTGCCTTTCAAATAAATAAAGTTTTTTTTAAAAAGATAGCTTTATTTTGGTGCCAAAGTTTTTGAAATGCATGCATATGAGGGGCCTTGAAAAAGTTTATGGACATGCATATTATGAAGACAGAAACTATGCACTGCACTTAACCACCATGCCAAATGTCCACCCTGCTTATTTTTTCACATTTTTAGTTTAATTTTTAGTGTTAATGACAAAAACTTCTATAATTTGATTAATTTTTCACTTTTCCCATTTCAGCATTTAGAAATTACCTTTCAAAAAAAAAAAAAAAAAAAAACTTTGAGGTGTCAGCGCGGTGGCGCAGCAGGTTACAGCCCTGGCCTGCAGTGCCTGCATCCCATATGGGCGCTGGTTCTAGTCCCGGCTGCTCCACTTCCAATCCGGCTCTCTGCTGTGGCCTGAGAAAGCAGTGGAAGATGGCCCCAGTCCTTGGGCCCCTGCACCCATGTGGGAGGCCCAAGAGAAGCTCCTGGCTCCTGGCTTCCGATCGGCAAAGCTCTGGCCATTGTGGTCATCTGGGGAGTGAACCAGCAGATGGAAGACCTCTTTCTCTCTCTCTCTCTCTCTGCCTCTCTGTAACTGTGCCTTTCAAACAAATAAAATAAATCTTTCAAAAAATCATTTGGCAGCAACTAAGAGAGTGACAGACAGCACATACACATACGCAAACACAGAGACCTTCCATCCCCAAATATTCACAACACCTGGAGCGGGGCCAGACTGAAGCCAAGAACTGGGAATCTATGTGGGCTCCCATGTGGGTTGCAGGGACTCAAGTACGTGAGCCAGCACCTGCTGCTTCCCAGGGCGCACTAGCAGGAAGCTGGAATGGGAAGCGGAGGAGCAGGAAATCAACCCCAGGCTCTCTAGTACAGCATCTGGGCATCCCAAGCAGTGTCCTAACTGCTGCGCCGAACGTGCGCGCCCACAAATTACCTTTACGCATAGAAAAGAAAGCATGATGGTTTTGTCCCTACAGGACCAATTTATTTAAAATAGCTAAACAAGTGACAGTGTATACAGGAGGACAGGTCCACATTGTATGGGGACCAAAAGCTATACCGTTAGGGGTCTGTCTTTAAGAGAAAGAATGCAGAGCTTGGTGTTCGAGTCCCGGCTGCTCCACTTCCGACCCAGCTCCCTGCTGTGGCCTGGGAAAGCAGAGGAAGATGGCCCAGGTCCTTGGGCCCCTGCACCCGCGTGAGAGACCTGGATTGATGTCCCAGACTTGTTGCAGCCATTTAGGGAGTGAAGCACAGATGGAAGATAGCTCTCTCTCTCGCTCTCGCTCTCTCTCTCTCTCTCTCTCTCTCTGTAACTGCATTTCAAGGAAATAAATCTTTTAAAAAAGAAAAAGAATGCAAAATTAGTTGCAAAATTGTATATTTATATGGAAGAAGAAAAACCACAGCAAGTTATAACATTTAAAAACCTGACAAATGGGCCGGCGCCGCGGCTCACTAGGCTAATCCTCCGCCTAGCGGCGCCGGCACACCGGGTTCTAGTCCCGGTCGGGGCGCCGGATTCTGTCCCGGTTGCCCCTCTTCCAGGCCAGCCCTCTGCTGTGGCCAGGGAGTGCAGTGGAGGATGGCCCAGGTGCTTGGGCCCTGCACCCCATGGGAGACCAGGAAAAGCACCTGGCTCCTGGCTCCTGCCATCGGATCAGCGCGGTGCGCCGGCCGCAGCGCGCCGGCCGCGGCGGCCATTGGAGGGTGAACCAACGGCAAAGGAAGACCTTTCTCTCTGTCTCTCTCTCTCTCACTGTCCACTCTGCCTGTCAAAAAAAAAAAAAAAAAAAACCTGACAAATGCCAGGGAAGTCACACAAGCCAGCCAAATACTATTGTTGTCGTCACTGTTATGTTTTCTGCTTGACCTACCCCACTGACACTGTGGCCGCGTCTCCATCCGACAATGCTTCGTTCCTCTCTAGAGGGAGCGGGAAGACAGCCTGTCAGAGGGTTTATTGGTGGGGTTCGTGCAGTCTCTTTCCGCCTCTCGTCCTCATCAGTGAAGTCGCTGCAGCAACTGCCTCTGTGGCTTCTTGCTCAGGCCAGGGGACCAGCTCTTGAGGTGTGGCCTGAGGTCTGGCCTAGCCATACGCTGGGGACTCTGCCTGTCTCGCTCTGGGGGACTGGGGGCCACGTCACTGCTCTCGCCGGCCCCAGTTCTGTCCATCCCAGGAGCATCCTAACGACCTTGGAGCCAGCTCAGAGCCCCCACCCTCCGGAGCAGCTCTCCTCTGTTTACGCTCCTGGAAATCAAGAAGTCAGGCTACTCGGAGAGGCCCACAGGGTTTGTTAAGGAAACCTGCCAGGGCTCCCCACCCTGCTGTGGCTTCTTGTCGGCTTTTTTTTTTTTTAAGATTTATTTATTTATTTATCTGAGAGGTAGAGTTACAGAGAGAGGAAAAGACAGAAAGAGAGGCCTTCCATCTGCTGGTTCACTCCCCAAATGGCCATAATGGCGGGAACTGAGCCGATCCGAAGCCAGAGGCCAGGAGCTTCTTGCGGGTCTCCCATGGGGTTGTAGGGGCCCAAGGACTTGGGCCATCTTCCACTGCTTTCCCAGGCCATAGCAGAGAGCTGGATTGGAGGGGGAGCAGCCAGGTATAGGAACCAGCATCCACTGCCACAGGCAAAGGCTTAGCCTACTGCACCACAGCACGGGCCCCTGGCAGCTTCTCTTAAGGGGCCAGTACTCGCATAGGCTCGGGCATCTGGGCTCACATGTTCAACTGTGTTCTTCCTGGGAGTCTGAGAGCAATGGGAGTCGGAATTCCAGCAGCTCTCAGAGCCTGGGTACCCTCCTTCATTCAGCCCTTCCAGAAGCGGCCCGCGGCGCCTTTCTTAGTTTTTTTGGTTTTTAATTCTCATGTATTCAAAAGACAGAGAGACAGAGATAACTTCCATCCACTGGTTCACTCCCCAAATGGCCACGATGGCCGAGATGATTTGGGCTGAAGCCACAAGCTGGGAACTCCAGCCGGGTTTCCCGTGTGCATGAGCTGATCGGAAGCAGAACCCGGGCGCTCTGACAGGATGAAGACGTCTTGAGCGGCCTCTTACCCGCTGCCCCGAACACCAACCCAGGCTGTCTTGCAAAGGAAACGCCTGTCTACGTGCTGCTACCATCACACCGACAGGTGTAAAGAGAAAGCGAGCCCCACCATGATGTTGAGTGAAATAACCAGGCCCGGAAAGACAAACATTGCATTCCCTCTGTCATAATGTGGAAGTTAGAAACCGTGGATCTGAACTTCAGATAGTGACTGAGAAAGGCGGGGGTGGCTGGGGCAGGGGAGCACAGTCACGTACAAGTAGCAAGTTCTGGTGTTCCCCAGCACAGTGGGAGCAGCTGCAGTTCACAATGCTGTAGTCTGCATTTTGTGAAGAACTACGATGCTCCAAGCATAAACGATAGGGCCAGCGCCATGGTGTAGCCAGTGAACCAGCGCCTGCCACGCCAACATCCACACAAGCTCCGGTTCAAGTCCTGGCTGCTCTGCTTCCCACCCAGCTCCCTCCTGATGGCTTGGGAGAGCAGCAGCAGGTGTTTCCCAAGTGTTTGGGTCCCTGCCAAGCACGTGAGGGGCCCAAAGGAAACTCCTGGCTCCCGGCTTTGCTGCAGCCATCAGCGGAGTGAGCCAGAGGACAGGAGATCTCTCTCTGTCTCTCTGTCTCTCTCTCTCTGCCTTCCCCCTTGTCTCTCACTCTAACTCTGCCTTTCAGGTAAGTAATCTTTTTTAAAGATTTATTTAGGGAGAGAGAGAGAGAGAAAAATCTTCCATCTGCTGGCTCACTGCTCAAATGGCCAAAACGGCCAGAGTTGGGCTGACTGCGGCCTCACCCGGGACCCTATGGATAAATAATATTTTTTTAAAAAAGGAATGATAAGATAGAAAGGCTAAGCACTGATTTGATCAGTGCTGTCTACATGTGCTGAAATATCAGACTGCACCCCATAAAAATGTACGATTATTATATGTGAATCGAAAAGTGTATGAAACCATTGTGGAACACATGCACAAAATTAAAATTCTTTTTTAAGAAAGAATCTTATCAAACCCTCAGGCATGCTGGTGACTGTCACGGACTCGTCCTCTGAGACCACGAGGCCCTCCCTCGGCACTGTGCCCAGACAGCTACAGTCTGTGGGCTTGGGCAGGTGGACGGGCTGCCCCAGCGTAGCGCTACACACAGCGAGGTGCTCCACTGGGCTGCGGAGGGGAGCCGGGACCCATTGCTGAGGGTTGAAGGCAGCCTTGGCCCAGTTTCTATGTTTTCTTGGGCTCCCTCCGGCTGTCCAGAGTGGGCAGACAGCTGGAGGCGCTCACTCACTGCCCTCCTTTACAGGACCCCACAACGTGCTCAGACGTTGTAGATGCGGTAGGACCACCCCAGGCTGCTCTCCAGTTCCCCAGTGGTTTGTATCTCTCCTGGAAGACACAGACACGAGGCGGCGGCAAACAGGCAGGAGCAGCTGCTGACCGGCCATTGCTAGGGGACCCTGGCCCCAGAACCAGGCCTAGCACAAAGCACTGGCTCTGAGCGAACGTGCCCTGGGCTCAGACTGGAAGCACAGAGAACACACCTGGGGCGGGGCTGCAGGTGGGACTTCCGTGTGGGAGCCAGGACGCCTCACCCAGGCTTCGGGTTTCTCACCTGGAAGCCAGATTTGCAGGGGGGTCTTGTCAGTTCTGAGTCCGGGAGCACAGCCAAGATTCCCCGAAACAGGACTCCTGCAAGACAGGAGGAAGTCACAAAATGGCGTGGTCCCTGGGAGCAAGGCCCAACTCCGCCATCAGCAGCAGAAAGACAAGCTCCTAGAGGATGCTGGGACTGACTTCCCAGGCCCCGGCTCTGCTCCGACGGCAGCTGTCCTGATGCTGGGGACCCTGGGGACAGAACTCTCGAACCCGTGAAGGCAGCAACCTCACTCAAGCAGCTGATGAGCGCGTGCCCGAGAGCAGCCAGGCAGTGAGCAAAGGCAGAGCTGGCAGAGGTGCAGCTGGCAGGGACAGGAGCTTCAAGGTGCTCTTGCGGAGGTGCGGCGAGGTTAGTTTCCCAAGGGCTAAAGCCTGCTGCGTCTTTGAGAGTCGGGTGGATTCAGCCTGGGTCATGCTGTCCTAGCCACGTCTCCAAGAAGCGCCTGCTGCCGGGGTCTTAGTTATAAGTAATGGGCAGCACGGCTGGGAGCTTCAACCAGAGGCGCAGTGCGAGAAAGGCCGGTTCTTTCTCAGAACGAAGTGCCGCTGAAGCTGGCACGAATATGCTTGCTCTGAATTCGGCAGAACTAGTGCGAGTTGCAAACCTCGGCAAGGGAAGCAGGAGAAAAGAGTTTAGGGGCGGTCCCTGCTCCCCTCCTGACTCCAGCTCCCTGCTAATGTGCGCCCTGGGAGGCAGCAGTGAGGGCTCGCGTTTGGGGCCCCTGCCACCCACGTGGGAGACTTGATGGAGCTCCAGGCTCCTGGCTTCAACAGCCTGGCGAGGATCCTGCTGTTATGGGCAGGATGCACCACGTGGGTTGAGTGAGGTTGTTGCCTTCACGGGTTCGAGTTCTGTCCCCAGGGTCCCCAGCATCAGGACAGCTGCCATCGGAAAAAGTAATTTTTCATGCATCCCTTCAGAGAATTAAGAAAGGGGATACAGTCTTGTCACAAAGCAAACAGTGGGCCGGCGCTGTGGCATAGCGGGTAAACTGCCATCTGTAGTGCCGGCATCCCATATGGGAGCTGGTTCGAGTCCTGGCTTCTCCAATTCCAATCCAGCTCCCTGCTGTGGCCTGGGAAAGCAGCAGAACATGGCCCAAGAGCTTGGACCCCTGCACCCGCGTGGGAGGCCCCAAGTAGGCTCCTGCCTCCTGACTCTGGCCTGGCCCAGCCCCAACCATTGTGGCCATTTGGGGAGTGAACCAGCAGATGGAAGATTCTCTCTCCCTTTCTCCCTCTCTCTCTGTAACTCTGCCTTTCAAATAAATAAATAAATCTTAAATAAAAGAAAAAGCATCCATTCCTGATGAAAACGGAAAGTTAAGAATTGCTCCTCAGTATTTGGACTAAGACAGATTGGAGTATCTGCACTTTTCAGCTTAAAAACAGAGCTTAGAGGCCTAGGAATAAAATGAACTTTTTAAAAAAGATTTATATATTTGAAAGTTAGAGTTACAGAGAGAGAAGGAGAGGCGGTGGGGGGGGGTCTTCTATCTGTTGATTCACTCCCCAACTGGCCGCAATGGCTGGAGCTGAGCTGATCTGAAGCCAGGATCCAGGAGCTTCTTCCAGGTCTCCCACATGGGTGCAGGGGCCCAAGCACTTGGGCCATCTTCCACCGCTTTCCCAGGCCATAGCAGAGAGCTGGATCAGTGGATCAGAAGAGGAGCAGCCAGGACTAGAACCGGCACCCATAAGGGATGCTGGCACTGTAGGCAGCGGCTTTACCTGCTATGCCACAGCGCTGGCCCCAAAATGAACTTTCTTAGCAAACGATCTATGAGAATAGATACAACATTATATTTGTAAAAAGGTGAAAGCTTTCTCTTAAGAACACAAATAAGAAAAATATAGTTACTATTTTCACCACTTTTTTAAAGCTTTATTTATCTGAAAGGCAGAATGAGAGAGAGAGAGAGAGAGAGAGAGAGAGAGAGAGAGAATCTTCTATCCGCTGGTTCACAATCTCCATGGCTGGGCCTGTCTGAAGCCAGGAGCCAGGAGCTTCATCTGGGTCTCCCACGTGGGTGCAGGGGCCCAAGCACTTGGGTCATCGTTCGCCACTTTTCTAGATGTGGTGCATTAGCAGGGAGCTGGATTGGAAGTGGAGCAGCTGGGACTCACAGCCGGCAGCTTAACCTGCTTGTGCCACCGTGACAGGCCCACCACTTTACTTTTGATGTCTATTGTAAAATGTCAAAGAATCTAAACATACATCACTACAGTTGCTAAGAGAGTTTGGCAAGGTTGCTGGATACGTGGGGTTGACGTTGTGGCATAGTAGGTAAGGTGGCCGTTTGCGGCACCAGCATCCATATGGACACAGGTTTGAGTCCTGGCTATTCCACTTCTGATTCGGCTCCCTGCTACGCACCTGGGAGAGCAGCGGAAAATGACCCAAGTGCTTGGACTCCTGGACCCATATGGGAGACCTGGATGGAGTTCCAGACACTTGGCTTTGGACTGGCCCAGTCTTGGCCATTGTGGCCATCTGGAGAGTGGACCACTGGATGGAAGATCTCTGTCTCTACCTCTCTCTCTCCCTCTGTGACTCTGCCTTTCAAATAAATAAATATTTTTAAAAGATTGCTGGGTACAAAAATCAATACATAAAAATCATTTGATAGAATAGTATGAACATTCCTCAAAAAATTAAAAATAAAACTACCGTGTAATCCGGCGACCCTACTCCTGGATGTATAGACAGACATCCAAGGGAAAAGAAATCAGTCTGTCGCTGGGACGTTCGCACTTCCGTGTTTATTACTATGCACAATAGCCATGACGTGGGATCAGTCTGAGTGCCCATCCGCTGATGAATGGATGAAGCGAATGTGATATATGCATGTAGTGGAATACTTACCCTTCATTTACAGCCACGTGGATGGAGCCGGAGGTCATCATGTGAAGTGAAGTGAAGTAAACCTGTACTCTCACTTGTGCAGGAATCTAATGAGGTTGATACTGGGGGCAGGTGTTGTGCACAACAGGTTAAGTAGCTGCTTGGGATATCCACATCCCATACGGGAGTTCTGGTTCGAGTCCTGGCTACTCCACATTCAATCTGGCGCTCTGTTGATGCGCTTGGGAGACAGCAGGTGATAGCTCAAGGACTTGAGTCCAGAAACCCAAATGGAGTTCCTGGCTACTGGCTTTGACCTGGTCCAGTCCTAGCTGTTGCAGGCATTTGGGGAGCGAATGAGTGGATGGAAGATCTCTTTGTCTCTGTCTCTCTCTGCCTTTCAAGTAAATAAAAATAAATTTTAAATAAGACACAGACTTTAATAAGACGGAAAATGTTTCTTTATTTAAAAGATGTACTTATCTGAAAGTCAGAGTTAGAGAGATCTTCCATCCACTGATTCATTCTCCAGATGGCTGCCACAGCCAGAGATGGGCCAGGCCGAAGCCAGGAGCCTCTTCCAGGTCTCACACCTGGGTGGCAGGGGCCCAAGTCCTCGGGCCATCTTCTGCTGCTTTCCCAGGCACATTAATAGGGAGCGGGATTGGAAGTGGAGAAGCTGGGACTCAAACTGGCGCCCGTATGGAATGCTGGCGTCACAGACAGCAGCTTTACTCGCCACGCCACAGTACCAGCCCTGGGAAAAATTGTTCTTAAGGAAGACCATGTAGATCCATCTCCAGACATGGAGTTGTCTCCTAGAGCTACGGCAGTGAGTGCGAGTGCGGTGTGGTGTGGACACAGGGATACCAGACAGACCAGTGCGACTGAACTGAGAGCCCGGAAGTAGCTCCTTGCCTCTTGATATATGGAAATAAAAATGAAACTGCAGGGGTCAGTGTAGTAGGCTGAGCCTCTGCCTGCAGTGCCGGCATCCCATGTGGACGCCGGTTTGCGTCCCGGCTGCTCCTCTTCCGATCCAGCTGTCTGCTGTGGCCTGGGAAAGCAGTGGAGGGTGGCCCAAGGCCTTGGGCCCCTGCACCCACGTGGGAGACCCAGAAGCAGCTCCTGGCTCCTGGCTTCAGATCGGCACAGCTCTGGCCGTCGCGGCCATTGGGGAGTGAACCAGCGGATGGAAGACCTCTCTCTCTCTGTCACTACCTCTCTCTGTAACTCTGTCTTTCAAATAAATAAAATAAATCTTTAAAAAAAAACCCTAAATCTAAAGGGCAAAGCTACAGATTTTTCAGAAAAAAACATGACAACATGTCCATTAGGAGGAGTAAGCTAGTGGTTACATGGACACTTGCTGCACTATATTCAATGCACTTTATTTCAAACAGCTTTATCAACGTATAGCTTACATTCAAAAAAGTGTGTGTGCTTAAAGTATATAATGAGGGCCAGCGTTGTGGTGGAGCGGGTTAAGCCGCCTCCTGTGATGTCGGCCTCACACATGGGCACCAGTTAGGGGTCCCAGGTGCTCTGCTTCTGATTACTGCCTGCTAATGGTCTGGGGAAAGTGACATTGGATGACTCAAGTGCTTTTTTAAAAAAAAAGATTTATTTATTTACTTGAAAGGCAGAGTTACAGAGAAGCAGAGGCGGAGAGAGAGAAAGAGAGAGAGAAAGAGAGAGAGAGAGAGAGAGAGGTCTTCCACCCGCTGGTTCACTTCCCAAATGGCCGTAACGGCCAGAGCTGGGATGATCTGAAGCCAGGAGCCAGGAGCTTCTTCCAGGTCTCCCACGTGGGTGTAGGGGCCCAAGGACTTGGGCCATCTTCTACTGCCTTCCCAGGCCACAGCAGAGAGCTGGATCGGAAGTGGAGCACTGGGGACTCCAACTGGCGCCCAGATGGGATGCTGGCACTGCAGATGGAGGCTTTACCTGCTGTGCCACAGCGCCAGCCCCGACTCAAGTGCTTGGGCCCCTGCCACCCACATGGGAGATCTGGAAGAAATTCCTGGCTCCTGGTTTGGCCTGGCCTGTCCCTGGCTGTTGCAGCCATCTGGGGGGTGATGGAAGATCTCTCTCTCTCTCTCTCTCTCGCTCTCGCTCTCGCTCTCTCTCCTTCTCTATCTGTAACTCTGACTTTCAAATAAATAAATCTTAAAAAAGTAAAAGTATCCAACGTGGTCCATTTTGGCCTATATACCCGTAAAATCACCACAGTCCAGGGAGTGAGCAAAGCCATTGCCCCCAGAAACCTCCTCTGTCCCTCTGTGCGTCCTTCCCAGCCACTCTCCTATACCCCCAGCTCGGGCTCTCTGGGTGAGCTTGCCTGCCTCACGGTGGCCGAGTGGGGTTCCACTGCGTGGTTCTCCTTCACCCTCTGTGCATTTTGGGGAGGGTGCAGGTCACCCATCACCCCACTCAGAGTGGCCAAAGCAGGTCTACCCTTTTTTTAAGCACTAATTTTTATAAGGACTAATTAGGTTTCATTGGACTCAAACCACATGTGACATAACTTTTGTCATGAAGTTGAGGCTCAGCATATTTTACTAAGTGACCCAAGGATGGCCATGGCCTCCCCAGAATTCACAGAGAGCTTCATTGCAGGTAGAGATGGCAGAGGGACCACCTACGGTTCATTCCGCACCCTAGGAAGGCTCTCATGAAGCAACTTTTGGGAGAAAAAAAAAATGATAGAAATCTACATGAAAGTGGACGGCAGAGGCGAAACAAGATTTTGAGAGCTGGGCAAACAGCTCCTGGAGAGGGAGAGGGTGAGGGCAAGGGCGAGGGAGAGGGCGAGGGAGAGGGAGAGGGCGAGGGCGAGGGAGAGGGAGAGGGAGAGGGAGAGGGAGAGGGAGAGGGCGAGGGCGAGGGAGAGGGAGAGGGCGAGGGAGAGGGCGAGGGAGAGGGAGAGGCAGAGGGAGAGGGAGAGGGAGAGGCAGAGGGAGAGGGAGTAGGAGCCGAGGGCCGAGGGCCGAGGTCCGGGGGCTGCAGCTCAGTGCGGAGGGGCTGGCAGGAAGAGGTCTCTGACAGCTGCTCCATGAGCACCTGCCACCAGCAGTGCTACCAGGCCCAGGCAACCCTCTCGGTCTCTGTGCCACTGGGTGACTGTGCCCCTCCGTTGCCCACAGGAAACTGATTCTCAGGAGAAGGCGACACAAGGCAGCACTGGCCACTGGGTGCCAGGTGCCATTGGGGAAAGGGGAACTCTGCCCAGAACAGGTTGACGCTGCAAACCCCGCCCTCTGTCCTCCGCTGGGTCCTGCCGCTGTGCAGCCCAAGCCCCGTCCTGCAGGCAGAGTGTTGGAAGTGCCTTCTCTGGGGAATCTAGAAGATTCACTGACGGATTCCCCCAAGCAAGCAGCCAGGCCAGCTGTGCGTGCAGTGGACTCCAGCAGAGCCGCTTGAACGGCCCGGCCGGGAGCGTCCTGTGGCTTTCCCAGACTGCAGGACGGGAGTTGCCCAGCAGGCCACCACGGGCTCCAGGTCCACGGCACTTCAGAGCCCTGAGGACAAAGGGAGGCGTCACCAAGCTTCCCCAGGGAGTTCCGGATAAAGCCATTTTGCATTCCGGTTTCAAATGAGAGGGCCCACAGGTGCAGCCACAACAGGAGACACAGGCAAGACCCAGGAACAAACCAGGTTACGACGCTCGCAGGTACGAGGGTGGCTTGAAGCACGGGGAATGCTCCAGGGTGGAGCCAGAGGACGGGAGTGAAGGGGCGGAGGAGCACCAGCCTTTACTGGGGTTCCCAAGGAAGAGCGAGGCTGCGGAGGGCGCGCAGTGGGAAGACTTTCAGAAAGCTTCGGGCTGTCCAGCGGTCCCCAGCTGCCTGGCACCTGGCACCTGGCCCTCCGATGACAGAGCAGAACATTGCCTCCTGGGCCCTGCGGGGCAGCCACGAGGTCTGTCTACAACTGGCATTTTTGCACATCACAGGCCTGCTCCTCACTGTCTCTAAGAATTGCCTTGCTTGTGGCCAGTGTTATGCAGTGGGGAAAGCCGCCCACCTGTGATGCCGGCATCCAACATGGGTGCCAGTTCACATCCGGGCTGCTCCACTTCTTACCCTGCTATGGCCTGGGAAAGCAGAAGATGGTTCAAGTGCTTGGACCCCTGCACCCATGTGGGAGACCTGGAGGAAGCTCCTGGCTCCTGGCTTCAGATCAGCACAGCTCCAGCTGTCGTGGCCAATTGGGGAGTGAACCAGGGATGGAAGACCTTTCTGTCTCTCCCTCTCTCTGTCTGTAACTCCACCTCTCAAATAAATAAATAAAATCTTTTTTTAAAAAAAAAGTATGTGGAAAGTTGGGTTAAAAGATAAGTTTATTTTGGGACAAAAAATTTTGAAGCCCATAGATATTTTTTCATTACATTCATTTTCCATAAACTGTTTGAACATTTCACACGCAGAACACAATGCAAAATGCAATGCAATGGCAGCCCCTAGTACAAGGAGCTAAAGGAGCAATTCTTTCCAAAGGGCGAAGGAAAGCTATCTCTGGCCTAGAATTCTATGTGTAGCCAAATTATCACTGGTATCAACAGGCAGAACAGACACCTTGTCGGACAGGCAAGTTTTCTCAGCAAGACAAAGACGAGGGCTACAGTGATACAAGCCCCACCAGAGGAGAGCCCAGAAGGGTTTTTCTGGAGGGGAAGGGTTTATCTGGGTGGGAAAAGCGTGACGCAATAGACAGACAAGTCTGCACCCGGCCCTATCAGATGCACCACCTGGGACCTCTGCTTCCCAGGAGTCACCTGCGACCTTGCCACTGGCTTTCCCAGAAGGGGATTCTCAGGGAAGTCAAGGGCAGCTCAGCCCCTGAACTCTGTCCTCCTTCCTTCTCCTGGAGCCTGGACCCTAAGAGTGCCGGGACTGCCCGGTCTTTCCACCGCTCTGCTTCTCTCCCCTGCGTGTCTGCCAGGTGAGCCCTCCTGTGCCTGTCAGCCTCCCCGGAACCATCATTGCCGACTCTGCAGCTCGAACAATGCGGAAACGTGTGCTTTTGTTCTCCACTGAGATAACAAAGCCCGCAGCCGCACAGCTCCGTTTGCGGAAGGCATCCGAGTGACGTGACGGCAGCGGCCAGGGCCCGGCCAGGGCACTTGCCTCATCGCTTTGTATCATTTCTCATCGGGACTGGAAAGTGTGTATTCTCTGGAGTGTACGCTGCTTGCTGCAGAGTTAGAAAAGCGAAGTCATGCATTATAGATGGTTGTATTTCTGCCCATTTCTTCTTCACTTTTTTCCCTGTAAATTGTGCTTTCTCTATTTGAATGAAGTACTGGTCAGTCCATAAAGTCTCGTTACAGCTATGGGAAAGTGGTCATCTTCCGTCACATGCTAATATTGCTTTTTCCACTCATCTGCATTTCCTCACCCAAACCAAGGAGGCTGCTTGCCCATGGGGTGTAAGTAGGCCAAGGAGGAGTCCTCCGTAGCCAGCCCGTGTGCAGCATGGAAGCTGAATACAGAGGACATGGAAATAATAATCCCAAGAGAAGTCAGAGACGCGGGGAAGAGCTGGGAGACGGTTGAAGTGGGCCGACTTTCTAATCTGTCAGGAAACCCGCATGTATCAATAGAGATTGCCTACGGTTGATCAGTCAAATAATAAAGGTTCCAATTGCTATTTGAAGGTATAAATAAAATCACTGGGTGGTGTAAAAGCAAAGTGCTGGGGCAGGGGGTGGGGAGGGCGCAGATGAGGAGCTCTGGGGTTGTACTCCATGCCAAGAACAAGCAAAAGGCCACACGAACAGAAAACCAACAGCTCGTTTCAGACTCACAGGAGAAGCAGTCGAGGGCAAACCAGCGCCTCACTGTTCTCCACCATGAAAGGCAGGAGCCCTGCCAGGTTCTCACAGTGAATATGACAGAGGCTCATGGGAAACCGGAAGTAAAAGACAAGATTATTTGATGCAGGAAAATGTTTAAACCCAAGTGCGGTTTTTTCATGAGGCATTTTTCTGTGAACTTTTTGAAGACCCCTCACATGAGAGAAAAAAAGCCCCCCATTCTCCTGGCAAGGTGGGGGAAAATACTGAGATCTGGCTCCTCAGAAGCACTGCAGGCAGGAAGAGAGGGCAGTGACATATTTAAAGCAGTGAGAGGCCGGCGCCGCGGCTCACTAGGCTAATCCTCCGCCTGTGGCGCCGGCACCCCAGGTTCTAGTCCCGGTCGGGGCGCCGGATTCTGTCCTGGTTGCCCCTCTTCCAGGCCAGCTCTCTGCTGTGGCCCGGGAGTGCAGTGGAGGATGGCCCAAGTGCTTGGGCCCTGCACCCCATGGGAGACCAGGAGAAGCACCTGGCTCCTGCCTTCGGATCAGCACGGTGCACCGGCCGCAGTGGCCATTGCGGGGTGAACCAATGGTAAAGGAAAACCTTTCTCTCTCTCTCTCTCTCTCACTGTCTACTCTGCCTGTAAAAAAAAAAAAAAAAAAAAAAAAAAAAAAAGTAGGCTGTAAGCCTTGACAGACACCGCCGAAGAGAATTCATACAGATGGCAGCCCAGCATCGGTCATCAGGGAACTGCAAAGTGAAACAAGGGGCTACCACTGCACAGCTACTAAATGGCCCAAACCCAGAGCACTGACACCGCCAAGTGCTGGGGACACGGCCCAGCATCGGGAACTCACGTGCACTGCGGGTGGCACTGTAAAATGGCAGTGGTGCTTTCTTTCTTTTCTTTTCTTTTCTTCTTCTTCTTCTTTTTTTTTTTTTTTTTTTTTTGACAGAGTGGACAGTGAGGGAGAGAGAGAGAAAGGTCTTCCTTTGCCGTTGGTTCACCCTCCAATGGCCGCCACGGCCGGCGCGCTGTGACCAGCACACCAGGCTGATCCGATGGCAGGAGTCAGGTACTTCTCCTGGTCTCGCATGGGGTGCAGGGCCCAAGCACCTGGGCCATCCTCCACTGCACTCCCTGGCCACAGCAGAGAGCTGGCCTGGAAGAGGGGCAACCGGGACAGAATCCGGCGCCCCGACCGGGACTAGAACCCGGTGTGCCGGCGCCGCAAGACAGAGGATTAGCCTACTGAGCCGCGGCACCGGTCTAGTGGTGCTTTCTTAAAAAAAAAAAAAAAACAAGCACATTCTTAGCACACACTCATCAATTGTGCTCCTTGGTGTTTACACAAAAACCTGCACATGGTGTTTGCAGAAGCTTTCATCGTAATTGCCAGGGCTTGGAACTGACAGAGCTATCATCCAGCAGCGGACCGGAGATGGTACTCCCAGCCAATGGAGTATTACTCGGTGTTGACAAGACATAAGCTATCAGGTCATGAAAAGACATGGAGGAAATGCAAGTGAAAGAAGCCATCTGAGAAACCTTGCTGTGTGATTCCAAATGTGTATGGAATTCCAGAAAAGGCGAAGCTATGGTGACAGGAAAAGATCACCAAGAGTGATCTGTCACTCAAACTATGGACTGGGTGATAATGGTGTATCAGTGTAGGTTCACTGGCCAAATCGAAACTCCACTCTGGGGTGGGCGCTGTGGTGCAGCAGGTTAAAGCCCTCACTTGAAGTGCCAGCATCCCATATGGGCGCTGGTTCTAGTCCTGGCTGCTCCACTTCCAATCCAGCTCTCTGCCATGGCCTGGGAAAGCAGTAGAAGATGGCCCAAGTCCTTGGGCCCCTGCACCCACGTGGGAGACCCGGAAGAAGCTCCTGGCCCTGGCTTTGGAGCAGCTCAGCTCCGGCTGTTGCAGTCATCTGGGGAGTGAACCAGCGGATGGAAGACCTCTCTCTCTCTCTGTCTCTACCCCTCTCTGTAACTCTGTCTTTGAAATAAATAAGATAAATCTTTAAAAAAAAAAACACTCTGGAGAGGGAGGCTATCCACCTGTGGGGCAATAATTCTAATACTGCTTTAAACAATAAAGTTTTTTGTTTGTTTGTTTGTTTTAGAAAAATTCATTCCTCGCCTCTCCCTTACCCTGCAGGGCTAGTCTCCACTGCCTGCCTTTCCCGGGCTCCAGCCCCACTGGTTCCTGGCTGGACTTGACCTTTATCTGGCCCACCCACCCTGGCGCACCTGCACAGCTCACTCCCCCGTCGCAGGCCTCAGTGCTACCCCTCAGCCTCCCAGAAGTCCTAGCATTCAATGCCTTCAGTTTTCCTGGGAGTACCTTAACTGAGGACCGCAGCATCATGGAAGAAGGGAGAGACAAAAGTGGTCCTGAAGAAATTTCATAAATCAGAAAAGAAATAGTATGGAACGCGTTTGTAGAATAGAAATTTTTTTAAAAGATTTATTTATTGGGGCTGGCGCTGTGGCACAGCAGGTTAACACCCTGGCCTGAAGTGCTCAAATCCCATATGGGCGCTGATTCGAGACCCAGCTGCTCCACTTTCAATCCAGCTCTCTGATGTGGCCTGGGAAAGCAGTAGAAGATGGCCCAAGTCCTTGGGCCCCTGCACCCACATGGGAGACCCGGAAGAAGCTCCTGGCTCCTGGCTTCAGATCAGTGCAGCCCTGGCCGTTGTGGCCAATTGGGGAGTGAACCAGAGGATGAAAGACACCCCTCCCCCCCGTGTAACTCTGACTTTTCAAATAAATAAATAAATCTTTAAAAATTTTTTTAAGAAGAGATTTATTTATTTGTTTATTTGAGAGGCAGAGCTACAGAGAGAGGTCGAGACAGAGAGGTCTTCCATTCACTGGTTCACTCCTCAAATGACCACAATGGCTGGACCTGGACCAATCCAAAGCCAAGAGCCTAGGGCTTTTTTGGGTCTCCCATGTGGGTGCAGGGGCCCAAGCACTTGCGTCATCTTCTGCAGCTTTCTTAGGCCATAGCAGAGAGCTGGATTGGAAGAGGAGCAGCTGGAACTTGAACCGGCGCCCTTATGGGATGCCGGCACGGCAGGTAGCGGCTTAACTTACTACGACAGAGCATCCGCCCCAGAATAGAACTTTAACAGCAAAAATGGAAAAGAAAACAAAGTTATACACTTAGAATTTCAAACTTACTTTTTAAAGAACTTCAGTTAAAAAAAATCAAAGAAAGAATTGCAGAATATCTAGAGGACAGTGCCAAGCTGGAATACGGAGAAACCAGACCATAAATTAATTCCAAAACTGGTTCTTAGAGATCACAGAAACAGAACAAAAAAGATGAAGCAGTACCCAAACCTAGCAAGGGGGGACACAGAAGGAAACCTAAGCAAGAATGAAAACTGGGAAATAACAGCAGAGACCAACGAAGCCTCTTCTCTCCAAGACCTCATTCCGAAGTGTTCAAGTCATCACTGCTCTGCTTCCTGCACACTTGGGTCCCTGCCACTGACATGGTTGCCGGCTCCTGGCTCCAGCCCGGCCCAGGCCTGGTTGTTGCAGCATTTGGAGAGTCAATCAGTAGAGGGAAGATCTTTGTCTCTCTGCCTTTGAAATAAACAAAACAACAGTTATAAAACTCAAAAAATCCAAAATAGAGATTTACATTGGGATGTCTACTATATACATATTTTAATGCTGCATCAAGGGAGGCCGGTGTTGTGGCATAGTGGGTTGGGCTGCTGCCTGCGGCACCGGCATCCTATGTGGGCACCAGTTCAAGTCCCAGCTGCTCCATTTCTGATCCTGCTCTCTGCTAATGGCCTGGGAAGACAGAGGAAGATGGCTTAAGCACTTGGGGCCCTGCCACCCACATGGAAGACCTGGATGAAGCTCCTGGCTCCTAACTTATGCCTGTCTCAGCCCTTGCTGGTGCTGCCATTTGAGAAGCGAACCAGTGGATGAATGGAAGATTCTCTCTCTCTCTCTCTCTCTCATTCTGAGTTTCAGATAAAAAAAAAAAAAACAACCTTTTAAAAATGACCAGAAAACTGTAAACACACACACACACACACACACATAAACACAGTATGTATCTGTGGGGTACTATGTGATGTTTCAGTATATTGTGTATTCGAATGAGGGCAAACATACGTCTCTATTCAAACATTTATCATTCTTGGTGAAAGCAGTCGAGATCTTTTCGACCTATTTTTTGAGATGTACAGTTCTCTACAGTCCCTCTGCTGCAACGTAACACCTATAACTCAACACCTGTTGAGCCACCTTTTCCCAAACACTGCGCTGCTGCGCTCTCCTGCTCTGCACAGCCTCTACTAACCACCGCCCCACCATCCGCTTCTGTTAAGATCAACTTTTTGAGGTTCCACATATGAGTGAGAGCATGAGGTCTTTTGTCTTTGCATGCCTGCATCGTTTCACTTACATTTCCTTTTTAAGTCTAATTTGATGACCCCCAGGCCGCTGGAAAAGAGAACTGTCCTAGAATCAAGGTCCCCGTGGATTCTCTTTTTCTTACATATCATCAACTGGTAAAAATGGGATATATTCTACTTTGCTTCTTATTTGGATCACAACTTTCTGGTGCAATTTTTGCCCAACGTTTCTAATTGTTTTTGCTCCTTGCACTTTCCTATATGCAACTTTTTCAAACATTCAGTCACAACAACTAAGATGTTGAGTTCACATGGACATAGCTTTTAAAAAAATTCTTGGAGTTCTCTCTCCCAGAGCCTACCATTCTCCTGCCCCAGTCTGGACTGGTTGCCAACCCGTTTGGCATCCCTGGTATTTCGGATCCCTGCCCTGGATTAGAGACTCTGTCTTGGGGATCTCACATCTTCCTTTTTCTTGGCTCACAACTTTGTTTTGCTGCAGAACACCCTCAAGTAGGTTCCTACGAAAGTAGATTTGAGAGGTAAATTTTCTTAGCTTTCTCATACCATTGTCACGCTTTCTGGATATTCTGTAGAATTCTATGTTGAACTCATTTTTCCAGGGCTTGCGCTGTGGTGTAGCAGGTTAAACCTCTGCCTGTGGCACCAGCATCCCAGCTGCTCCACTTCCAATCCAGCTCTCTGCTATGGTCTGGGAAAGCAGTAGAAGATGGCCCAGGTCCTTGCAAGCACGTAGGAAACCCAGAAGAAGATCCTGGCTCTTGGCTCTGGATTGGCACAGCTCCGGCTGTTGCAGACAGTTGGAGAGTGAACCAGCAAGTGGAAGACCTCTCTCTCTCTCTCTCTCTGCCCCTCCTTCTCTCTGTGTGTAACTCTGACTTTCAAATAAATAAATAAATGTTTTTTTTTAAAAGAAATCATTTTTCCTTGGAATTTTAAAAGCATTACCCTACCATCTGTTTTGATTGTTCATTGCTTGTTAGACTCCCTAAATAACTTTTTAAAAAGATTTGTTTATTTATTTATTTTTTGACAAGCGGAGTTAGACAGTGAGAGAGAGAGAGAGACAGAGAGAAAGGTCTTCCTTTTCTGTTGGTTCACCCAACAGATGGCCGCCACGGCCGGCGTGCTGTGGCCGGTGCACTGCGCCGATCCGAAGCCAGGAGCCAGGTGCTTCCTCCTGGTCTCCCATGCGGGTGCAGAGCCCAAGCACTTGGGCCATCCTCCACTGCCTTCCCGGGCCACAGCAGAGAGCTGGACTGGAAGAGGAGCAACCAGGACAGAATCCAGCACCCTGACCGGGACTAGAACCTGGGGTGCCAGCACTGCAAGCAGAGGATTAACCAAGTGAGCCACGGCGCCGGCCTATTTATTTATTAAAGATTTATTTTTATTTATTTGAAAGACAGAGGTAGAGAGAGGTAGAGAGAGAGGTCTTCCATCTGCTGGTTCATTCCCCAATTGGCCACAATGGCTGGAGCTGCGCCGATCCGAAGCCAGGAGCCGGGAGCTTCTTCTAGGTCTCCCACATGGGTGCAGAGGCCCAAGGACTTGGGCCATCTTCCACTGCTTTCCCAGGCCATAGCAGAGAGCTGGATTGGAAGTGGGGAAGCTAGGACTAGAACCGGCACCCATATGGGATGCTGGCGATTCAGGCCAGGGCTTTAACCTGCTGCGCCACAGCGCTGGCCCCAAGATTTATTTATTTGAAAGGCAGAGTTACAGAGAGGCAGAGGCAGAGAGAGAGAGAGAGAGAGGTCTTCCACTCACTGGTTCACTCCCCAGATGGCTGCAACAGCTGGAACTTGGCTGAGCCAAAGCCAAAAGCTTCTTTCGGGTCTGTCACATGAGTGCAGGGGCCCAAAGGCTTGGGCCGTCTTCTACTGCCTTCCCAGGCCACAGCAGAGAGCTGGATCAGAAGTGGAGCAGCCGGGACTTGAACCAGTGCCCATATGGGACGCTGGCCCTGCAGGCTGCGGCTTAACCTGTCAAGCCACAGCTCCGGCCCCATGGCCCACTTTTTCATAAGGTTGTTTTCTATGGTTGACTGTTTTTCTTTACATAGAGTTCTCTTCCATTTCAGAGTGGCTTTGCAGATGAAGGCTTTGCCCGCTACACCACAGCACCAGCCTCCCTGAATCACTCTTCAAAGGCTTTATATTTTCTTTCATATTTCTTATCTCTGTTGTTTTCTTCTATTTTTTGAAAGATTTCTTGTTTTATCTTTCAATGTTTCTTCTGCACTTTTAGCTTCAATAATCATATTTTAGTTTCCAAGAATTCTTTCCTGTTCTCTGCTCTTTACACAAAATATTTCTTGTCTTACCAATATGATATTTTCTCTTAGTTCTCTGAACATCCTCATTCAATTTAAATGCGTTTCGCATTTACTCCTTGCATTTCCTGGGATTCCAAATTCATTTATTTTTCTATTTCTCTCGACTGCTTTTCATGTTGAGGACTTTCTTCCCGTGTCTAACGATACTCAGCGGTTGGCTTAGATTAGTCAAGAAGGGCTGGAGGGAGCAGAGTTCAGACCTGCTCAGTGCCAGACACGAGGCACTGAGGGACCGGCAGGTGTTTTGCCTCTAGGCCTGTGCCTGCTCCCAGCTCTGCTCTGTGAGTTGGGGGGAGGTTCCACTGGTATGATCACCTGCTGCCTGTCAGGGCCTTCAGTCCCTCGCCATGTGCTCAGTTCCATTGTCTTCCAGCACACACAGCTCATTGTGGCCAACTGGCTCTCACCTCCTCGGTAGCTTACTTGTCTACTACTCTCAGCTCGATTGCCCCTGCCCACTTTAGTCATCAACTAACTCCCATCTGCATTCGCAAACTTTGCTGATGACCTCCCATGCTCAACACATTCGCTTCATTTAGGTGGGTTTGTTCCTCACTGTTTCTTAGTGCGTTTTCTTTTAATGAGTTTCTAGCAGTAAAGATGGGAAATTCCGTGTGTGTGTGTGTGTGTGTGTGTGCACGCACATGTGTGTACACTCATGGGAGTGTGATGTTTTGTATCAGAGTCCATTTGTTCCCTATTTTTGGATTCTCTTATGAATATAGCTAAGGCTATTCATTTTTCTAGATGACCACTTTGGTCACATCTCCTAGGTTTTAAAAAAATATTTAAGACACAGATATGAAAGAGAGAGAGAGAAAGAGAGGAAGAGAGAGACAGAGGGAGAGAGGGAGGGAGAAAGAGAGAGGTCCCATCATTGGTTTACTCTCCAAATGCCCACAAATGGCTGAGCTGGACCAGGATCTGAGAACTCACTCCAGGTTTCCCATATGGGTGGCAGAGACCCAATGACTTGAGCCATCGCTGCTGCCTGCCAGGGTCTGCATTGGTGGGAAGCTGGTCAGGAGCTGGAGCCAGGAACGGAGCCTACGACATCTGATGGGCAACGCGGGGGTGCCGGTGGCATCTTGTCTAGCAGGATAAACATTCACCCTTCTCCTCCTAGGTTTTCATATGTAGGGCTCCTCTTGTTGATCATTTCTGAAGATTTTGTAGTTTTAGTTTTTTTCTTCTCAACCCAAATAGTTATTTTGAAGTCTGTTTTAAAAGTTCCAAGTAGAGAATGACTTTGTTTGTTTCTCTTTTGTCCATCCATTTGTTCTTAACTTTTTGTTTTGTTGTGCTGTTGCCAGAGACGATGGCCTACATGATCCCTACATTCTGTAAACCACTGAGATTGATTCTTGGTGAATCTAATGCATGAACAACTTGAGGAAACGTTCCATAAGTGTTTGAAGAAATTTGTGATTCTATATTTTAAGTCTTTTTATTTTTCAAGTATTTTTATCTATTATTTATTTGAAAGGCAGAATGAGACAGTTTTAGACAAATTGAGTAGATGATTATGCTCTGTCTTCTATACCAATAAAATCCTTTGGGCTCTTGGTTTTCTCTTCATTGCTATCCATAATATATTTGTAATATATTTCCTGGTTTCTATCTTCTATAATCCTGTTTTCCAAAAGTTCTGTTTTTAAAAATGTTATAGTCTTATTCTTCTTTCCTTTTTAAAGATTTATTTATGGCCGGCGCCGCAGCTCAGTAGGCTAATCCTCCGCCTAGCGGCGCCGGCACACCGGGTTCTAGTCCCGGTCGGGGCGCCAGATTCTGTCCCGGTTGCCCCTCTTCCAGGCCAGCTCTCTGCTGTGGCCCGGGAGTGCAGTGGAGGATGGCCCAAGTGCTTGGGCTCTGCACCCCATGGGAGACCAGGAGAAGCACCTGGCTCCTGCCTTCGGATAGGCACAGTGCACCGGCCATTGGAGGGTGAACCAACGGCAAAGGAAGACCTTTCTTTCTGTCTCTCTCTCTCACTGTCCACTCTGCCTGTCAAAAAAAATTATTTATTTATCTTATTTGAAAGGCAGAGTTAGAGAGAGAGAGAGAGAGAGAGAGAGAGAGAGAGAGACATCCTCCAACTGCTGGTTCACTCCCCAAATGGTCACAACAGAGGGGGCTGGGCCAGGCCAAAGCTGGGAGCTAGGAGCTTCCTCCAGGTCTCCTACACGGGTGCAGAGGCCCAAACACTTGGGCCATGTTCCACTGTTGGGTCATTTTGGGAGTGAGCAAGCAGATGAATGCCCTTCTCTCTCTCTCTCTCTCTCTCTCTCTCTCTCTCTCTCTCTCTCTCGGTTTGATACCTGGCTCCAGCTCCAAATTCCAGCTCCCTGCTGCTGCTGATCCTGGGCAGCAGCCTTAGGCAGTGGCTCAAATAATTAGGTCCCTGTTATCCGCATGTGAGACCTGGATGGAGTTCCCAGCTCCCAGGCTAGCACTGCCCGGTTTGCTCACTGTGGGCGTTGGGGAAATGAAGCAGCAGATGAAAGACAGTTCTCTGTCTGTCTCCCTGGCTCTCAAGTTCATTTTTAAATAGCCCATCTTTTAATTCTACTAGTAAATGCTTTCGGTTACAGTATCTTTTTTCTGCTTTTCATTAGGGAACATGAAATTGCATCATTGAAGTACCTTTTATTGAATCTAAGGAACTCAGGAAGACTCCCTTCATTGTTTTTCTCTTTCAAAACTGTCTTGACTTGTAGTCTTGAACACTCTTCACAAACTAGAATTAACAGTCACAGTCTATGAAAATTCCTGGATTTTGATCAGAACAAAGAATGTCGAGATTAATTTTTGAAAAATTGACATTTTTCTATGTTGACTCTTTCCTTCCAGGAATATGATAGTTTCTTTTTTTTTTCAGATCTTCATTTGTATTTTCAAGGATTTCAAATCATTCATTTATTTATTTATTTAATTTGAGAGGCAGAGAGACAGGGAGAAACAGACAGGAGCAAGCTCCAAACCATCGGTTCACTCTCCAGATGCCTGTAAAGGCTGGGACTGGGTCAAGGCTGAGCTGGGAGCTTAAAGCAATCCAGGTGTCCTGTGTAGGGGGGCAAGGACCCAAGTACCTGCTTTCTCCCAGGATCTGCATTAGCAGGAAGCTGGAACTGAGGGCAGAGTCGGGACTTGAACTCAGGCACTCCAGTATGGGATGTGGGCATGCTAACTGATGTGTCAACTAGGCCAAACACCTGGGCCATCTCCCACTGCTTTCCCAGGCCATAAGCAGAGAGTCAGATCAGAAGAGGAGCAGCCAGGACTAGAACTGGTGCCCATATGGGATGCCAGTGTTGCAGGCAGAGGCTTAGCCTACCACAGTGCCAGCCTCATGACACAGGCATCTCAACCAGTATCTTTTTTTTTTTTTTTTGACAGGCAGAGTGGACAGTGAGAGAGAGAGACAGAAAGGTCTTCCTTTTTCTGTTGGTTCATCCTCCAATGGCTGCTGCGGCTGGTGCGCTGTGGCCGGCGCACCGCGCCTATCCAAAGCCAGGAGCCAGATGCTTCTCCTGGTCTCCCGTGGGGTGCAGGGCCCAAGGACTTGGGCCATCCTCCACTGCACTCCCTGGCCACAGCAGAGAGCTGGACAGGAAGAGGAGCGACCGGGACAGAATCCGGCGCCCTGACTGGGACTAGAACCCGGTGCGCCGGTGCCACAGGTGGAGGATTAGCCTATTGAGCTGCAGCGCCGGCCTCAACCAGTAATTACCTATCAGGCTAAATGCTTGTCCCTGTAGTTATTGTTGTTACATAGGTTTTGGAACTTCTTATTAAGTTTATTCTCAGTTGTTTTGTAATTGTTTAAAAAATGTATTTCTTTTTATTTTTATTTGAAAGGGGAGGGGGAGAGAGAATATGAATCAGCCAGTCCTGGGGCCAGGCTGAAGCCAGGAGTCTGAAACTCCAACTGGGTCTCCCACGTGGGTGGCAGGGACCCAAGTATTTGTGCATTCACCCGCTGCCTCCAAGGGTGTGCATTAGCAGGAAGCTGGGATCAGAAGCAGAGTGAGGACTTGAACTTGGGCATCCCAAGCAGTGTCTTAACCACTGCAACACACATCCACCAGTTTTATAATTTTTGTAACTACAGAGAATTGAATTTTTTCTCAGTGTTTACATTTGCCAGCGTTTTATTATTGAGTCTATAATTACATCTTAACACATGGGAATTGATTTGCGATCAACTGGGCTTTCTTCTCACATTGAAGTGCCATGGAGGAGGTTGAAAAGGGCATGGGAGGATATGTGTGTCTCATGTTGTTGCTGTTGCTTTAAATACTTATTTATTTGAAAGGCAGAGTATATGTGTGTGAGAGAGACAGGCAGAGAGAGAGAGAGAGAGAAAGAGAGAGAGAGAGAGAGAGAGAGAGAGAATGAGACAGAGATCAATTTTCCACCTGTTGGTTCATACCCCAAAATGCCCAAATTGCTGGGGCTGTGCTGGGCGGGGGGTGGGGTGGCAAAACCAGAAGTCTGGAACTCTATTCGGCTCTCCCACATGGGTGGCAGGAGTGCAAGTGCCTCAGTCATCCTCTGCTGCCTTCTCAGACCCATTAGCACAGAGCTGGATCAGAAGTGGAGCAGCCAGGACTTGAACTGGTGCCCATATGGCATGTGGGCATCACAGATGGTGTCTTACCCCACTGTACCAGAGCACCGGCCCTGTATATGTGTCTTGTTTTACATGAGTGACATTGCACCATAGATCTTTGTTTTCTTGTTTCCTTCTCACCTAACATCCTTAAATATGATGTTTGCACTGTATTTTTTAATAGATAACTGATTAGGTTTAGGAAGTTCTCTATTATTAGTTTATGCTCTTTCTGCATCTGTTGAAATAATTATATGATTTGTTTCCCTTAAATATGTTAAGGTTGATTTTCTAACTTTAAACCATCCTTGCATTCCTAGGGAAAAAAACTTAACTTAGTTATATCTTCATAAACTCTGGATTTAATTTGTCTAGAATTTTAACATTTATTTACACATTCTGTGTCATCCTTTCCTTGGGTCATTACAATATATTTTTAAAGATCTATTTTATTTATTTGAAAGGCAGAGTTACAGAGGGAGAGAGAGAGAGAGAGAGAGAGAGAGAGAGAGAGAAAGTCTTCCATCCTCTGATTCCCTCCCCAAATGGCCACAACAGCCTGGCTGGGCCATGCTGAAGCCAGGAGCTTCTTCTGGTTCTCCCACATGGGTGCAGGGGCCCAAGTACTTGGGTCATTCTCTGCTGCTTTCCTAGGTGCATTAGCAAGAAGTTGGATCAGAAGTGGAGCAGCTAGGACTCAATCCAGTGCCCATATGGGATGCCGGCACTGTGGGCAGTGGCTTAAACCCCTACGTCACACCAGCAGCCCCTCATTAAAATATTTACATTGTTCTAATACAATAAGTTTGGAGAAATTTCTTTTCTGTGTATGATTGGAGTTGGCATCTCATTAAAGATTAGGTTCTTTGGGCCTACGTTGTATGTGTGAGAGGAGGACAGGTTTTAACATACATAGCCAGTTTCTTTGAGGGAGTCTATTCAGGTTTTCTATTTTTTTTTTTTTTTAGGATTTACTTATTTATTTGAAAGGCAGAGTTACAGAGAGGCGGAAGGAGAGGGAGGGGGGTCTCTCATCTGCTGGCTCACTCCCCAGATGGCTGCAACAGCTGGAGCTGGGCCGATCCAAAGCCAGAAGCCTGGAGCTTCTTCTGGGTCTCCCACACGGGTGCAGGGGCCTAAGGACTTGGGCCATCTTCCAGTGCTTTCCCAGGCCATTAGCAGAGAGCTGGACCAGAAGTGGAGTGGCCTGGACTCAAACTGGTGCCAATATGGTATGTGGACACTGCAGGTGGTGGCTTTACCTGCTACGCCACAGCGCCGGTCCCCATTTTCTATTTCTTAAGTTAGTTTTGGTCAGCTGTTCTTCAAAAAGTTTGTGGAGTTTTTGTTAAAGTTATTATTATACTAACTGGTTTATGATTGGTTGGTTTTGTTGCTACTAAATTGTCCTTGAAAAACATATTCTCCTTAAAAAATGCAGTTGTTGAATAGCTGTTGTTTCATATGGAAAGTATGTACACTCTTGAAAATATACTTCTGTTATGGATGTAGAAAACAGTTCGTGGAAAATAGGTGTTTGGCCTGGAAGTTAAGACACCAGTGAAGATGCTTATGTCCCACATCTGAGTGCCTGAGTTCCATGCTGCTGCTTGATGGTCCCTGCCACCCACACGGGAGACCCAGACGGAGTTCCTGGCTCCCAGCTTAAGCCCAGCCCAGCCCTAGTCTTCACAGGCATTTGGAGAGTGAACCAGAGGATGGGAGTTCTCTATGTATCTTTGTCTCTATCTCTGCTTCTCAAGTAAATAAACAGAGTTCTGACAGAGAAATGAAGATAGGAACGATAAATGTTTAAAGCTACAGTGACATTTTTCTGAAACATACATCTTTTAAAAATATTGATTTTATTGAGAAAAAAATTGGAACACGCCTAGTTATTTCATTATATGCATTTTCTGGGGTTAGTGCTGTGGTACAGCATGTTAAGCCACTGTCTGCAGTGCTGGCATCCCACATGGGTGCTGGTTCGAGTCCCGGCTGCTCCACTTCTGATGTAGCCCTCTGCTGTGGCCTGGGAAAGCAGTAGAAGATGACCCAAGTCCTTGGGCCCCTGCACCCACGTGGGAGACCTGGAAGAAGCTCCTGGCTCCTGGCTCTGGCCTGGCCCAGCCCCTGCTGTTGTGGCTATTTGGAAAGTGAACCAGTGGATGAAGGATTATCTCTCTCTTTCAAATAAATAAATATATCTTTACAAATATGCATTTCCATGAACTTTTTGAAAATATCTAGTATGGATTTCAATTTTTTCACACAATCTTAATTTTCAATTCCATTTTCCACAAACTTTATGAAGTACCCTCATACTTTTCCAGGAATTTATTAATTTTGCTTATGTTTTCAAATATACTGACACACAGTTGTTCAGAATACCTTTTTAAATAAATCTCTATCATTCTGCGATTACATCCATTGTTTGTTGCTAATGTAAGTTGGTTGTGTCTTTTCTCTTTAGAGCCAGCTTGGTAATGGGTTGACTTTGTTCTTCTCAATTCTCTCTGCCATGGGGTTCCCCTCTAATTTCTGCTCATCCTTTTGTCCTTCCACTTTCTCCAGCTTCCTCTGCCGCTCCTTTCACGGGTGTTTGAGCTTGTTCTGCAGCTCTATAAATGTGCCTTCGCTGCTGCTGTCCCCCGCCATGTTCTCTCAGCTGCTCAGGCCCCAAACTCAGGACTTGTCCTTGTTTCTTCCTTCTCTATATCCTACATCCACTCCATTCTGTTCGATTCTGAAAATCTGTCTTGAATCCCACAGGTTGTGGGAGCTCCACTCCTTTCGCCACCATCACCTGTCTGTCTCCCAGATGCTTGCCAGGGCCTTCTGACTGGGTCTCTTGCTCCTAGCTGTGTTCCATCATAACTGGTCCTCCGCTTTGCACCTGAAACATAGATGTGATGATGTCATATCCTGCCTCAAACTCCTCCAAGGGCTTCTCTTGTTAGAATAAGCTTCCAGTTCTCATGGCAGCCCCAGCTGCATCTCCAGCTACGTTGGCCTCCTTGTTAATCCCCACCACGTCAGGCATAGTCTCTCTTCAGGGCCTTGGAACTTGCCTGGAATGTCCTCTCTCCAGACATCCGTATGGGGAAATCAAATGAGGGCGCAAGCCAGTGGATATCAACAGCACCCCCTTCACCCTTGCTTGACCCACCCCAAAGCCCTATCACCTTGACTCTTCCCCACAAGAATGTTGGTTCCCTGTCAGGATCATTACTTGTAGATCCGGAGCCTGGAACAGTGCCTGACGCATAGCATGTATTTTATAAAATGATGGAGGGCGCGAGTGTGGCAAATCAGAATCATAAAGTTCATTGTTAAGAGTAAAACTAGCACACGCAGTATCAGGGTAAGGCTGCCTTAACACTCCTGTCCTGAACACCCCGTTGACTAAAACTTTTCTCACATTCTTAAATATTTTCCCGAAACAGAATCGCAGGATCTCCGTTCTCAAATCACGTATTCCAGGCAGAGCTAAGCGCTGCTTCCTTCGCGCTCCCACTGCCCTTTATCCACAATGACAGGTCCCACGCAGTCTCAGCGCACACCCTCTCCCCATGCCAGAGTTCTGCAAAGGCCAGGGCTGTGTGACTTGTCAGTGTATTCGCCCTTAAAGTGAAATAATGCATCGGGGAGACCCTCTTAAACCAACGTCCCTCAGCTGGAACACCGTCAGGCCCCAAGACAATTTTGCTGCTTCTACTGAAGGTGGTGGTATTGAGCAAATGCCTGTGCCGTAAAACGCGTGTTGCAGCGTACACGACGCGTTTGCGGACAGAAGATCAAGTGCCCCACAGAGCTGTGCAAACAGGCGTCCGGAGCCTAGGCCTTCACTTGCCCCGGCATCCACAAGGGCCCATTAATCCTTAGCATTCAAATTCCGCCCACTAAACCAACCCCTCCGCACCCAAGTCTCTTCTTTTCCCCAAGTGACGGCCGACCGCAGCCAATCCGCCGCTGGACTGAGGTCCGCCCCCTTTTCCCGGGCCGAAACGGACAGGAACTCCCGCCAATTGTGGGCGTCGCCCCCAGGGTCCCGCCTCGGCCCGGACGCCGCAGCCAATGACGGGCGGGATCGCGGCAGCGCCGGGGGCGGGGCGCAGGCGCGCAGGTGCAACAGCGCGCAGGCAGGCCGGGAGGGCGGGGCGCGACGTCGTCCGTGCGGGGTCCCGGCGTCGGTGGCGCGCGCGCTCCCTCCTCTCGGAGAGAGGGCTGTGGTAAAAGCCGTCCGGAAAATGGCTGCCGCCGCCGCCGCCGCGCCGAGCGGAGGAGGAGGAGGAGGCGAGGAGGAGAGACTGTGAGTGGGACCGCCGCGGCCACGGGCGGGGACCCTTGCCGGGGGGCGGGGGACAGGGGCGGGACGTGGCGCGGGAGGGGCCCGTGGGGTCGGACGACACGGCTGGAGGATGGCGTTCCTCCTGTCTACCCTCCCCCTCCCGCCGCCGCCGCCGGTAGCGGCTCTCCCCTCAGCCAGTCACCCGTGTTCGCGGGTGACCGTCCTCGGCGCGGTCTTCTCGGGGCCATCTTCCCCTGGCGCACCCTTCTTCCCACCCTCTGCGCGCATCCCGGGCCCCGCGGGCGCTGCTGTCGCCGGGGCTTCGCCTGTCGGGGCTGCGCGCGCTCCTGCCCTTCTTGGGGCTTTGGGCCGCGGCGCCGTCGCGCGCCCGCGGCCCCGGCCTCTCCCTGGATCGCGCTCTCCCCTCTCCCTCCCTCGCGCGCCCCCACTCCCGTTACTCGGCCCCCCCACTGGCGCGCGTGCGCAGTTCACCTCCCGTCGGGAGAGTGCGCCACAAGGGCTCCTGCGCTCTCACCCCCCATCTCCGGGCTTTGCCTCCCCCTCCTTCTCGCCCATTCCATGACTTTTTACCCCCGTTGCAAGCGACGCGGTCCACTAGCTCCCTACCATCCAGCAGGAACGAGTAGGTGGGGGTTATTGTCCACCCACAAAATGGACTAGACATTGTGTTCCCGGGTCCCATAACTCATCATAAAGAGATGGCTATAGTTCCCACCAAGAACTGTGCGTCCTGCAGCACTTGGGGCTCCTCGGTGGGAAAGTGCCCTCGGGTGCTCAGAGGTTCTTTAGGGGTGCCGTGGCCCCGGAATATGAGCGCCCTCTCCCATCCTCCCCCCCCCCCCTTCGCCGGCGATCTTCCAGTTACATAAGTGGAGTGGGACATAGTATGTAACGGGCTCTCTTCACCCTGGAGCGTTCAGGATCGCCGGTACCAGATGGAGCACGTTCATCGCATCGCTGTGGCTCCTGTCGATTGTCTCGGAAAGTTTATTCTCGTTTTAATTATGTCACTGAATCACCCACACTGAAACTCAGGTGATTTTTCCGTGGCAGTGGCAATGCTTCTGTAGTCGTGCACTGAAGACTTAAGGTCATCGTGAAGACTCTAAGAAGATTGCTGTCACGGACGAGACCCTTTCTGGCGCTGCGGAGTGGGGGCCCCCGAGGGGGGAAGCTCGCCGCGGAATGCCTCTGTGGGGGTTGCTGCTTTTGTGAGTGTGCTCGGGTGTGGGTTGGTCACAGCACAAATGGGCTCCACCACAAAATTGATATTCCTGACTCATGGTCAGGCCAGTGTGTGCTTCTGGTTATTTTTCCAGGAACAGGAATGGGCTCTGCGGAGCCATTCGCACGTGTCTCTGCTGTTTGGGGTCAGCACCCCAGAGTGCGAGATGATAGACTTCGATTCAGAGGGTGGTTAGTGATCGTGGAACCAAACCGATTGGGGTGTGGTGCTGAGTGGCTTACAAGTTGTAGGACAGTCACAACTTCTGGACATTTTGTTACACTGTAACATATTCAGGCCTTGGTGGTAAGATTACACTAATAGACAGCACTCTCCTGGAGAATTTTGAGTTCCATGGCTAGAAACTTCTGGATCTCAGCGATTCCGGTTAGTGACAGGATTCATCTGACCTTTTGGGTTATTTGAAATATGCTGGGTCCCTATGGAAAGACAGGGTCTAGATCTTTTAGGTCTTTTTGGAATCTCCACCAGAGATGTAGGGAAATGGGCTTATTTGTGGACTTTTCAGGATTCTACGTCAGAGCCCAGCCAGGAAGCCTGGAAGACACTTCCTTTTATTTTCTTACCCGGATATGTCAGGACTTTCAAGAGCACAATCAATCGAGTAGAAGTACACTTGATTAAAATAAGTTTTCATAGATGTGTGGCGTGTCAGCTAGGCGGCCGATCGGGGGGGGGGGGTACAGTCAGATGCACACGCAGACGCACAAGCCTCGCTTGGCCATGTTTCTAAGATTTGTCCATCTCAGCCTGAGACAGAAGTCGAGGTCCCTGCTTTGTTTTTTGTAGTTGGTACTGTGTTTGCTCCTCGGGTGCCCCTCTAGTTAGCTGTTTGTCATGATCCCTGGCAGGCGGCTGCTAGAATATAGCTTCTCTGCAAAGTGTCTGGTGACATCTGAAGTCAGTGTTTCCTGACAGCGTGAGGAAACCATCTGCAGCTTTCCTGCTTACTTAGTACTGGCCCATCGCACCTCTGTTTTCTGTTGCTAAAAATGTGCCGGGAATGCTCTAAACCTGGGGCACTGGGTCTCTCTGGCACCTGCTAAGACAGCCCCGTACAGCCAGCCTCCTCTGACTTGTGTGCACTGCCGCATGTACTTGAGGGTTCTGATGCAGTTATGCCTTCTGTGTCTCTATGTGTGTAATTTGCAGCCGGAGTCCTTCCCGGGCTTGTCCTGCTCCTGCTGGCCTGTGTGGGGCCTAATGGAGTGTAGCAGATAGGCAGGCTGTGGAGTGTGAAAGGCAGTCTGGCTAAACGAGTCCTACGTGATGTTGCCCCCACCCCAGCATTCCTTCCCCCACGTGGTAATGGAACAAGAAGTTCATTTCTTTAGGCCTAGAATAAGGAACAGTAGCGACGACGTTGTGGGTTTCCTACTCAATCCCTTTCCGTGGCAGATGTGCGTGCTCAGAACTGTTTGCGTGATACGTGATGTGTCCTGGAACCCCTGGTCTTTTATAAAGGTGAATCTCAGTGGGAATCTTGAACTGGCTAAGAGCAATTTGTTGCCATGTTGCCCGAGTTATCTCTGAAAAAGGGAATCACAGAGAATGTCTGGCCTTTGTGGTAATGAGGGTTTTAAGTGCACAGGGGCAAAGCGCAGTCTTAAGACCGGCGAGTTCCAGGGAGCGTGGCAGGACACCTGCGTGTTTGCACTGCCCTCTGCTGTGGGGACGTCCGTGCGGAGCCGTCTTCCGTGGCTGGCAGGTGGTCTTTTCTTGGGGAGAGCACTGCTGTGACTCTAGCAGAATCTTGCCCTCAGTGCCTCCGTACAAGCCCTTCCATCATTTTGGGAGGACCAGTGTAGATAGATCCCTCTCCTTGGGTTTGCTTCTACAAAAGTTGTGCTGCTTC
Organism: Oryctolagus cuniculus; assembly: GCF_051225735.1. NCBI lineage: Eukaryota > Metazoa > Chordata > Mammalia > Lagomorpha > Leporidae > Oryctolagus > Oryctolagus cuniculus. The sequence goes on along the minus strand of NC_142888.1, from coordinate 132,149,360 downwards.
TTTATCGCTTGTCTTCTGTCTTTGTCTGCGAGCAGCCTTTTTGCTAGCGGAAGCTTGATTTGCATGCCACTGTTGAAACTTGGTTCTACCGCTTTGGTGGTAGCTATGAGTGTAGGACAAGTGACTGGGAACAGGAACTTGGGGGTGGCCAGGGCATCAGCGCTCACATATTGCTCACATATCGGAGGGAAAGGTGTTATCATGCTGTGAGAAAATAAAGCCTTAGCCTTTAGAACTTGTTCAAGGCACACTTGCCTGGGGCTGCTGGCGTCCTAGTGGGCAGCTGTTCTGCAGCGACTGCAGCCGTCTGGACTCCCAGTGCCTGTGAGGGTGCCGTTCTCAGGGCTGGGGATGTTCCATACCAGCCAAGTTCACAATTTTTGTGGGAAGGCAATCCAAAGATAAGAGGGTTTTTTGGGCAAAAAAAAGTTTACATCCATGCAGAGTTTTCCCATAATATGTTTTTCCCATGAACTTTCTGAGGACCCTTCATGTGCGTAGATTTCAGAGTTTTCTGTACCGAAATAAATGGATTCTGTAATTCCATTTTTTTCTACAAGCTTTTTGAAGCCCCTTTGTATGTAGACAGACTTTCTTGGGTTTTCACCTAACTGCTCTCATTCTCTGGCTTTTTTTTTTTTTTCATGAAATCTTGAGATAATTAAAGCGCTTCAACTTTCAGAGCTGAAAGAAACTTTAGTGCAGCTCCCTCCGTTACATGTAGAAAAAAAAGCGTTGTTTAGAAGTTAGTGACTTTTCTAGGACCTCCCAGCCAAGATATTGGTTTGATTTTTATTATATGGTTAACCGAATACTATTGTTAACTTGACTTCTGGGATTTCAAGGCATTCTTTTTTTAAAAAGATTTATTTATTTATTTGAGAGTCGGAGTTACCCAGAGAGAGAGAGAGAGAGAGAGAAGTCTTCCATTTGATGGTTCACTCTCCAATTGGCCGCAATGACCGGAGCTGCGCCAATCCAAAGCCAGGAACCAGGAGCTTCCTCCGAGTCTACCACTTGGGTGCAGGGGCCCAAGGCCTTGGGCCATCTTCCACTGCTTTCCCAGGCCACAGCAGAGAGCTGGATCGGAAGTGGAGCAGCCGGGTTTCGAACCGGCGTCTATCTGGGATGCCAGTGCTTCAGGCCAGGGCATTAACCTGCTGTGCCACAACGCCAGCCCCTCAAAGCATTCTATGACTTAACTACTCATTTAAGGGAATTATGAGGCCTCATTGCAGCTCAAAAGATAATTCTCAATCCATCCAGGTAGCTATAGATGAACTGTAAAAGACTTGGTTGGTGTTTGGTGCATGAGTAATTGTGTGAATAGTCTTAAAGATTTATTTATTTGAAAGGCAGAGTTAGAGAGAAGGAGAGACAGAGATCTTCCATCCACTGGATCACTCCTCAGATGCCAGCAACAGCCAGAGCTGGGCCAGGCCGAAGCCAGAAGCCAGGAACTCCATCTGGATTTCCCACATGGGTGATAGAGACCCAAGTACTTGGGCCATCTTCTCTGCCTTTCCAGGTGCATAGGCAGGGAACAGGATCAAAAGTGGAGCAGCCGAGACTCAAACTGGTGCTCTGATCTGGGCTGCCGACATTGCAGGTGGTTGCTAAGCTGTGTCACAACGCCCGCTGCCTGAATAGTCCAAGTTAAATGCTCTAAGCTTTTGTTTCTAGTCTAAATGTCTACATGCCACTCTGGCCAGCAAGCTATCAGAGATTAGTTAATATGGGGCAGATTAGGCTTTTAACAAGGAAATGATGGTAATCTTAATGACAGGTACTTTTTGGACATGTGTTCCAAAGAAGAACGAAAACTGTCAAACTAATAACACTGATGAACGGGGACGTTCACTGATCTGAGAGCTTGGCCGTGATCACTCTGAAATGGACTTGCACGTTTGAGACGATGGCCTTGGCTCTCGCAGGTGCTTGCTTCCGCTGTGCTGCTGTTTCTCTGTCAGGGTGAACGCCCCGTTCAGTGACGTCCCAGCGGCTCGCTGGAATCCAGCTGCTTGAAATAGAAAGGAGACTGTGCCTCTGGATTTCAGGAGCTCTTTGGGGATGGTATTTTGGCGTTGCATGTACTCTCGAACATGTATTCTCTTCCCAAGTATTTCTGTATGACATGGGGGAAGAAATACTTGCCAGAAATCACCGCTCATGGAATGCTTTGTAGTGTCAGGGTGTCCCCTAGAGGTGACAAGACCTGTGATAGTGTCGATTCTAACAAGCATGAATCTTTCCTTTATTTTAATACTGCGTGTTATGTGCCAGTAATTTGCAGTTTACCCTTTGTTTCTAGCTAGGTAAGCCGGGAACTAGCATAGTATTTTGCCTTTGTGTTTGTCTTCAAGATGTCCTAAATAGCCCTGGGAAAAAGGTCGTGCAGCTCAATGGGGGCTTTCAACTTACGATTTTCTTTGTTTTAGGCTCCATAAAAATACAGACTCACCAGTTCCTGCTTTGATGTGACATGTGACTCCCCAGAATACACCTTGCTTCTGTAGACCAGCTCCAACAGGATTCCATGGTAGCTGGGATGTTAGGGCTCAGGTAAGTAACCTTCCTTTTTTTTTTTTTAGTATATGTCCTGGTTTGGCCATCTGTTTTTAAAAAAAAAAAAAGGAACAAAAAAGATTAATATCACTCTTGGACAGTATAAACCTACCCCAAAGACTAAAGATCTAACTGTGCCAAACTGTGCCATATAATAAAAAAAAGTCACTTCCCTGAGCCCTGAAAGGTCAGTGTGGGCAGGACTACTCGGTAGCCACAGCGTGATCTGGGGGTGGGCGTCAGATGAGAGCTGGAACTGGTGACCTGCAGCTTCAGTTCGCCTTGAGGCAGGTCAGCCGAGCTGAGCCGGGAGCACCGCTGCTGCTCTTGCCCAGTGGTCTTCAGCATGATGCCTTTTTTTTCCCCCGCTTGGGTTGTGGGATACGGGAACTGGTGTCTGGTGCCCTAGAAGGACAGCCTCCCGAGAGCTGTCACAACAGCAGAGCTCATGGCCGAGGGTGTGTGTTTGCCACGCTCTGCCCATGGGAATGGAGAGAACACCCAGATGCACGTCCGGGCTCTGGGACTCTGGAGCAGGATGAGTGCTTTTTGAAAGGCTGGGGACCCGAGTCATTCTAGGTCTGGCATTCAGACGCTGTCAGCTGCACTTTGGACTACTCTGGCACCATTGTGTGGACTTCGGTGTTGTGCAAATGAACGGATCCTCAGTTTCTCAGCTGTCAGGCTCTACATCGCAAGCTTTCCTTTTGTGATCAGTGCTCGCTCCACGGTTGATGTTTGACAGCTGGATTTCACCGAGTGGTGAAGCAGAATGTTCCGTTTGAATTTTGCCTTGTCTTTTCCTGTGAAAACAGTTGGTGTTCACATTTCCTGCCGTTGTGATTCCAGCCGAGGCCCCCGAGTTAGCACTTCGTCGTTCTCCCCAGTGATTCTGACTGAATCTGTCAGAGACACATCCAGAGCGCTTTTGGAGGTTATGTCGGGGGCAAAGTTTGAGTAGTAGAGAATAGGAGGTGTGGAAGCAAATGGCGAGCGTCACGCTGCCTCCAAGTCCCAAATTCGGTTCTGCCTCTGACTCTGTGATTCGGATTGTCATTCCCCTTGACCGCTGTGGGGTGTGCTCTGGGCCTGGCTGACAGGATGTCCTTTGTGCTCTGCAGATTTATTCTAGTGGGAGTTGTATGGCTAGTGCTTTGTGCATTGTCTTGGAAATTGTGTGGACTAAATGTAATATAGGCAGTGAATGGTTTTTTTTTTTTCTGGTGGATGTTAGGCCTGGGGGATAGTTTGTGTTTTTAATGGTCTTTTTCTCAGATTATCAATGGGTTTTATGAAACAGGCAGTAGTGACACAATACGGTTTTTCTTAAGAAATGTAGAAAGGAAAAGCTTTTTCTAAAAAAAAAATCTTTATTATTATTTATGAATGGACACACATAGCCATTTGAGCTTAAAGGAACTTCGAAGGGAACTCTCAAAGGAAACTGGTCTTTAGCAGATAAATGCTTAATATTTTATTATTTTTCTTGTACTTTTTTTAAAGTTATGAAAATATATGCTTTTGTTGAAAAATCAACCACTTTAAAAACTTATCCAGTAAAAAAACGAAAGCTCCCCCTTACTCTAGATTCCTCCAGATCTTCTAATTTGTACTTTTTCTTTTTCTGGCACGCAGGATGATATTATACATATTTTGCATCTATTTATCTTATATGTTTATCTCTGCCTCATTTCTTTTATTTTTAAAAGATTTATTTTATTTATTTGAAAGAGTTACAGAGAGAGGTAGAGACAGAAGAGAGGAGGTCTTCTGTCTGCTGGTTCCCTCGCCAGATGGCCCCAATCTCCAGAGTTGAGCTGCGCCGATCTGAAGCCAGGAGCCAGGAGCCAGGAGCTTCTTCCTGGTCTCCCACATGGGTGCAGGGGCCCAAGGACCTGGGCCATCCTCCACTGCTTTCCCAGGCCATAGCAGAGAGCTGGACTGGAAGTGGAGCAGCCAGGACTCGAACTGGCGCCCATGTGGGATGCCAGAGCTGCAGGCTGGGGTTTTAACCCACTGTGCCACAGTGCCAGCCCCCTCATTTTTTTTTTTAAGATTTATTTATTTATTTGAAAGAGAGAGAGAGAGAGAGAGATCTTCCATCTACTGGGTCGGAATTGGCTGCAATGGCCAGACCTGAGCCAATCCAAAGCCAAGAACCAGGAGCCTCTTCCAGGACTCCCACATGGATGCAGGGGCCCAAGGACTTGGACCATCTTCTGCTACTTTCTCAGGCCATAGCAGAGAGCTGGATCAGAATTGGAGCAGCCGGGATTTGAATCGGCACCCATATGGGATGCCGGCACTGCAGGCAGCGGCTTTACCTGCTACGCCACAGCCCCGGCTCCCTCATTTATTTTTAATAGCAGTGTAGTCTGGTAGTGACTTTACATCATGAATTTTATCATCTCTCAGTTAGTTTTCCCAGAGGTTTGCTATGAAAAATACTGAGGGATTGAACTCCCTTATGTGATGAAAACATGCTTTTTCCTGAATGGCTCTCTAGACTTGGAGTCACTGGTGGATGCCACCACATCACCTTCCCAAATGGCTATCCCAGTTCTTGCCACAGTCTGAGAAAATGCTGTTTTCCCATACCCTCCCAGAATTGGATATTCATCTTTTTTTTTCTCTAAGTAAATTTATAAGTAAATTTGTTTCACTTGCATTTATTTATTTATTTGGAAGACAGGAATTTACCATCTGCTGGTTAACACTCCAACAGCCAGAGCTGTGCCAGGCCAAAGTCAGGAGCCTGGAATTCAGTCCAGGTCTCTCGTGTGAGTAGCAAGGACCCAAATTTTTGAGCCATCACCTGCTGCCTCCCAGGGCGTGCATTAGCAAGAAGCTGGAATGAAGAGCAAGGCTGGCACTTGAACCTAGGCACTCCCATGTGGGATGTGGGTGTTCTGGGCCATGGCGTCACCGGTGCCCTGAGCACCTGCCCCATCTCATCTTTGACGCTCTTTGGAGTAATCATCGGCGTTTGTGAATTGTCTGTTCATATTCTTTTTTTTTTAAAGATTTATTTATTTATTTTAAAGTCAGAGTTACCTAGAGAGAGAAGGAGAGGTAGAGAGAGGTCTTCCATCTGCCAGTTCACTCCCCAATTGGCCGCAGTGACTCGAGCTGTGCCTATCTGAAGCCAAGAGCTTCCTCCAGGTCTCCCATGTGGGTGCAGGGGCCCAAGGACTTGGGCCATCTTCCACTGCTCTCCCAGGCCATAGCAGAGAGCTGGACTGGAAGTGGAGCAGCCGGGACCCAAACCAGTGCCCATATGGGAGGTCGGCACTGCAGGCGGCGGCTTTTCTCACTACAGCACAGCCCCAGCCCCAGGATTCTGCTTGTTTTGATACATGAAATTTCTGTTATGATTTCTTTTTTTTTGCTTTTGTACTTAGTCCTTTCCTACTCTTAAGACCAGATCAATAGTCACCTATATTTTCTTTCTTCCTAAAAAATTGATGATATCCTTTATACATACATGCATCTGTAATTTATACAAAAGAATCTTAGGTAAGTTGTATTATTTTTTCTGTCTTTTTTTAATTGGAGATACTGTTCTGTTCTCTTACTAATTTTAGCTTTTTCTAATACATAAAAATTGGACATATTTATGGGGTAATATGTGATGTCTTGATACATGTTTACATTGTGCAATTTCACTTCAGGGGAAATGTAACTATTTTCTCATACATTTATTGTCTTGATGAAAACATTGAAAGCCTTCTCTTCTAGCTTTAAATATAGATAGATAGATAGATAGATAGATAGATAGATAGATAGATAGATAGATAGATTCACATACAATAAATTATCTCCACCTCCCCCCCATAGTCTCTGGTTAGCAACATTCTACTCAGAACTCCTAGGATTTTTTTTTAAGCTTTATTTATTTATTTGAAAGTCAGATTTACATGGCGAGAGAAAGAGAGACAGAGAGAGAGGTCTTCCATCCACTGGTTCACTCCCCGATTGGCCTCAATGACTGGAGCTGCGCTGATCCGAAGCCAAGAGCCAGGAGCTTCTTCCAGGTCTCCCATGCAGGTGCAGGGGCCCAGGACTTGGGCCATCTTCTACTGCTTTCCCAGGCCATAATAGAGAGCTGCATCGGAAATGGAGCAGCCGGGACTCAAATCGGCGCCCATGTGGGATGCCGGCACTGCAGGTGGCGGCTTTACTCCCTATGCCACAGCGCTAGCCCCTCCTAGTGTTTTTTTTTTAAGTACCTGTTTACCTGTTTTCGTATTCAGCTTCAGGATGGGAAGAGGTCTAGAGCCCACTTAGCTAGTTGTGTCAGCCATTTGGTGACCCAGTCATCCTTTATCAATGCTGACTTCTCCAGGTGCACAAAGTCTCTCTTAAATTTAAAATCTCTTATTTTATCTACTAAGTTGTTTTTTTTTCTTTCTGAAGTTTTTCTTTGTGAGGCTTGATAACAGACCTGTCAGCTCACAATTGTTCACTCAGCCAACAAATACTTGAGTACCTTCTTTGAGCCAGGAGCAGTGCTGAGCCCTGGAAGGTGTGCCTTCTTGAGTAGGGCAGGACTACACAGCTCACCCTGAAAGATGAAAGAAAATGGCACACCTTCACAAAAGCAGGTTTTTGATGGACTGGGAACAACCCAGAGAGGTCCATGTCTGTACGTGTGTGTCCTGGATTCCGGCATGTAAGTTAAAGATTCAGGGTAGACTGTGACATATAAGCGTAGTTTGTTTTCCAACTCACGTAATTGCAGGCTGATTTTTGTCTTGAATTAGAATGGTAGCTTTTTTCCTGTTGAAGCACTTCTGTATTCAGCCAGCTTAGTTGTGATGGAATAAAAGTTGTATAGTGTAAAAATGGTAATTTTCTGTGATGATTTTGAAGCTTTTTCTGTAATTGCTGATAAAAATAAAGACAGGCCTTTGGTGACTGTATTCTTAGGGATGTAAATTTTGCAACTTTTCTCATTTAAAACTAATAAATACCCACATTACTGAGATTGAATTTGGGTTTGAATTGAAAATACAGATTTTTAATTTTTAATTTACTTTTTATTTATTTTACAGGCAGAGACAGAAACAGACAGGTCTTCCATCTGTGGGTTCCCTCCCCAAATGCCCACGACAGCTGAGGCTGGGCCAGACGCAGCCAGGAGCCTGGAACTCAGTCTGGCTCTCCCATGTGGGTGGCAGGGACCCGAGTGCTTGAGGCATTTCCCACTGCTTCCCGGAACCTGTACTGGCACAAGTCGAAATGGAGAGGAGAGCCGGCACTTGCACCCAGGCACTCCGCCATGTTATCAAGACATTTGTGCCATTGTGCCAAATGCCTGTGCCTGAAAATATTTTTTTACTAAAAGGAAAAAGGATATAATAGGAACCAGTGTTGTGGCCTAGCACGTTAAGCTGCCACTTGTGATTCTGCACCCCATATCGGAATGCTGGTTTGACTGCTGGCTCCTTAGCTTCCAGTCCAGCTTCCCGCTAATGTACCTGAGAAAACAGCTGAAGATGACCCAAGTTAGTGGCTCCCTGCCGTCCTTGTGGGAGACCTGGATGGAGTTCCTGGCTCCTGGCCTTCACCTGGCCTAGCCCTGGCTATTGGAGCCATTTAGGGGGTAAACCAGTGCATTGGAGATACCTGTATCTACCTCTCTGTTGCTCTGCTTTTCAAATAAGTAATTCTTAAAAATCAGTTCATAAAGAGCCATATCATTCTTTAGCGGATATATCATAACTTATTTAGCCAGTTTTCTATTGATGATATTTGTTTCTATTTTTAAAAATTTTATTAATGCTGTTGTGAATAGTCTTATCGATACCCTGTCCTCATAGGGAAGTTTATCTGTAGGGGAAATTCCTGGAGATGGAACTTAGAAGGTCAAAGGATATATGAGACTGCCAAATCAAGGATGGTTTGCTAATTGCAGAGTTTTTAAAAATTAATTTATTTATTTTGAAAGAGTCACAGAGAGCCATCCACTGGTTCACTTCCCATGTGGCTGCAACGGCCAGGGCTGAGCCAGGCTGGAGCCAGGAGCCAGGAGCTTCATCTGGGTCTTGTACGTCAGTGGCAAGGGCCCAAGGACTTGCTTTTCCCAGGCCATCAGCAGGGAGCTGGGTCAGAAGTGGAGCAGCCAGGATACGAACCAGTGACCATATGGGATGCCAGCATCACAGGTGGTGGCTTTACCTGCTGTGGCACGACATTGACCCCTGTAATTGCAAATTTTAAAGAAAAAACTACGTAATAGTAGATAATCGCATGAGCTTGTGACTGTAGTACTATTTGTAGAAATCGGAGAGCTGTCAATTAGGCCAGGAAGTAGTAGTACTTAGGAATTAGCAGTAGAAAGCAAAATTTTGGAAGGTTCTGTTTTGTCAGATGTGATATAGCAGGGCCTGCGAGGCAGGACCTTGTGCTTGACAAGAGGAGTTTCAGCCAGGTCTTGAGTGTGAACCTCAAAGAATGGAAGCATTTTTTTTTATTTTGTTCTTAGCTGTGGCAGCTCTTTGGGACTTGGATTGTAGCGGCTGCTCCTTCAGCTGCTGTACCTTCTGCCTCATTTGGTTGTCCTGTGCATCAGGAGTCTCCTGTGGGTATTTCGTTCTGGGTTGCTGTTGCGTCATTTCTCTGTAACTGTTGTACTCTCATGTAGCAGTACTTTATTCATTTAATGTCTTAGTATTGAAGATCCATTATGTGTCTGTTACTGTGCAAGCTGCTGGGGGACTGTCCCTTAACCCTCAGTGACCTTTTGGTTTAATGAGAGGTACAGACAGGCAGAAGGGCTGTGACTGTACAAAGGGCTGACATCTGTGATAGAAGTACAAGACATCTAAGACCTGACCAGTAAGGGAACATCAGCTAGGTCAAGGACAGAGCATTAGTAGGGAGAGATGAGTCTTGCAGAAGGACCAGCAAATTTGGAGACTCGGGACAGGAGAGAATCTATTGAGCTTGCTCAGAGTAGGTCAGTATCCGTCACTGAAGTAGGGCTACAAGCTGGACCTTGTGGAGAGGAGCATTTCCATTTTCTAAGTGTGCAGTTGACAGGTGTTCAGGTGCCACAGCAGTAGCACTGCCCAAAGACTTGTTTTGTTTTAAAGATTTATTTATTTATTTGAAAGTCAGAGAGAGAGAGAGAGGTCTTCCATCTGCTGGCTCACTCCCCAAATGGCTGCAGTGGCTGGAGTTGGGCCAATCTGAAGCCAGGAGCTAGGAGCCTGTTGCTAGTCTCCCACGATGGGACAGGGACCTAAGCACTTGGGCCATTTTCTGTGGCTTTCCTAGGAGCACTCTCAGGAAGCCGGATTGGAAATGGAGCAGCCGGACTCAGGTGCCCATATGGGATGCTGGCACTGCAAACAGCGGTCCAACCTGCTGCGTCACAGTGCCGTCCCCAAGATTTGGCTTTCCTTCCAAGTCGCCTCACACTCTGAGATGTTCCTTAGGCCTTCGAAGGCAATGCGAGGTGCTACTCGTCTATCCGTGCTCTGTGCTCTCCAGCCTGCGCTGTTTGGGAGGCTGTCTGCCCTAGAACCTTCACACCCCACCCATGGAGCCCCTGTGCCCTGACTCCAGTGCTCTTCGTGGAACTTTCCTTCTGTCTACTTTGTTTTGCCAGGCAGAGTTAGACAGTGAGAGAGAGACAGAGAGAGAGTTATAGACAGTGAGAGAGAGACAGAGAGAAAGGTCTTCCTTCCATTGGTTCACCCCCGAAATGGCTGCTATGGCTGGCACTGATCCGAAGGCAGGAGCCAACTGCTTCCTCCTGGTCTCCCATGGGGTGCAGGGCCCAAGCACTTGGGCCATCCTCCACTGTACTCCCTGGCCACAGCAGAGAGCTGGCCTGGAAGAGGGGCAACCGGGGCAGAATCTGGTGCCCCGACCGGGACTAGAACCCAGGGTGCCGGCGCCGTGGGCGGAGGATTAGCCAATTGAGCCGTGGCGCTGGCCTCTTCTGTCTACTTCTGCGCCAGCAGACCCATGGGGTGGGGAATCCTTGAGCACAATTTTTATTCTTTGGGGCAAGACTTTCATAGTGAAGAAAGCAGTGCATGAGCAATTTTGCTTCTCTTCTCAAAAAACAGATTGCCCTTGGTGAGCCAGTGTGGCCAGCGCTGCTGTAATCCCCCAAGTTCAGCCCAGGAGGTGGGTGTGGAGCCCTCCTTCTTGCTCCTGCTGCCTGCTCTTCTATCCCCTGTAGGTCATTCTGAGGTTCTGCCTTTTCCTCTGCTGCCCTCTCCCTCCCCAGCCTCTGCACTCTGCTAACATGGAAGCGAATGGGCTGCTTTCTTCCTGGACTTAAGAAATGCTAGCAGTTTGCCATGTTCCTGTCAGCCCCCTTTTATGGAACTCCGTTATGAGGGATCCAGCTGAATCCCAGCCCCCAGTTGCACTCTGCCCTCTCTCCCCAAGGTAGCCTGACCCCTGAAGGTAACTGGATTTTCTCTGTGAGAGATTTGTGTTGCATCTACATGTAACAATAGGAATACTGGAAAGTGCTGTGCAAATCTCAGGATGCAACATTGGGCAGCCCACGCTTTTCACTCAGTACGTGGCTGTTGAGCCTGGTCTGTGTGGCTCTGTGCAGACTTTGCTCATTCATTTAACATGTCTCCTTGTGCCAGGGAAAGATTTGTACAACAGAAGTCTCCCTCCCCTGCCAGAGTGCTACGGGAGAATGGAATTGTGGAGACACGAGGCTTGGCATCTGGTTTATGTTTACATCCTTTTGGCCTTATTAACTGAAAAGAGGATACTTTATTTTTGTTTGTGAAAGCCTTCCACAAAAAAGGCATCCATTTCTAGGCTTGCTAATAAGGCAGTCTGAAGGTTTGATTTTTAGATTTGAAAGAAAGCAAAGCAGGCTTCTGTGACTTGTACATTTCCCTTTGTCCCTGTCTCCTTTGTGACATCCTCCATTGCTGCTAAAACAGGAATCTGAGCACGTTCAAGCGTGTGCTTATTTCTGCATGTGAATCATTTTCGAAAACATTAAAATATGGTGGCTTCTTTAGGAGCTTCTAGTAGTACGTGTTTTGGCATTACTTTGATAAATTGTGCTTTACATTTTTCTACACATATTTAGTAACCTATTTTTAAACCATAAATTTCTGTGTGTTTCTGGGTTTTGTGTTTTTGTAAACAGCAGAAGGTATTAGTCCATATTAAGTACTAATTTGTTCTAATATTTTCAGCTGTTTTTGGCATCACACTTGGCAAAAAAAACAGACAAACGTCTGCAGTTGTGACAGTCTGTCTGTGTTCTTTTAAACTCCAGTATAAATAATTCTAGGGAGTCTTTCCTACGCTTGTAAGAACACAGCAATGGTTAAAATCATTGTAACACTTCAGTAGTTAGAAAAGGTTGAAAGTCTTTTTTTATCTAAGTGGTACCCATCTATTTAGAAATGCTAATATACTTTGTAAGCAGCTATGTGTAATTTCTTGGTTGTCTTTCTGGGTTTTCTAATACACACCAAAAAAATTAGAAACATAGTATTTCTTAAGCTCTTTTGAAAAAAATTATACAACTTGGTGCCGGCGCTGAAGCCCTGGCCTGAGGTGCCGGCATCCCCGGCGCTGAAGCCCTGGCCTGAGGTGCCGGCATCCCATATGGACGCTGGTTCTAGTCCTGGCTGCTCCTCTTCTGATCCAGCTCTCTGCTGTGGCCTGGGAAAGCAGTAAATCTTTTTTAAAAAATTATACAAGTAAAACATCATAGTAGAAAACTTATAAAATGAATGTAGGTAAAAATATTAAAAATTAAAGTCACTCTGGCAATTCTACATGCAAATAAAAATATTTATATATTTATATCTTTCTTTTTAAAAAATATTTACTTATTTGAAAGTCAGAATTGCAGAGAGAGAGAGAGAGAGAGAGATGGGGCAGATGGGGGGGTCTTCCACCTGCTGGTTCACTCCCCAAATGGCCACAACAGCTGGAGCTGAGCCCATTCAAAGCCAGGAGCCAGGAGCTTCTTCCAGGTCTCCCACACAGGTGCAGGGACCCAAGCACTTGGGCCATATTCTGCTTTCCCAGGCCATAGCAGAGAGCTGGATCAGAGGTGGATCAGCCGGGACTCGAACCGGTGCCCATATGGGATGCTGGCACTGCAGGCAGCAGATTTTTCTGCTATGCCACAGCGGCGGCCCCTATATTTATATCTTTCTAGACCAAGGGCTCTGGTATTGAGGATGGTGAGGACAAGGGAAGGGCAGATGCTTGACCTAGCAGTTAAAATGTGTCTTGAGAGTGCCTGGGGTTGAGTCCTGGCTCCCCTGGGACCCAAATACTTGAGCTGTTACCTGGTGCCTCCCGGGGTGCATGTTAGTAGAGTGCTAGAATTGCAAGCAGAACTGAGACCTGAACCCAGGCATGTCAATATGGGATGCAGACATCCCAAGCTGCATGCTAACTGCTACACCATACACCTATCCCTATGATCGTTACAGATACTTTGAAGTATCATGTATGCTTATCCCTACTTCAAGCTTAGGGTAAGAGTTGTTAGACCTACTTCTAGAATTGGTTGTTTAATAGTTCACTGAAGAAGCACATATTCTCTCTATTGAAATGTGTTGTTAATTATTTTCTTTACATTTTGTTTTGTGTATTTCAAAACATTCTGTGGAGGGATCCAGAAGGCGAAAAGGATCTATGGCAGAAAATGTACCGTGAGACTCCAAATAAGAAAACACACTCAGCTGTTCAGTCATGTGGGAAACGCAAAGGCAAAATGACATTTAAAGCTCACTTCCTCTCACCGTGTCAGACATCTATGAACACGTTTAGTGTTTTGCCAACACCATGGGAAGCGTAATGCAGCTAAAACTATTTCAGACTATATAATGCCACATAAATTGCCCAGTGAATAATATCCTAAAAGTTACCTTTGCTGTGGCACTTTAAACATCCTTCTAGAGTCTTCCTTTTCCATCCATGTGCTCACACACATAATTGTTTTATATGAACAGGATCAGATGATAGTGCTGTTGTTACTTGCCTGTTGTCTGTAGGGATATGTTGCAGCTACCAGTACATGTCAGTAAAAATAGATTTATATCATCAATTTTCCCTAAAATGAAGATGACTTAATGAATTTGTTGTAAAAATAACATATGTTCAGTAGAAAAAAGGTTTTCAGAAAATGTAGAAAGAGGAAAAGTAAAAATTGCCCATAAATCTGCCATCTGCTGGCAGATAACAGCTGGATAATGTTTCCACATTATCATCTTGAATGTCCACATACCATTTCATTGATTTATTTAAGGAGCATTTCCACTGTTTCTGCACTTTCCTCACTCTGACGGGGCGTCTGTGTGCTGAGGGCGCCAACTCTGCCTGTGTCTGAAGCCTGTCTCTGGAGCTACATGTTTGATGGCCTCTTCAGCCCCTGCACCCACGTGGAAGACCCAGAAGAAACTCCAGGCTCCTGGCTTTGGCCTGACCCAGCCCTGGCCATTGCAGCCATTTGGGGAGTGAACCAGTGGATGGAAGCACTCTCTCTGTCTCTCCCTCTCCCTGCCTTCTTCCTCTCTTTAACTCATCCTTTCAAATAAATTTAAAAAGACGGAGTAAGGCTGTTTGGGTTATGACATTGTGTTTAATTTTTTTATTTGAAAGACGGAGAGAGAGAGATGGATCTCTCCTCTGCTGGTTCATTCTCCAAGTCCAATATCCAGGGCTGGGCCAGGCCAAAAACAGGAACATGGAACTCAATCTGGGTCTCCTGCATGGATGACAGGGACCCAACTACTGCTGTCTCCTAGAGTGTGTATTAGCAAGAAGATAGGAGTGGGCCAGGACTTGAGCTCAGGCACCATGACATGGGATGCAAGCATCCCAAGCAGTGTCTTTTTTTTTTTTTTTTTTTGACAGGCAGAGTGGACAGTGAGAGAGAGAGACAGAGAGAAAGGTCTTCCTTTGCCGTTGGTTCACCCTCCAATGGCCGCCGCGGCCGGTGCGCTGCGGCCCGCGCACCACGCTGATCTGATGGCAGGAGTCAGGAGCCAGGTGCTTTTCCTGGTCTCCCATGGGGTGCAGGGCCCAAGCACTTGGGCCATCCTCCACTGCACTCCCTGTCCATAGCAGAGAGCTGGCCTGGAAGAGGGGCAACCGGGACAGAATCCGGCGCCCCGACTGGGACTAGAACCCGGTGTGCCGGCACCGCTAGGCGGAGGATTAGCCTAGTGAGCCGCGGCGCCGGCCCCAAGCAGTGTCTTAACCACTATACCAAACACCCACCCCGGGTTTTGAATTTTTGTCAGAATCACTAGCAGCGAGTCAGATATATGGAAAAGGTTATGGTGAATACAGTGGCCTGCCCCTTTGCCTTTCTGTTCCCTGACCCAGAGATGTCAGCTATTAGCAGTTTGTTTCTCATTCATTTGATAATTATTTTCAAATTTCAATCATATGCTTGTACATCTTTTTTAAAAAAGATTTTGAGAGGTAAAGTTACAGAGAGAGGGAGAGACAGAGAGGTCTTCCATCCGCTGGTTCACTCCCCAAATGGCCACAACAGCCAGAGTGGGGCTGATCTGAAGCCAGGAGGCAGGAGCTTCTTCCAGGTCTACTACGCAGGTACAGGGACCCAAGGACTTGGGCCATCTTCTACTGCTTTCCCAGGCCATAACTGAGAGCTAGATCAGCAGAGGAGCTGTTGAGACTGGAACCAGTGCCCATATGAGATGCCGGCACTACAGGAGGCGGCTTAGCCACAGCGCCGTCCCCTTGCACATCTTTCTTGATTTGTCGAATTTGGGGAATTATATTAGCTCCCTGAAATGAAAGAGGATAACTTTAGCTACATTACTTCTTCGTGTTAAGATTCATATTCACATTTTTCTAACTTTAAACAGTGTTTATTTTTTTTTAAGATTTATTTTTATTTATTTGAAAGAGTTACAGAGAGAGAGGTAGAGACAGAGAGAGAGGTCTTCTATCCGCTGGTTCACTGCCCAGATGGCCACAATGGCTGGAGCTGCGCCGATCTGAAGCCAGGAGCCAGGAGCCTCTTCCGGGTCTCCCACGTGGGTGCACGGACCCAAGGACTTGGGCCATCTTCTACTGCTTTCCCAGGCCATAGCAGAGAGCTGGATCAGAAGAGGAGTGGCCGGGACTAGAACCGGCAGGCCAGGGCCTTAACCAGCTACGCCACAGCTCCGGCCCCAAACAGTGTTTATTTCATCAACTTCAGTCTGTATTGCACTTACCCTTTGTGTAAGATGATGATGTTAATAACCCTGTTTTAGGGCTGTTGCTGTAGTGTGGTGGGCTAAGCTTCTGCCTGCGGTACCTGCATCCCATATGGGTGCCAGTTCGTGTCTCTACTGCTCCTCTTCCCATCCAGCTCTCTGCTATGGCCTGGGAAAGTAGCAGAGGATGGCCCAACTGCTTGGGACATTGCACCTCGTGAGAGACCCAGAAGAAGCTCCTGGCTCCTGGCTTCAGATAGGCCTAGCTCTGGCCATTGTGGCCATTTGGGGAGTGAACTAGAAGATGGAAGACCTTTCTCTCTGTTCCTGTGTAACTACCACTCAAATAAATAAATAAAATCTTTAAAAAAAAACCCTCTTTCCTTCCAACTTCTGCCTCCTAAAAGCTATACTTTACCACATTCATTCTTAAAATTGTTAATATTTGTGTTCTGACCTGTAACCATAGCCATGTCATAGGTTAACTCTGAAGCTGAAAATCAGCATCATTTGTAGTATTACATACATATGTGAATATTATTTATGGCAAGGCCAAGAAACTGATGCTAAGATTACATTTCTTTCTTTCTAAGTCTGAACCACTTAAAGGAGAATGACCAATCAAGGTGAAATGGATTCTCTTTTCTCAGACTCCATCAGCTGCTTAAAATCCTCGCCGGGATTTGATCAGCTTCATATTTGCACCTTGGCTTTCTTATATAGCTTTGTTTTTCCCATTATTTCAGATTGCCTTTTCTTTAATAATAATCTGAGATCTTGTGAAATCATCTTAGTCATGATGCTTATTTCCTACAATTCTGCTTTTCCCTTACAAAGGCCTTCCTCTCTGAGCTTGCTTTTTTCCCTGCAACTTGGGCAAGTTGCTCTTTAAGGTTGTGCACAGCTGCCACCTGGATCTTCCCTTCACTGAACTCCCAGGTTGGAGCCTGTGTTCCAGAACTCCTATCTTCCTTTAGTTGGTTTATTGCTTTGTTTTCTGAAATACGTCCTTGAACAATTGCTAAGGTAGAGTGCATGGGGAGGGGAGTAAGCTGTAGTGGGTGCTGGTGTTGCTTACTCCACGTCCATTCCTAATAGAACCCTGATACTCTTCACCATGCTGCCTTATTCCCAACTTCAGTAAATGTCCTTAAGTCATTTTACATACTGCATTCCTTTGGTAACTTGTTGGTCAAGGCTAGACATCAATCTCAGTCGGTCCTCTCAGACCGAAAGGAAGGGCTTCCATGGCACATCCAGGAAGACTTTCCTTCTGTCGCTGAAGTGACTAGGAGGTGCTGCTGGAAGCTCCCTTGTACCTCAGATGGAGAGACCACACCTGGGGATAATGGGTTAACTCACTAAGGAGGTGGAGCACAGACAGGTCAGAAGAGCCGGGGTCTCCCCCATGCATCACCCACTTGACAGCGAGGGGCCTGCCTGGTTCTGGATTACCAGTTATGTGAGAAAATAAACTTTCTTACTGTATGCGCCAGCTGGAGATGGCTTTTCTGACGCTTGCGAAAAAGCACGTGAAACAAAGGGGCTTCAAGATGTTCCTGAAAAGTCATGGTACCTTTTCATTCTGTTTTTCCACAAACTTGCTCAAGCCCCTCATAGGGAGTTCTTCTGTATTGCATGTCTACATGCCTTTCTTTGTTCCTATACTTGATTGGCTGAGTACAGGGTTCCAGATTGAAATAATTTTCCCTCCTAACTTGGAAAGATTTTTCTCATTGTCTTCTAACATACAGAGATGTGAATGAGAGAGTTAGATGCCCATTTGATTATTGTCTTTTCTCTTTCTCTTAAAGTTTTTTCTTCTTTAATGTACTGAAATTCATGAGAATGTGTCTAGAGTTATGTCATTTTTATTTGTTGTACTGGGATCAGTCTGAACACTTCAGTCTATTGTGAATTCTTTAAAAAACATAACTTCTTTCATTTTCTCTATGGGGACTACTGTTCAATTTTGGATCTCATATTGGTCCTCTGTCCCAATCTTCTCTCACATTTTCCACTTATTGTTTTTTTCTCTCTGGATTTTGGATGATCTCCTGGAGTTTATTTTCTATCCCTTCTGTTAAATTCCTTGTTTCAGCCAAACGTTTTTTTCTTCTCTAGCTCACTGTGTAGCCTGTGTGCCCACTCCCTAGATTTGCCAGTAGTTAGCATTATGACTTATTGGCTTGGTTAATATAGGTAGCTGCAGTTTTAGACTTTTTTGCTAACCATTTGAAAGGACTCCACAGACATCATAACACTTCACCCCAAAGTATTTTAGCATACATCTCCTAAAAATAGACATTTTCCAATGTAAGCACAATGCTCTAATCACATCCTGAATACTTAACAGTGGGGCTGATGCCATGGCACAGCGGGTTAAGCCACCGCCTGCAATCCTGGCATCCCATATGAGCACTGATTTGAGTCTAAGCTGCTCAACTTCTGATTCAACTTCCTGCTAATGCACCTGGAAAAGCAGCAGAAAATGGCCCAAGTAATTGGGCCCCTGTACCCACATAGGAGACCTGGATATAGCTCGTGGCTCCTGGCTTCAGCCTGCCCAGCTGTAGTCATTGCTGCCATCTGGGGAGTGAACCAGCAGATGGAATGTCTGTCTGTCTGTCTGTCTCTCTAACTCTGCTTTTCAAATAAGTCTTTAAAAAGAACAGTAATACTCAGGCCTGCGCCGCGGCTCTCTAGGCTAATCCTCCGCCTTGCGGCGCCGGCACACCGGGTTCTAGTCCCAGTCGGGGCGCCAGATTCTGTCCCGGTTGCCCCTCTTCCAGGCCAGCTCTCTGCTATGGACAGGGAGTGCAGTGGAGGATGGCCCAGGTGCTTGGGCCCTGCACCCCATGGGAGACCAGGAAAAGCACCTGACTCCTGGCTCCTGCCATCAGATCAGCGTGGTGCGCTGGCCGCAGCGCGCCGGCCATGGCGGCCATTGGAGGGTGAACCAACGGCAAAGGAAGACCTTTCTCTCTCTCTCTCTCTCACTGTCCACTCTGCCTGTCAATGAAAAAAAAAAAAAGAACAGTAATTCTCTAGTGTTCTCAGATACTTCAAGTATAAATTTCCCCTAAATGTTTCTTTTTATTTTAAAGATTCATTTATTTATTTTGAAAGTCAGAGTTACACACAGAGAAAAAGAGAGGCAGAAAGAGAAAGATCTTACATCTGCTGGTTCACTCCCCAGTTGGCCACAACAGCCAGAGCTGCACTGATCTGAAGCCAGGAGCCAGGACCTTTTTCTGGGTCTCCCATGTGGGTGTAGGGGTCCATGGACTTGGCCCATCCTCTACTGCTTTCCCAGGCCATAGCAGAGAGCTGGATCATAAGTGGAGCAGCCGGTACTTGAACCGGTGCCCATATGGGATGCCGCCACTGCAGGTGGCGGCTTTACCTGCTATGCCAGAGTGCCAGCCCCTAAATGTTTCTTTTTTCTATTTAGAGAGGGACTTTAGAACAATGAAGATTTATATATGGTGTTTGAGTATGCCTTCTTCATTTTTTTTTAAATGCCTGCTCCACTTCTTGGGAGCGTCCAGTCTTTTTTTTTTTTTTTTTAAGATTTTTTTTTTTATTTATTTGAAAGACAGTTATAGAGAGAGAGACAGAGAGAGAGGTCTTCCATCTGCTTGTTCACTCCCAAGATGGCCGCAACAGCTGGAGCTGTGCTGATCCAAAGCCAAGAGCTAAGAGTCTCCCACGTGATGCAGGGGCCCAAGGACTTGGGCCATCCTCTACTGCTTTCCCGGGCCACAGCAGAGAGCTGGATCAGAAGAGGAGCAGCTGGGACTAGAACCGGCACCCATATGGGATGCTGGTGCTTCAGGCCAGGGTTTTAACCAGCTGAGCCACAGCGCTAGCCCCTCGTTGTTTTTAATCAAAAGAGCCTCCCTATCTCTACTTCACCTATAACATTGGCTTTTTGAAGCAATCAACCCAGTTGTCTCAGAAAGCCCATATTTTATTTTAGATTTTTTAAAAGATTTATTTATTTAATTGAAACAATTTTAAGGAGAGAAAGAGATGGATAGACAGATTTTCCATCTCTGGTTCACTCTCCAGGTAGCTGCAACAGCCACGGCTGGACCAGGCTGAAGCCAGAAACCTGGAACTCTATTTGGGTCTCCCATGTATGTGGCACTTGGGCCACCTTGGGAACTTGGGCCACCTTCTTCACTGCCTTCCCAGGTACGTTAGCAGGGAGCTGGATCAGAAGGGGAGCAGTTGGGACTCAAACTGGTGCCCATGTGGGACGTCAGCATTGCAGGCAGTGGCTTAACCTGCTGCACCATCATACTGGTCCTGAAAGCCCTTAGATGTCTCTTTTCATGTGATATAATTTGTCTCATATTAGTTCTAAATATGGAAGTGAAGTCTGCAGGCTTGTTTAGGTTAAACATTTTGGGCAAGAGGATTTGTAGGCAATGCTGTGTACTTCATATGGCATCAAACCAAGAGGCACTTAATGACTGGTTAGCTTGTGGCTGTTGATACTACTGTTTTACCACTTGATTAAATAGGAGGTCACTGCCAAATCTCTCCATGGTAAATGTATAGTTTTTTTCTTATAATTGGTAGATAATCTTAATGGGTTTAGTGTTTATTAATGATTCTTGCCTGGATCCATTATTAACACTGAAGGTTGCAAAATGATGGTTTTCCTAATATTGTCATTTCTTCTACATTTAATATTGGCAATCTCTAAAGATTTTTCCTTCATCAAGTAAGGAAGAACTGTATTTCCTCCTAGAAAGACAGTGTAGTGTGTAATTTCTGCCTTTAATTACTAATTACTAAATTTCACATTAATGATTTGGCATAGTCACTTCACATAGTGGTAAAATATTTGCTGTTGTGTTCTCCTCCATGTGAGTGTGACTCCTGATTTTTTTTATTTTTAAGATTTATTTGAAAGAGTTACAGAGAGGCAGAGAGAGAGAGAGAGAGAGAGAGAGATCCTCCATCTGCTGGTTTATTCCCCAGATGGCTGCAATGGGCGGAGCTGGGCCGATCCAAAGCCAGGAGCTTCTTCCAGGTCTCTCATGCTGGTGCAGGGGCCCAAGGACTTGGGCCATCTTCCACTGCTTTCCCAGGCCATAGCAGAGAGCTGGATTGGAAGAGGAGCAGCTGGGACTTGAACTGGCCCCCATATGGATGCTTAGCACTGTAGGCGGCAGCCTTACCTGCTACTCCACAGCCCCAGGCCCTCCTGGGGTTTTATTTGTTAAATATTTTATGTTTTGGCTTCAATTACTCTTTTGTGATTGAATTATTTGAAGTTTGGTCAGTGGGGGACCCTTCATGATAATGCCTGTGTTTCTTGGCACACACTTGTTAGTCTTTGAGCAATTCCTTATCTTCTGACATAAGATACTCCAAACCAATGTGCGTATTTACTGTCCCAGAACTGATTCTAAGGAGCTCTGGTTCCTTTTAGTGGAAAATGATGTTTAGAATCCAAGATAGAGACTGGCACTGTGGAGTAGCAGGTAAAGCCGCAGCCTGCAGTGCCAGTATCCCATATGGGCGCTGGTTTGGGTCCCGGCTGCTCTTCTGATCCAGCTCTCTGCTGTGGCCTGGGAAAGCAGTAGAAGATGGCCCAAGTCCTTGGGCCCCTGCACCACGTGGGAGACCTGGAAGAAGCTCCTGGCTCCTGGCTTTGGATCAGCGCAGCTCCAGCCATGTGGCCATCTAGGGAGTGAACCAGTGGATGGAAGACCTCTCTCTCTCTCTACCTCTGCCTCTGCCTCTCTGTAACTCTGACTTTCAAATAAATAAATATATCTTTAAAAAAAAAAAAGAATCCAAGATGTGCTTAGATGTGCTCATTCTTACTAGGATGAGATCGCCTGTAGGCCCTTTCAGCACACAGCACCAGAAAACATACGGAAAACGATTTTAAAATTTATTTATTTATTTTGAAAGAGCCTGGGAAAGACAGATTTTTCCTCTGCTGGTTCACTCCCCAGATGGTCACAACAGCCAGGGCTGGGCCAGGCTGAAGCAAGGAGCTTTATTCAGGTCTCCCACGTGGGTAGAAGGGGCTCAAACACTCGGGCCATCTTCCACTGCTTTTCCCAGACCATCATCAGGGAGCTGGATCAGAAGTGGAGCAGCCAGGACATGAATCAGCGCACATAGGGGATGCCAGTGTTGCAGGCAGTATGCCACAGTGTCATCCCCTGTATTGAAATTTCTTAAAAACTTATGAACATATCATATCTTTTGTTTTTTTTTTACATTATTTGTTTTTATTAATAATGTAATAATTGTACATATTTATGGGGTGCAATGTAATAGTTAAATACATGCATACATTTTAATGGTCAAATTAGGATAATTAGCATCCATCACTTCATATATTCAAGATTTCTTTGTAGTGTGAACATTAAAAAGTTTTTATTCGGGCCGGAACCGCGGCTCACTAGGCTAATCCTCCACCTAGCGGCGCCGGCACACCGGGTTCTAGTCCCGGTCGGGGCGCCGGATTCTGTCCCGGTTGCCCCTCTTCCAGGCCAGCTCTCTGCTATGGACAGGGAGTGCAGTGGAGGATGGCCCAAGTGCTTGGGCTTTGCACCCCATGGGAGACCAGGAGAAGCACCGGGCTCCTGCCTTCGGATCAGCGTGGTGCGCTGGCTGCAGCGCGCCAGCCGTGGCGGCCATTGGAGGGTGAACCAACGGCAAAAGGAAGACCTTTCTGTCTCTCTCTCTCACTATCCATTCTGCCTGTCATAAAAAAAAAAAGTTTTTATTCGGCTGGCGCCGCAGCTCAATTGGCTAATCCTCTGCCTGCGGCACCGGCACACCAGGTTCTAGTCCTAGTTGGAGCGCCGGATTCTGTCCTGGTTGCCCCTCTTCCAGTCCAGCTCTCCACTGTGGCCCGGGAAGGCAGTGGAGGGTGACCCAAGCCCTTGGGCCCTGCACCCACATGGGAGACCAGGAGGAAGCACTTGGCTCCTGGCTTCTGATCAGCGCAGCACGCCGGATCAGCACAGTATGCCGGAACAGCTATTTGGGGGGTGAACCAACGGAAGGAAGACCTTTTTCTCTGTCTCTCTCTCTCACTGTCTAACTCTGCCTGTCCAAAAAAAAAAAAAGTTTTTATTCTAACTGTTTAGAAATATACAATATGTTATGGTTAACTGTTGATACCCTACTGTGAGGTAGAACACCAGAGGGATTATTTTTACAATAAGGAAAGAAAAATACTATTTAATTAAATAAAAATAAGCGTTTCTGAGGTTTAATTCATATATATTTATTTTTTATTTTTATGCATTCTTTTTTTGAGAAACTTAATTAACTTTGAAGAACCCAAGAATGATACAAACTTTTTGCACTTAGACATAACTATAGCTTATGAGACATTAGAATATCCTCCACTTAACATACTAAAATGAAGTAAATCTTTGAGAACAAGTTTTACTATTAGCTCTCATAATCCACCTCTTTGAGGACAGAGGTCCTGCGTGAGAAGTTAGTGCATAGTGACTCCTGTTTTTTTTTTTTTTTTTTTTTTTTTTTTTTTAATTTTTATTTTTTAACAGGCAGAGTGGACAGTGAGAGAGAGAGACAGAGAGAAAGGTCTTCCTTTGCTGTTGGTTCACCCTCCAATGGCCGCCACGGCCGGCGTGCTGCGGCCGGCGCACCGCGCTGATCTGATGGCAGGAGCCAGGTGCTTCTCCTGGTCTCCCATGGGGTGCAGGGCCCAAGCACCCGGGCCATCCTCCACTGCACTCCCGGGCCACAGTAGAGAGCTGGCCTGGAAGAGGGGCAACCGGGACAGAATCCGGCACCCCGACCAGTACTAGAACCTGGGGTGCCAGTGCCGCAAGGCGGAGGATTAGCCTATTGAGCCGCGGTGCCGGCCATCCTGTTGTTAATTTAACAATTAACAATCTTTTGTATGACATCAGTAATCACTCTAGATGAGAGCTGCCTAGGCTATGGAAGCCTTTTGAATCCACAAACTCCGTCAATATTTAGACAAGGCCATAAGCAAAGTGGAAGTCATCTCCTCCCTTCAGAGAAAAGTACATCCTTCTTTGATGAGCACTTCTTTCCACTGGAGTCTCCCTCACAGAGGTCCTTCATGTAGGGCACTTTTTGCCACAGGCTTTCCATCCCTGAAAGAACATATAATATCTTCAAAAGCAATTTAATCATTATTTACTTTTTCTTATGCTGAAAATAATTGCTAATAACATTAACATAGTTACTTGCTTTATCCTATAATACACACAAAATCACAATATTACATGAAAAAATACCAATATTGCTATTAACAAAAATAATGAAGCTTAATATTTATTTCTGTTCTTAGGGCATATCTTACTAAGATTGTAAAATCAAAATTACTATATTTGAAAATCACTGGAGGGTTCACTTCTGGTAGTGGTGAGGTAGCTCATTTTGGACTACCCCTCTTAGAGAGTTAAAGATCCAGACAAAATGAAAATCTTTTATGAAGTCACTGGATAGTGACTAAAACAGGCAGAAACTGGATGAAAGTTGATACTTGGAAGAAGAGAAGCGCTTTGGGTGAACTCTGTGTTTATAATGGCTTTTCACCTGACAGCCCATCAGTGCTTGCTGCTAGGAGGCTACAGCTTGGGTAGAAGCTGCAGTCACAGGATTCAGGAGGTCAGAGTTCAGAGCAAGCACAGGAGCTGGGAACTGGGGAGGAAATCCTGGAAGGCAGACAGGCTCGGGCAAGGGGCCCACAGTCTCCATACAAACTCTGCGTTCCAGCTGGAGTGGAAGAACTCAACAGTGACTTCAGCTGCTGCTTGCCATAGGGAAGAGACAGTTTGAAGTTTGAGTTCAACGAGGTTTACTGCGAAAATTTAAAAAACAATCAGAGCTCTTCATTGGAGTATAACAGAATCCAAAGTCTGACAGTATCATGCATGATGTCTAGACGTTCGAAGAAATAGGAGCAAGGCTCACCAGATTTAATAGTAGCTATTTTAGGTTTTGTGGGCCATATGATCTCTGTTGCAGCTACACAACTCTACTGTTGTAGTGTGAAAGTAGCCCTAGATGGTATGTAAATGAAGGAGTATGGCTGTAATCAAAATAAAGCTTTATTTGCAGAAACAGGCAGTGGGTCCGATTTGGACTATACTTTTGCCTGCCCCTGTTCAAGAGGGAAGATGATGAAAACTTACCCAAAGACGATCCAGATATTTGGATCTAGTATGGAAGGATTTTAAAACAGCTGTTATGAAACAAAACATGCCTGTAATAGAAGAAAATACCAGTAGTCCTAAATCCAATCTGTCTGTAATTACGATAAGAATAAATAGACGGGCTGACACTGTGGCATAGCACATTAAGCCCACACCTGCAATGCCAGCATCCCATGTGGATGCCAGTTCAAGAGCCGGCTGCTCCACTTCTGATCCAGCTGTCTCCTAATGTGCCTGGGAAAGCAGCAAGTGATGGCCCAAGTATTTGGGCCCCTGTACCCAAGTGAGAGACCTAGAAGAAGCACCGGGCTTCTGGCTTCAGCCTGGCCCAGCACTAGCCATTGTGGTCATTTGGGGAGTGATGCAGAAGATAGAAGATCTCTTTCTCTCTGTCTCTCCCTGCTTTCTGTAAGTGCCTTTCAAACAAATTTAAAAAAAAATCTTTTTTTTTTCTTTTTGGACAAGCAGAGTGGACGGTGAGAGAGAGACAGAGAGAAAAGTCTTCCTTTGCCGTTGGTTCACCCTCCAATGGCCGCCGCGGCCAGCGCACCGTGCTGATCCGAAGGCAGGAGCCAGGTGCTTCTCCTGGTCTCCCATGGGGTGCAGGGCCCAAGCACTTGGGCCATCCTCCACTGCACTCCCTGGCCACAGCAGAGAGCTGGCCTGGAAGAGGGGCAACCGGGACAGAATCCGGCGCCCCGACCGGGACTAGAACCCGGTGTGCCGGCGCCGCTAGGTGGAGGATTAGCCTAGTGAGCCGTGGCGCCGGCCCTATTTCTTTTTTGTTAAGATTTATTTTCTGCCGGCGCCACGGCTCTCTAGGCTAATCCTCCGCCTTGCGGCGCCGGCACACCGGGTTCTAGTCCCGGTCGGGGCTCCGGATTCTTTCCCGGTTTCCCCTCTTCCAGGCCAGCTCTCTGCTGTGGCCCGGGAAGGCAGTGGAGGATGGGCCAAGTGCTTGGGCCCTGCACCCCATGGGAGACCAGGAAAAGCACCTGGCTCCTGGCTCCTGCCTTCGGATCAGCGCGGTGCACCGGCCGCAGCGCACCAGCCGCGGCGGCCATTGGAGGGTGAACCAACGGCAAAGGAAGACCTTTCTCTCTGTCTCTCTCTCTCACTGTCCACTCTGCCTGTCAAAAAAAAAAAAAAAGAAATAGCATTTCTGTTTATTGCAGATTGTAGGCTGGACTGAAAAGCAAGACATAACTATGTGTTGTCTGTAAAATACACAGTATTAATATTAAAACATAACTAGGTTGAAAACAGGATGGGAAAAGATACACTATACAAACAGCAAGTGGAGGAAAACTGGAGTGGCAATATGAAAATTTTAAACAAAATCATATTACCAAAAATAGAGGCACACTCCATGACAAAAGGGTCAGTTTGTAAGGAAGACATTAACAATTGAAAATGTGTATTTAGGGTCGCTGTCGTGGCTCACTTGGTTAACCTCCGCCTGCAGCACCAGCATCCCATATGGGCGCCAGGTTCTAGTCCCAGTTGCTCCTCTTCCAGTCCAGCTGTCTGCTGTGGCCCGGGAAGGCAGTGGAGGATGGCCCAAGTGCTTGGGCCCCTGCACCCGCACGGGAGACCAGGAGGAAGTGCCTAGCTCCTGGCTTCGGATTGGCATAGTGCCGGCTGTAGCAGCCATTTTGGGGGGTGAACCAACGGAAGGAAGACCTTTTTCTCTGTCTCTGTCTCTCTCTCTCTCACTGTCTAACTCTGTCAAATACATTTTTTTTAAAAAAAGAAAGAAAATGTGTATTTGCCTTATTATTGAGCGGCTAAATACATAAAAGTTGGCCTTAAAAATATGGGTGGGTGGGGGGCTGGTGCTGTGGCGCACTAGGTTAATCCTCCGCCTGTGCCCATATGGATGCCGGTTCTAGTCCCGGTTGCTCCTCTTCCAGTCCAGCTCTCTGCTGTGGTCTGGGATAGCAGTGGAAGATGGCCAAAGTGCTTGGGCCCTGCACCCACATGGGAGACCGGGAAGAATCTCCTGGCTCCTGGCTTCGGATCGGCGCAGCTCCGGCCATTGCAACCATTTGGGGAGTGAACCAGCGGAAGGAAGACCTTTCTTTCTGTCTCTCTCTCTCTCACTGTCTGTAACTCTGTCAAATAAATAAACAAAATCTTTTTAAAAAATATGGGTGGGGGAGCAGTGCTGTGGCGTAGCGGGTAAAGCCACCTCCTGCAGTGCTGGCATCCCATATGGGCGCCGGTTCAAGTCCGGCTACTCCACTTCTGATCCAACTCTCTGCTGTGGCCTGGGAAAGCAGTAGAAGATGGCCCAAATCCTTGGGCTTCTGCACCTGCGTGGGAGACGCGGAAGAAGCTCCTGGCTACTGGCTTTGGATCGGCACAGCTCTGGCTATTGCGGCCAATTGGAGAGTGAACCAGCAGTTGGAAGACCTCTCTCTCTGCCTCTTCTTCTCTGTGTGTAACTCAAATAAATAAATAAATCTTAAAAAATAAAATAATAATAAAAGAGTGCTGTACTTATTGGGAGAAGGCTCTCTCTTACAATAGTATGGGTAGGACATTTAATATCTGAACGTTACCAGCAACCTTTGGCCAAATACATCTGTAGAATAATACACTCAACAGCTGTAGGGTATGTGTTCTTTTCAGTGGTACATGATAGAGTTCAGCAATGTAACATTTGCTGGACCATAAAGCAAGTCTCAGTAAATTGCAGAAGCTTGAAATCCTACAGATTAAGGGCTCTGAACCTAATAAAATTAAATTAGAATAATTGTAGGATCTAAAAAAGCTCCAAAATATTTGAAAATTAAACAACACATTTTGTTTAAAAAACATTGATTTATTTGAAAGGCAGAGAGACAGGGAGAGACAGAGATCTTCCATCTATTGGTTCACTCCCCAGATAGCAACAACAGCCAGGACTGGGCCAGGCCAAAGACAGGAGCTTCATCCAGGGCTCCGACATGAGTGGCAGGAGCCATTTTCCACTGCTTTCCCAGGGATATCAGCAGGGAGCTGGGTCGGAAATGGAGCACCTGAGAATCGAATTAGCACCCACAGGGGAATTTGGCATCACAGGTATTGGCTTAACGCACTATACTACAATATTAGCCCCTAAACAATACATTTCTGAGTAACCAAGGAATCCAAGAAGAAATCACAGGAACAAATTAGAAAAGATTTCAAGTGATAATGAATTATAATGAAAATATAACATACTAAGATTTATAGGGTGCAGCCGAAAGAGTGCTTGGAAGGAAATGTATAGCTTTAGACACTTTTAGTAGAATAAAAGATCTAAGGTTACACTTTAACAAGCTAGAAAAAGGAAGTAACCCAAAGTAAATGGAAGAAAGGATAATGGTAAGAGCAGAAATCAATGAGTTAAACAGACAATAGAGAAAATTACGAAAGGTAAAGGTTGGCCAGCACCGCGGCTCACTAGGCTAATCCTCCACCTGTGGTGCTGGCACTCTGGGTTCTAGTCCCAGTTGGGGCACCGGTCCTGTCCTGGTTGCTCCTCTTCCAGTCCAGCTCTCTGCTGTGGCCCAGGAGTGCAGTGGAGGATGGGCCAAGTGCTTGGGCCCTGCACCTGCATGGGAGACCAGGAGAGGCACCTGGCTCCTGGCTTCAGATCAGCACAGTACGCTGGCTACAGTGGCCATTGGGGGGTGAACCAACAGTAAAGGAAGACCTTTCTCTCTGTCTCTCCTTCACTGTCCACTCTGCCTGTCAAAAAAACAAAAAGGTAAAAGTCACTTTTTTTTTGCTTTGAAACGTAGAAACAATTTTTATTTAAGATCTGAAATATAATACCTAAAATGTCAACTGCTCCAGAAAACCATGACTGCACGATCATGCACTGTCTCTGTCATATTAGAATGTGCATTAGACTCAAATACCAAAACAGGAAAGAGATCACTGTCGTTCAACAATGTGAGCCAAGATGGAATGCCTACAGAACAGCATAGGTGGAGTACAGTTGATAATCCTGCAGCCAGAACCAGTCAAGGAAAAGCGAGAAGCATGTAAGTTACCCATACTGTGCATGGAAGAGGCTGTTACTAAAGATACTTTAGACGTTAAAAAGGCTCATAAGAGAATGTTATGAACTGAAGTGGACAGTTTGAAATGGACAAATTCCTTGAAAAATAGGGCTTAAAAAATTGACACAACATGAAACAAATAATACCAACATCCTTTTATCTAGCAAAATGATTTGATTCATTACCAGAAAAATTTCCTACCAAAAAAAGTCTAAGGCTCAGAAGTTTTCTTTGGTGAATTTTATCGAACATTTAAGAACACCAGGGGTGAGCATTGTGGTGCCATGAGTTAAGCTGCTGCTTGGGACACCAGCACCCCACAGCAGAGTGCCAGTTGGAGTCCCAGCTGGTCCACTTCTAATCCAGCTCCCTGCTGATGTACCTTGGCAAACCATGAAAAATGGCGTGAGTACTTGGGCCTCTGCCACCCATGTGGAAGACCCAGAGAAAGAATTCCAGACTCTTGACTTTGGCCTGGCCCAGCCACAGCCACAGTGGCCATTTGGAGTGAACCAGCAGATGGAAGATTGATCGATCAATCAATCGATCACTCACTCTGCCTTCCAAGTAAATGAATGAGTATTTTTTAAAAAAAAATTAACACCAATTTTATATAAACATAAATCTTTTAGAAAATAGAAGGGGAACTAACACTTCATAGCATAACCCTGATACCAGATTTCATGGAGATGTTGCCAAATGTGAACATAAATACAAAACTCAATATTGATAAATCAAACTCAACAATATACAAAAAGGATAATATATCACAAGCAAGTAAGGCATATCCTGAGTATTTAAGTGTGGTTTGACTTAAAAAATCAGTTGGTTTAATTCAGCACCATATGAGAACAAAGGAACAAACCATACAGTCATCTAAATAAAGAAAACGCTTTGAACAAAATTCCGTGCCCATTCATGATTTTGAAAATAAACTAACTTGTCAGATTAGGCGTAGAAGGAAACTTCCTCATTTGATGAAGAGCACATAGAGCTACATGAGCAGACCATTTTGTCTTGTGGTTAATATGCCTGGTTCAGTACCCAGCTCCGGCTTCTGAATGCTGAGTCCAGCTTCCTATTAATGCAAACCCTGGGAGGCATTGCTGATGGCTCTAAGACTTGCATTCCTGCAACCCACGTCAGAGCCAGGAATTAAGTTCCCAGCTCCCAGCCTCAGCCTTGGTCATTTTAGCTTGAACCAGCAAATAGGAGGTTATGTTCTCTGTTTCTCTGCCTGTCAAGTAAATAATTATGCTTAAAGAAAGAGGTACAAATAGATCATGTTTAATAATGAAATATTGGGGGCCAGCGCTGTGGCGCAGCAGGTTAACACCCTGGCCTGAAGTGCCAGCATCCCATATGGGCGCCAGTTCAAGTCCCAGCTACTCCACTTCTGATCCAGCTCTCTGCTATGGCCTGGGAAAGCAGTAGAAGGTGGCCTAAGTCCTTGGGCCCCTGCACCCATGTGGGAGACCCGGAAGAGGCTCCTGGCTCCTGGCTTCAGATCAGCACAGCTCAGCTGTTGCAGCCAACTGGGGAGTGAACCATAGGATGGAAGACACCTCTCTCTCTTTCTGTCTCTCTCTTTCTCTGTGCCTCTCCTCTCTCTGTGTAACTCTGACTTTCAAATAAATAAATCCTTAAAAAATAATGAAATATTGAACACACTATCCCTAAAGTCAGAAAAAAGGCAAGGACGTCCATTCTAATCATTTTTATTTTTATTTGAAAGGTAGAGAGAGAAATCTCTCCTCTACCGGTTCACTCTCCAAATGCTAGTTACAGCCAGGGTTGGGCCAGGCTGAAGCCAGGAGCCCAGAATTCCATTTGGGTCTGTGGCATGGGTGGCAGGGTACACTTTGGCAGGAAGCTGCATTGGAAGCAGTGCTAGAACTTGGACACAGACACTTCAGTACAGGATGTGGACATCCAAACAGCATCTTAACCATTGGCTTTTAGTCAACTTTTTTTTCTTTTTTGACAGGCAGAGTGGACAGTGAGAGAGAGAGACAGAGAGAAAGGTCTTCCTTTGCCATTGGTTCACCCTCCAATGGCCGCCGCGGCCGGCGCGCTGCGGCCGGCGCACCGCACTGATCCGATGGCAGGAGCCAGGAGCCAGGTGCTTTTCCTGGTCTCCCATGGGGTGCAGGGCCCAAGCACCTGGGCCATCCTCCACTGCACTCCCTGGCCATAGCAGAGAGCTGGCCTGGAAGAGGGGCAACCGGGACAGAATCCGGCGCCCCGACCGGGACTAGAACCCGGTGTGCCGGCGCCGCTAGGCGGAGGATTAGCCTAGTGAGCCGCAGCGCTGGCCCTCAACTTTTTAAAAAAGATTTATTTATTTATTTGAGAGTCAGAGTTACATAGAGAGGGGAGAGGTAAAGAAAGAGAGAGGTCTTCCATCCAGTGGGTCACTCCCCAGTTGGCCACAACGGCCAGAGCAGTGCCGATCCGAAGCCAGGAGCCTCTTCCCAGTCTCCAGTGCAGGTGAGGGGCCCCAGGACTTCAGGCCAGGGCATTAACCCACTGTGCCACAGGCGCTGGCCCCTTTAGTCAGCATTTTACTAGTGGTCCTGGCCAGTATAAGAAGACAAGAAAAAAGATGAGACATTAATACTGAAAGGCGGTAAGACTGTTTCTATTTGTAGATAAAGTAGAAAATGCAGAAGAATCTATTAAAAGGGGAGAACCTGGGGGCCAGTGCTGTGGCGCAGCAGGTTAAAGCCCCAGCTTGCAGTGCTGGCATCCCATATGGGTGCTGTTCCAGTCCTGGCTGCTCCACTTCCGATCCAGCTCTCTGCTATGGCCTGGGAAAGCAGTGGAAGATGGCCCAAGGCCTTGGGCCCCTGCACCCATGTGGGAGACCTGGAAGAAGCTCCTGGCTCCTGGCTTCGGATCGGCACAGCTCAGCTGTTGCAGCCAACTGGGTAGTGAACCAACAGAGGGAAGACCTTTCTCTCTGTCTCTCTCTCTCACTGTCTATAACTCTACCTGTCAAATAAATAATAATAATAATAAACATTTTTTAAAAACAAATAAAGATTTATTTATTTGAAAGTCAGAGTCACACAGAGAGAGGAGAGGCAGAGAGGTCTTCCATCCACTGGTTCATTCCCCAGTTGGCTGCAACAGCCGAGCTGTGCCGATCCGAAGCCAGGAGCCAGGAGCTTCCTCCAGGTCTCTCACATGGGAGCAGGGGCCCAAGGACTTAGGCCATCTTCTACTGCTTTCCCAGGCCATAGCAGAGAGCTGGATCAGAAGTGGAGCAGCCGAGACTTGAACCAGTTACTATATGGGATGCCGGCACTGCAGGCGGCGGCTTTACCCGCTACGCCACAGTGCCAGCCCCTGCGTTCTTATAAAAATTGACAAGATGATTCTAAAATGTTATATGAAAATGCAAAGGACCTAAAGTATCCAAAGTAATCTTGAAAAAGAACAAAATTAAAGGGTTTATAGTACCTGGCTTTGACTAAGGTTTCATCTACAGTGGGCAAATCTGGATGTTACAAGTATCAGGGTAAAGGGAAGTCTTTTCAGCACATTGTGCTGGGTGATAACAAATGATACCAATTCCAGACGTAAGCCTGGTCCTACCCGTATTACTTACCTAGGGCTGCTGGAACAAAGCATCACAAACAGGTGGTTTAAAGTGATAGAAGTTTATCGTCTCATGGCTTGGAAGGCCACATGTC
Organism: Oryctolagus cuniculus; assembly: GCF_051225735.1. Classification (NCBI taxonomy): domain Eukaryota; kingdom Metazoa; phylum Chordata; class Mammalia; order Lagomorpha; family Leporidae; genus Oryctolagus; species Oryctolagus cuniculus. The sequence continues at coordinate 132,116,664 of NC_142888.1, read as the reverse complement.
TGAAATCAGCCTATCCGCAATGCTGTGCTCCCTCTGACAGCTAAAGCGGAATCTCCCTTGCCTCTTCTAGCTTCTGGTAGGCTGACGGCCAGCTTTGGCACTCCTTGATTTGTAGCTGTGTAACTCCAGTGTCTGCCTCCCTTTATCACACGTCATTTTCCTGTGTATCTCTGCCTTTACATGGCTCTCTTCTTAGAACTCCAGTTGTATTGGAATAGGCCTACTCCAGTGTGACCTCTTCTTAACTGATTACATCCACAGCAACTGTATTTCCAAGTAAGATCACAGTTTGAAGTACAGGGGCTTAAGTACTTCACCATCCCTTTTTTAGGAGAGACATAGTTCAGCTGGTAATACTGCCTCATGCCATGCATAAAAATTCAGTATATATCATAAACCTAGTAAACGTTTTCAAAGCTAAAAATATAAAACTTCTGGAAGAAAACATAGAATAGTATTGCAATATGAAGATAGAAAATGATTTCTAAGGATGCAGAAAGCATTAACTATTAAAAAGAAAAATGGATAAATTAGAATTCTTTAAAATTTAAAACTTTCGCTTCTCAAAAGATGCCATTGGGGGGCTGGTGCTGTGACACAGTGGGTTAAAGCCATGGCCTACAGTGCTGGCATCCCATATGGGTGCCAGTTTGAGTCCTGGCTGCTCCACTTCCAATCCAGCCCCCTTCTAATGTGTCTGGGAAAGCAGTGGAGGATGGCCCAAGTGCTTGGGCCCCTGTACCCACATGGGAGACCTGCAAGAAGCTCCTGGCTCCTGGCTCCTGGCTCCAGCCTGGCCCAGCCCTGGTCCAGCCCTGGTCATTGCAGTCATTTGCAGAGTGAACTAGTGGATAGAAGACCTCTTTTTTTAATTTATTTACTTGAAAGTCAGAGTTACACAGAGAGGAGAGTCAGAGAGAGAGGTCTTCCATCTGCAGGTTCACTCCCCAATTGGCTGCAATGGCCAGAGCTGCGCCAATCTAAAGCCAGGAGCTAGGGGCTCCTTCTGAGTCTCTCAAGGAGGTGCAGGGCCCAAGGACTTCGGCTATCTTCTGCTGCTTTTCCAAGCCATAGCAGAGAGCTGGATCAGAACTGGAGCAGCCGGGACTCGAACCAGCACCCATATAGGATGCCGGCACTGCAGGCAGCAGCTCCTGGAAGATCTCTTTCTGTCTCTCCTTCTCTCTCTCTAACTCTGGCTTTCAAATAAATAAATAAATCTTAAAAGAAAAAGGATGCATTAGGGAAATGAAAAGACAAGTCACTAAGAAAATAGACCAGTCATAGAAAAAAAAATAGAAAGTCATGTATCTGACAAAGGTCTTATATTCAGAACAATAAAGTCCTACAATTCAATCAATAAAAAAGAGAAGTGAGTTTTGTTCCTCTACTGGAGAGAGTGCACGCGTTCCCATCTGCTGCTTTACTCCTTGAATAACTCCAATGGCTGTGTCTGGGCCAAGAGCAAAGCTGAGAGCCAGAAATACAAATGAGGTCCCCACATGGGTGGCAGGAACATAATCATGAGAGCCGTCACCACTACCTCCCAGGCTCGCATTAGGACCTCCAGTAGGAAGCTGGAGTCAGGGGCTGGAGCTGGGCATTGAATCCCTGTACTCCACTGTGGCATATAGGTATCTTAACTGCTAGGCTAAATGTCCATCTCAATCTAATTTTAAAAAAGATTTTAGTTATTTATTTGAGTGGCAGAGTTACAGGCAGAGGGAGAGAAAGGTAGAGGTGTCTTGCATCTGCTGGTTCACTCCCCAAATGGCATCAATGGCTGGAGCTGGGCTGAACCAAAGCCAGGAGCCAGGAGCCAGGAGCTTCCTCTGGACCTCCCATGTGGGTGCAGGGGCCCAAGTACCTGGGCCATCTTCTACTGCTTTCCCAGACTATAGCAGAGAGCTGGATTGGAAGTGGAGCAGTCAGGACTCGAACTGACATCCGTATGGGATGCTGGCATCACAGGCAGAGGCTTAGCCTACCATGCCACAGTGCATACTCCCCAACCTAATTTTTAAAGGGGGGAAAGATTTTAAGGGTTTCTCCACAAAGGGGAACACATGAATAACAATTAGCATTCCCATGAAAAAGTGCTCAGCATTGGTCATCAGGGAAATTGGCTTTGCATCCGCAGTGAGATCCAACGTACCCTCCACGGGAATGGCCAGAGTTAAAACTGCCCGCACCAGATGCTGCTGAGACTGGAGTCGCAGTGACTGGGAAGGAGCAGAAGAAAACTTCATGTGGCCATAGCAATGTCTTCTGTCTTGTTAGGGAGGTTGCAAAGCTGCACGCACTTAACAGAACTCGTCGGATGGTACACTTAAGGATCTGTGCATTTCACTGGATATAAATTGTACTTAACAAAATGAAAAAGAAAGGGCTGCTGTTGTGGCATAGCAGGTTAAGCTGCTGCCTGCAGTGTGCACATCCCATATGGATACCGGTTTGAGTCCCAGCTGCTCCACTTCTGATACAGCTCCTTGCTTATGTACTTAGGAAAGCAGCAGAAGATGGCCCAAGTGCTTGGGCCCCTGCACCCACAGTTAAAGCTCCTGACTGCTGGCTTCTGTCTGGCCCAGCTCTGGCTGTTGCAGCTGTTTGGGGAGTGAACCAGCAGATGGAAGACCCTCCCTCTCCCCCTCTCTCCCCCTCCCTCCCCCTCTCTCCCCCTCCCCCTCCCCCTCTCTCCCTCTCTCCCCCCCCCTCTCTTTCCCTCTTCCCCCTTTCCACCTCTCTCCCCCCTCCCCCTCTGCCTCTCTCCCTCTCTCCCCCTCTCCCCCTCTCTCCCCCTCTGCCTCTCTCCCTCTCTCCCCCTTTCCGCCTCTCTCCCTCTCTCTCCCTCTCTCCCCCTCTCCCCCTTTCCCCCCTCCCCCTCTGCCTCTCTCTCTCCCTCTCTCCCTCTCTCTCTCTCTCCCTCTCTCCCTCTCTCTCTCTCTCTCTCTCCCCCTCTCCCCCTTTCCGCCTCTCTCCCCCTCTGCCTCTCTCCCTCTCTCTCCCCCTTCTCTAACTCTGCCCTTCAAATAAATAAAAAATCATTTTTTAAAAATGAAAATGAATTTTCAAGTCTAGGCAGAATATGTTTATAGAAGTGTTTGGAGATGAAGTAAATTGATGTGCAAACTTTGAAATATGTCAAAAATAAGACATATCAGTAGATGTATGAATGGTAACAATGGTGGACTAACGGGAGTATGACTGTTCATTGTACATCGTTTTCAATTTCTCTGTGTTTGAAATTTTTGTCTATATTGTCTTGGAAAAAGTCACTTGGGGTAATTTTTTGTGCGGTTCTCAATTTGATACACAGTTAGCTTTGTTTTCTATTTTGTACTTTTTTCCCTCTTTCTGTTTGAATGGTGTGAAGTATTTTGATGATTCAAAAGACAAACCTAATTTAATATGAAGAATGGCTACTTCATCCACCTTTAGTTACAATTGTGGGATAACAAAAAGTTATAATAGTGATTCTTTGCATTGATGGCCTGTACACAAACAAACAACATGAATTTTTAAACTGTTTTATATTTTACTCTGATTCTGATTATATTTATTGAAATGCAGTTTTATGTCTGTTGAATCTTAATAAAACAAGTATCAGTTTCTTACACAGTGCTTAGAGAAGCCACGTTTCTGTCTCTGTTCATTTCATCCTGTTTCTCCTCATCCCTTACATGTAACATTTTTATTATCGATTTGCTCATTATAGTGTGTCCTTAAAAAAATAAGCCAATAAATGTTTGTGTTCTTAGTCTCTCTTCTTTCTTCTAAAAAAAATTATTATTTATTTGAAAGAGTTACGCAGAGAGAGAGAGGTCTTCCATCTGCTGTTTCACTCCCCAAATGGCCACAACAGCCAGAGCTGAGCTGATCCAAAGCCAGGCGCTTCCGCCAAGTCTCCCAAGCAGGTGCAGGGGCCCACGCACTTGGGCCATCTTCCACTGCTTTCCCAGGCCACAGAGAGAGCTGGATTGGAAGTAGAGCAGCTGGGACTTGCCCCGGTGCCCATAGAGGACGCCGGCACCGCTGGCAGTGATTTTACCCACTACGCCTCAGCACCGGCCCCAGTCTCCCTTCTTTCTTACTGTAATGCATCTTGTTTTTAGTTTTCTGTCGCTTACTCTGTCCTGGACATCACTCGCTGTCAGCATAGAGACCTTCCTTTCTCATTCCTTCTGTCGCTCTTGCTCAGACTCCGTTGTACAGATGAATGATGGTTCAGTTGAGCAGTTGCCCATGGCTGGACATTTGGGTCCTTATCTTGCCGTAAACAGACCTCATCCATGTGTTGCTTTGTATTTGTTGCTAGCCCATTTTTTTTAATCTCCAAACTTTTTCATCATCTCTTTCTTGTTTGTGGATATTTTTGTTCTGATTTGAATGTCTGTATTATCTTCTAGGATTTCCCCGAGAATAGTATCTGTTTTCTGTAGGGACAGAATTGATCTATCTTCCGTGATGCTGGTTCTCTTCCTCCCAGCCTGGGGTGCTGTTTGGGTTGGGGAGAGGAGGCCTCAGTAGCTGGTGCTCTCCCTGCTCTGTGGTAGAGTTGCTGGTTTCCTGTGAAATCTTCCCTGCCCTTGAGGGGTTTGGAGGAGGAGTTTTGTGGAGGGCAGGGCAATTGAACAGGCAGACCAAACTTTAGGGGGAAGCAGACAGGGGCCAGTCCTCATAAAATGAGTCCTCAGAGACCAGGAAGAAATGAACTTACCTTAAACCTGCCATCAGAAGCCTTGAAGGGGAAGAAGATTAAGGTTCTAGCCATGGATTGAGAAACAACCTTTTGATTTTTGCCCAAGGGACGATGTAATACCCTGCCACTCCTAGTACGCTCTGCTGACTAGCCCCTGTAGCATCAACCAGAAATCGATAGAATCCTGAAGTTTGTTCAAGATTTCCAGCCCCAAACCTTCTGAATCAGGATCTGGTAGTCAGCTGGCTGCCATGTAGTTTGTGTGCACATGGGAATTTGAGGGGCACAGATTGTCCTGATCTGGTCTGATCTGAGCCCCTCTTTGGGGTTCTGACAGGCACGTGAACTCCTGTCTCCTTTGAAACTTTAGTGATCCTGTTCCTGCCTACTTCCAGCACCTAGAGATTTGGGAAATTTATCATATCTATTCATAATTCCCTTCCTGCCAGAAATCTCTTCCTCTTTTACTTGTATTTCTATTTGAGGTTTGAAAGCCCAGGAATGACACAAACCAATTATGTCTAAAATCTTAGAAGAACTCTACCTGTAATATGGTGTAATGTGTAATGGTAGGTAATGAGACAGAAGTGGGAGATGCGGGAATGGAGATTCTGTGTAGAAAACTAGGAAACGCCTTTGTTTTATTTCCAGCGAGACAGACAGAGCTTCCTTCTGCTGATTCACTCCCCAGATGCCTGCAATGGCTGGGTCTGGGCCAGGCCAAAGGCAGGAGCTGAGAATACAATTTAGGTCCTCCATGTGGGTGGCAGAACCCAATTATGTTAACTGTCACTGCTGCCTCTCCAGGTCTGCGTTAGCAAGAAGCTGGAGTCGAGAACAGAGCTAGGAATCGAACCCAGGTGTTTTAAGGTAGGACATGAGCATTTTATTTGAAAGGTGGAGTGACAGAGGGAGGTGGAGAGATCTTCCATCTGCTGCTTCACTCCCCAGATGACCACAATGGTCAGCGCAGGGCCAGGGCAAAGGCAGGAGCCCAGAACTCCATCTGAGTCTCCCACGTGGTGGCAATGACCCAGGCACCTGAGCCATCTTCCGCTGCTTTCCCAGGAGCATTAGCAGGAAACTGCATCAGAAGTGGGGCGACTAGGACTTGAGCCAGTGCCCATATGGAATGCTGGCATCACAGGTGGAGCTTAACCCACTGCACCACAACTCCAGCCCTGGACTTGGGTGTGTTAACTGGCGTCTAAACCACTAGGCTAAACGCCCAGCCCCTAGACAACTCTCTTCAAGAGATTTTGGTGTGATGAGGACCAGATAATGAGGGTGGGATGGAAGGGGCTGTGGGGCTGCAGAGGGTCTTTTTCCAGGAGGTAGATGTGAGGAGATGTTTGCGTTCCTCCGAGGCCGAATTGCCCAGTAGAGAGGGCAGCACGAGGAGGAGGCGGCAGGGAGCTAGAGGAACAGAGTTCTTGTACGGAGAAGAGCAGTCCGAGGAGCGTGGGCTTTAGGCACTACTTCTTTGATAAAGATAGGGTGGGCAGGAGCCCAATGGGTCCTTTGTTAAAGCCCTGGAGTCCAGTGAGAATTAGAGCTGAGGTAGAAGCTGATGAGCTTCCAGGGCAGTCAGAACAAAGTGCCCCACCTGAAGTGGCTTACGCCAGCAGCAGCACGTTGCACGGCGCTGAGCGCCAGAGGGCTGAAATCAAGAGGGCACAGGACTACAGTCCCTCCAGGGGCTCAGCCATGGGCTCCCTTCCTTGCCTCTCCTAGCTCCTAGCTCCTAGCTCCATCTCCTAGTTCCGCCTGAAATCCTAGACTTTCTGTGGCTTGTGGTTGCTTCCCTCCAGTTTCCGCCCCTTCACATGGCCACATCCTCTGCTTTTTTGGCATTAGGGCCCACCCTAAATCCACGATAATTTCTTTTTAAGCTCATGTGCTTCTTTTACATCAGCGAAGAATCTTCTTCAAAGCAGGCCATATTGACAATGCCTGGGGATTAAGGTGCACACATACCTTTTGGGGGCCACTGTTGAACCCACTGTAGAAGCCGTCCATTTTCAGAACTTAAAGGTCCAAGGAAAGACCTGGAGACCCTGCAGAACAGCTGTCTTACTGTACTCCATAAGCAGGTGTGCCGTGGCAGTCCGCTCTCCCCAGGGAACGTTCACAGCAGTTCACAGTAGACCCGACGACGACGCTTAGCTGTCCCGTAGTCTGCACGATCACACCAGGATCACGGCCATGGAATCCCCGGCTCCGGTGATGGTGCTGCGCTCTGGTCTGGTTGCTGTAGTGCAGCAGCCGTAAATAGGCACCTCTCATTATTTACTGGAAAAATTGTGCAGCTAGAATCATTTGTTCACTTGAGTCCATTCTCATACTTCCGTGCACTTTGTTCTGTGACTACACATAGAAACAAAAAAGAAAATGGATTAAATTCCAGGCTCCTCCTGGCTTTGGCCTGGCCCAGCACTGGCTGTTGTGGGCATTTGAGGGAGTGAGCCTTTCTCTCTCCCCCTAATCCCCTCTCCTTCTCCCCCTGTCTTTTTCTCCTCCTCTTCTTCCCCTCTCCACTCTCCCCTCCCCACCTGTTTCTCCCCCACTATCTCTGTCTTTGCCTTTCAAATAGATAAAATAAATTTTAAAAAGAGAAAGCGCTTACACTCTTAAAGGTAACTCTCTAAAGATGTATGTGCTTTCAAGGATCCATGTCGTCTTAAACTTTTCTTTTGTATTGAAGACAGAAGACAAGACAGAGCTCTCATCTGTGGGTTTACTGTCCAGATGCTCACTAGGGCCAGGCTGGGGCCAAAGCTAGGAGCCAGCATTGTAATTCAGGTTTCCCATGACGGTGCCAGGAATCCAGTGACGTGAGCCATCACTGCTGCTTCCCAGGATCTGCACTGGCAGGAAGCTGAAGCCAGGAGCTGGAGCCGGCCATGAACCCAGACGCCAATAAAGGATATAGGTGTCTTAACAACTAGGTTCAGTGCTTGCCCATAGCCACAGTTTTTTTTTTTCCAAAGTCAAATAGCTCACAATGGCTAGTGCTAGTGCCAGCAAATTTCACCCCAATCATTTTGTCTTTTTGTCATCAGCAAAAGCAAGGATCCTCCTGTATTTGCAACTCACTGCTTCCAGCTCCAGCTCTAGCACTCCTTTGCCCTGATGTGCACTTAGAGCCCAACGAACGCTCCATCTTCTCGCCAGCTGTGTCTGTCATAGCTCCTCACACCTCTCCATCCCAACTGCAGGGCTGCAGCCAGTCGTTAGTGCCCCTCAGTACCATTGCTTTGTCATATTCAGTCAATAAGGCCCGAACCCTGGGGCAGTTCAGTGCTGTGCCTGTCTTAAACCTGCTCTAGCACATAGCACAAAGCTGAATGTGTGTATGTGTGTGTGTGTTTAAGATTTATTTGAAAGTCGGCTACACACACACACACAGAGAGGTCTTCCATCCACTGGTTCACTCCCCAATTGGCTGCAACAGCTGGAGCTGTGCCAATCCGAAGCCAGGAGCCAGGAGCTTCCTCTGGGTCTCCCACATGGTTGCAGGGGCCCAAGGACTTGGCCCATCTTCCACTGCTTTCCCAGGCCACAGCAGAGAGCAGGATTGGAAGTGGAGCAACCGGGACTCGAACCGGCGCCCATATGGGATGCCGGCGCTTCAGGCCAGGACGTTAACCTGTTGCGCCGCAGCACCGGCCCCCTGAATGTGTTTTAAGTTTAAGTTCATGTCCCAGCAGAATACTGCTATTCCCGATCTCTCCTCACTTCTCTCGCCCTCTTTCAGTTGCCGCTTCTCATAATCAGTAGCTCCACATTCTTAGTTCCCAGAGGCCGGGAAGCAGTCCCAAGGGGACATCTACAGGCCAGCATCTACCCTTGACTCTGCCTCCCTCCTGCTGGTAGGGCCCCCTGTCATGGGTCCTTCTGCTGGGAGACCCTCCAGGCCTCTCCCACCTGCTCCTGTGTTGGAGTCCTCTCTTAACAGCCAGGTCCCCTCCCCCATCACCCTAGAAGCCTGCTGCTGCTTCACCCACCTTGACAAAAGCTGCTTCCCAACCAACCGCCCTTCAGCTTCTATTTTTCTGTACCAGCAAGACACCTCCACACACTGGGTCAGGCTACTCTGTGAGGTTTCCAGTGACAACCTGAAGGTTGCTACATCCGGGGGCCACTTGTTAGTTCTCTTCTTTCCAGACCTGTCATTGTCAGCCCACCTTCTGGAGTCTGTGCACTCAGGTACGCTTTCTCAGTGGGAAACTTTTGTGCCCTCTTAGAGTCCCAGCCCAAGTCCTTACAATGGCCTGCGAGGGCCAGTATGATGGTCTCTCAGCCACCGCAGCTTCAGCTGGCCTCCTTGTTCCTCCCTGGACCTTGTACGTGTACCCCAGCCTCAGGGGCCTTGGCCCCTGCACTTCCCTCTGTTCCCCCTGTTGTTGCCTGACTCCCTTTGTGGTCTGCTCAAATGTCACCTTCTCATTGTGGCCTCTCTGACCCTGCCTCCATCTACCGGTTCCCAACTGCCTGGCTTGTTTCACTTGTTGGTTTTGCTTGTGCTCTCCCTCTTTCCCCTCCTATGGTCCCTTCTCCTCTCTCTCCCTCTTCCCCTCTTACTAGAATCTAAGCCCCATGAAGGCAGAGACTTTGTGGGGTCTTTTTGGCCTCTTCCGGCTATAGCCCCAGTGCCTAGAATCACATTCATTGAATGGATGTGCAAATCCTGCAGTGGGACCTTCCCCAAAGTATTGCCTTACAGTAAGAGAGGCCGAATAGAATACAACCTGCTCGGGGCAGGCGCTGTGGCATAGCGGGTAAAGCCACCACGTGCAGTGCCGGCATCCCATATGGGTGCTGCCATCCCACATGGGCGCCGGTTCGAGTCCCAGCTGCTCCACTTCCAATCAAGCTCTCTGCTGTGGCCTGGGAAAGCAGTAGAAGATGCCCAGGTCCTTGTGCCCCTGCACCTATGTGGGAGACCTGGAAGAAGCTCCTGGCTCCTGGCTTTGGATCGGCGCAGCTCTGACTGTTGTGGCCATCTAAGGAGTGAACCAGTGGATGGAAGACCTCTCTCTCTCTCTCTCTCTTCTGTGCCTCTGTCTGTAACTTTGCCTTTCAAATAAATCTTTAAAAAAAAAAAAGAGTTCTCATATATAAAAAAAAACTTTTTTAAAAAAAGAATACAGCCTGCCTTGCTACTGGCTTGTGAGGTTCTGTGTGGCTAACAGGAACAATACTGTGTATGGGTTAATCACACCTGCAGTTGTGACTCAGAAGGTACCCATGAAGGGCAAATATGAGGGCATTTCAAAAAATTCATCAAAACAGAATTAGATTTATGTTGGTGCAAAACATTTTCGGAATTCATACATATGAAGGATTTTCAAAACTTCATGGAGATGCATACTATAAAAATGCATGGATTTCAGAATTTTTCTGCACCAAAATACGTCTTTTGTTTCCATTTTTCCACTTTTTAAAAGATTTATTTATTTTATTTGAAAGGCAGCGTTAGAGAGATACAGGTTGGGGGAGGTAGAGAGATCCTTCATCCACTAGTTTGCTCCCGAAATGTGCTGCAGTGGCCAGGAGCAAGGAGCTCCATCCGAGTGTCCTACGTGGGCACCAGGGCCCACACACTTGGGCCATCTTCCACTGCTTTCCCAGGTGCATGAGCAGGGAGCTGGATGGGAAGCGGAGCGGCCGGGACTCACACTGGCGCCTGTATGGGCTACCAGCGCTGCAGGTGGTGTCTTTACCCACTACACCACGGCACCAGCCCCTCTACAAAGTTTTTGAGTACCCTATTTTTAAGCATACCTTCTTTTTTTATGAGTGTGCAGTTTAACTGTATAATTTCCCAGCACAACTTCGCAAAACAGGAGAAGTGAATTTTCAAGGCTTTTAGGTACCTACCTTTGCAGTCTGTGGCTTTGTATTTGTGTAACAACATTTGTGTTTCGCCAACAGATGTGCTACTTGTCGCACCCTGAGAATGCCCTCTGTGGTTCTCCGCGTGACTGCACGGAGGCTCAGGCACTGCTTGTGGAGAAGACACTGGTTCTTCTCCCATCCAGCTGCCAGGCCTCTCGCACTTTGGGCCCTTGCTGGCCCCTGCGGAATCTGCTGTAGTCCCCTGTGGCTAGAAAGGCCAGTGGACTGTCTGTCAGCACGGAAGGAGCCCTCGCGGCTCTCCGAGGCAGTGGGAAGGGACGGGATTTCTGGGATCGTGCACGCGGAATGCGTTGCCTGTGCCTGGTGTCCAGGCCTGTTTGGCAGGCTTGGGCTGCTCATGTCGCTGCTGGGCGCTTTGGCAAAGCATTTTTCATGCTCTAGCTAATTGAACTTTCTGAGTATCAGCAATTTGGACAGTGTGTTGTTTTTCTCTGGTCAGGTAGGAAAGGAGAAGAGAGGGAGAGGATAGTGTGGGAAAGGAGGGAGAAGAGAGGAGAGGAATCTGGTATTGTAGGAGGTGGTGTGTACTTGTTTTGAAGTTTTTTTTTAAGATTTATGTATTTATTTGAAAGGCAGAGTTACAGAGAGACAGAGACACAAAGAGAGAGAGAGGTTTTCCATCTGCCGGTTCACTCCCCAGATGGCCAGAGCAGCCGGAGCTGCGCTGATCAGGAGCCAGGAGCTTCCTCCAGGTCTCCCATGCTGGTGCAGGGGCACAAGGACCTGGGCCATCTTCTACTGCTTTCCCAGGCCACAGCAGAGAGCTGGATCGGAAGTGGAGCAGCTGGAACTCGAACTGGCGCCTCTTTGGGATGCCAGCACTGCAGGTGTCGGCTTTACCCACTATGCCACAGCACCAGCCCCTTGTTTTCAAGTTTTTTATCTGTGATGAAATATATTTTCTTTGCATAAATGACACTGGGCTTATCATATGGAAGGCATACGTGTTGTACTCAATATGTTCTGAATTGTCTGGGTTTATTTTTTTCTTGAAATCCATTATGAACAATCGAAAGGCTCCTTTTTCAGCTAATAAGCGGAGAAGCTCAGAATGTAGTCATAGTGAGTAAGCCTCACATATGTTATCTATCATGAGCATTTTGTAGGTCTCTGTGTAGTGTTGTTGGGTTTTTGGTTTGTTTCTGGCCATCTTTATGCTCTTTTTTGTGTTAAAATCAAAATCCCCGATTGTATGTGTCTTAGGTTGGAGACAGGTGGATCCTACCTTGTACTTAAGAAAATGTACAAATCGGGTCAGAGACTTGTGTTGTACTTTTCTCTCGCATGCCATGAAGTCTAGAGGTAGGCTGCCCATGGCCACTGCCATGGCTCTGTGAGAGTCCAGCATCCAGGACCCCTCATGGGGTTGTTTCCATCCTCAGGATTGCCTTGTCATTGCACGGTGTCAGCTGCAGCTCTCGCCATTGCATCTACATCTCCAGCTGGGAAGGAGGGCATAGGGGAAGGGCAGAAGGGCACTTGACAGCCCAGTCTCCAAGCGCATTCAGTAATTTCCATTTTCATCTCCATATCCATCATGTTATTAGGGAACACACTGACTCAGCAGCTCAGTGGGCGCAAAGTCACTTCTCACTCATGCATCTGGGTTAGCAATAAAATGGGATTCAGATCTCTTCTCAAGCCTGTCGTTCTAGGACCCAGGAGAGACAGAAACAGCTACAAGGGACAGTCACTGTGTAGTGGAGCAGACACGTAAGCAGAGGCACAGAGGCCTCCTCCATCTCTGTAGCGTGCGCAGCTCCAGGAGGCAGGAGGTGTGCTCTGTCCACATGGCTGGGTGAGCACGCGGACCAAGGCAGAAGATGAGTAAGCACTGCGCTCTGCTGCCACTTGGTGGGCCACGGTCGGCCGGGCCGTATCTTTCCTCAGCTGAGCACGGGGGGCTGCTGGTGCCTGCCCCAAATGAGGAAGCCCCTGGTAGTGGCTAATGCCCAGTGATGGTGCAGCGGCGGCGCCTGAGGTGGGCATCCCAGCCTCGTGGTGCTTTTAGTACACCCATGGCTGTGTTTCCAGTTGTGCAGCCTGTCCATTCCTGCTGCATTTCTTGATCCCAGTTCTCCAGTCTTCTCTTGGTTTCTAGTCCTACTGCCCAAGAATGTGCAGTGGTTGAACTTACCCAGACTTGGTTTCTGTTTATTTTTTTATTTGAAAGTCAGAAGAACCAGCCCTGTGGCATAATGGGTTTAGCCATCGCCTGTAGTGCTGTCATCCCATATGGGCACTGGTTTAAGTCCCGGCTGTTCCTCTTCTGATCCAGCTCCCTGCTAATCCACCTGGAAGGGCAACAGAGGATGGCTCAAATCCTTGGGCCCCTGCCACCCACATGGGAGACCCAGAAGAAGCTCCAGGCTCCTGGCTTCAACCTGGCCCAGCCCTGGGCATTGTGGCCTTTTAGGAAGTGAACCAATGGATGGAAGATACCTCTCCCTCCCTCCCTACCCCCCCCCCATTTTTGCATTTCAAATAAATAAATCAACCTTTAAAAAATAAAAAAAAAAGAGTGAGATCTTCCATTCACTGGTTCACTCCCCAAATGCCTGCAGCTGTCGGGGCTAGCCCAAGCCAAAGTCAGGAACCCGGAACTCCATCTGTGGTTGGCAAGGACTCAAGTACTTGAACTATCACCTGTTCCTTCCCAGGGCATGCCTTAGCAGGAAGTTGGATTAGAGAGCAGAGCTGGGACTCAAACCCAGGCGTTCCAGTATGGGATGTAAGTGACCCACACAGCATCCTAACCACTGGGCCAAGTGCTTGCCCACAGAGGTGGCTTGTGTTACTTGCAACCAGGACTTGAGACAGGGTGTGGGTGAAGTGAAAACACTTTCACGGTCTTTACCTCGATTGCAGTGGACAAGCCTTAGTTGTGGGAGTCAATCCCAGCTTGCACCTCGCTGGTGCCTTCAGTAGTCCAGTCACTTTTCCTCTCAGCCTTTCTGTTTCTCGCTAGGCACGTAGTGAGATCGTATGTAAAGTGGTAATTGTTAAACTATTGGGACGTATTTGGGACAGTATCCTGGTTTAAGCTTCTTGACTGATTCTGTGTCATTTGGGTAATGGTGATAGTAATTTAGGAGCACTGATAGCAACTCAAGGTGTTCTTCAGGCAAGGAAGTGAGGAAGGACAGGGACACATGTGGAAAGTTTAGGTTGGAATGAACAGTTTGGCTACAGATTACCAACCAGGGAATCGTGCTGGGCTTGATGCTCCTGACTGAGCCGTGGATACAGTTATCTTGGGCTATTCAGTTGTCATTAATGTGGTATGGGCAGATTTCTAAATTTCTTTCTCAGTCTAGACTTGCATGCAACAGTTCTTATTGCTAACTTACTCCTAACCACCACTAATAAACAAAGAACATCAACAGGAAACTCATCAAAGAAGAGATACAGATGGACAGTGAAGATAGGGAAAGAACTCTGCTTTGGTGATAATAAAAGAGACACTGATGAAAATGAAAAAGATGCCTTTTTTAACCTACCAAATTTGTTATGATTCATAAGACCCAGTATCAGCCAGCATTCACACTGCAGCATGCCAGGACAACCAAGTGTGGCCTTTCCTTGTATGCGAGTATGTTGGATTCACTAATTGAATATAATGGATACATCTGCATGTTTCACAGTTCAGGAAGTGCAAAGTGAAGAGTGACACTTGAGCTGCTGGCTGCTCTGACTCCCCAGGCCCTAGCACAGGGAACAGGTACTTCAGGCTCTGATGCATGCTCTGGGGTGTACGATTCATGTACAGACACATCTAAAGCTATTGGTATTTTCCTGCAGCCTGCTTGAGTCTGTGTAGGGTAAGTTACATTTTTTTCAACGAATTTTTCTGTGTCTTCTGAGTCACTAACTTGACTAACAAAATTATTCACATCATCTTTTTGTAAACCTTTGCAGACATTTGTAATCATGTCTCCTTTTCATTCATAGTGGTGGTTACTTGTACCTGCCCCCTTTTTCCTTGTCTTGGTAGAAGTTTGTTCATTTATTAGTCTTTCAAAGAGCAAAACTGTATGCATTATTTTCCTATATTATTACTCTATTTTCTAGTTTATTAAGTTCTGCTTTCAACTTTATTATTTTTTCTGCTTATGGAATGCATTTTCTCATTTCTTACATTGTAAACTTAGCTCATCAGTTTTCAGCCATTTCAAATGTACTGTATAATAACATCTCAATCAACAGTGGACCCACATATACAGTGGCGATCCCATGAGATTATAATGGAGCTGAAAAATCCCTGTCTCCCAGTGACATTGTGGCCGTGCTACTATCATGGCACAGTGAGTGCTGCCAGACACAATAATACTGTACATCTTTTTATTTTTTTTTATTTTTGACAGGCAGAGTGGACAGTGAGAGAGAGAGACAGAGAGAAAGGTCTTCCTTTGCCGTTGGTTCACCCTCCAATGGCTGCCGCGGCCGGCGCGCTGTGGCCGGTGCACCGCGCTGATCCGAAGGCAGGAGCCAGGTACTTATCCTGGTCTCCCATGGGGTGCAGGGCCCAAGTATTTGGGCCATCCTCCACTGCACTCCCTGGCCACAGCAGAGAGCTGGCCTGGAAGAGGGGCAACCGGGACAGAATCTGGCACCCCAACCGGGACTAGAACCCGGTGTGCCGGCGCCACAAGGCGGAGGATTAGCCTAGTGAGCCACGGCGCCGGCTACTGTACATCATTGTTATGTGTCTATGCATTTACTATACTGTGCTTTTCCTTGTTATTTTAGAGTGTTCTGCACTTAAAAAAAAATGCTTGGGATGCTGGTTTGGTGCAGCAATTAAGAATCCACCTGGGACACCTGTATCCCGTATCAGAGTGCCTGAGTTCAGTTCCACTTCCAGTTCTAGCTCCCTGCTGATGCACACACTGGGAGGCAGCAGATGATGGCTCAACTACTCAAGTTCCTGTCACCCACGTGGGAGACCTGGATGGAGCTTCTGGCTCTGGCTTAATCCAACCCTAGCTGTTCCACGGAAAATAAGGATAACAGTTAAAAGTAGTTTGTGAGGCCTGTGCTGTGGCATAGTAGGTTAATCCTCTGCCTGTGGCACCAGCATCCCATATGGGTGCTGGTTCTAGTCGTGTCTGCTCCACTTCTGATCCAGCTCTCTGCTATGGCCTGAGAAAGCAGTGGAGGATGGCCAAGTCCTTGGGCCCCTGCACTCATGTGGGAGACCCAGAAGAAGCTCCTGGCTCCTGGCTTTGGATCAGCTCAGCTCCGGCCATTGGGTGGATGGAAGGCCTTTCTCTCTGTCTCTCCCTCTCACTGTTTGTAACTCTGGCTCTCAAATAAATAAATAAAATCTTAAAAAAAAAGAAAGATGATAGGAGTCCTTCTGGTTTCTGGGAGAGTGTAGGAGCCTAACTTCGGTACCTCAGTCTGAAAATAGAAGGTTTATTTAAAAAAAAAAAAAAAAGTAGCTTGCTATAAAACAGTATACCATGTTAGGCTGGCAGCAACCTCATGTCTAGTGTTTAGCACATCTCTTTTTTATTATTATTTTGAAAGGTAGAGATCCTTTTGTCTGCTGGTGCATTCTCCAAATGCCTGAAATAGCCAAGGCTGGGCCAGGCTGAAGCCAAAAGTACAGAGCTCCTTGCAGGCTCCCCTGTGGGTGGCAGGGACCCACCTACTTGGGCCATCCTCTGCAACCTCCGACAGTACACATCAGAGGGAGCTGGATGTGGAAACGGAGCTGGGGCTTGAACCCAGGGATTCTGACATGGAACGCGGGAGTCCCAAGCAGTATCGTAACCACTGAGCCAGACCCTCTGCGCATTTACCACATGTCTTCTTAATTATGTCAGGAGCCCGTGTTGGGTGATTGGCCTACACTGTCTAGGTTTATGTTAAGCACACTTTGTGATGTTCACACAACAAAAAAATTGCATGAGGGCGCACTTCTCTGAGCACGTCTCTGCCATTAGACATCATGGCTTCATAAGCATGTGAGGCTGACCTGGAACTACTTCAGCTGCATCCAGGAGTCCTGAAGGCTTTTGAATTTTCCTTTATGATTCTTTTTTTGACTTGCAAATGCGGAGTGTTTTTGGTTTTGTTTGTGTTTTTTCAGTTTCCAAGCACACAGCTTTGGGTTACTTGTCCTAGTTACTTTAAAGAAAACGCTCAAGTTCTACCTAAAGGGAACTGTGATCATAGAACTTGCTCTGTGTAGCCTCAGTCCTTGCACTTGGTGTGCGAAGTGCTTCATGAGGTTGTGCACAAGCAGTGGGCAGAACGTGCTGCCGCATCCTGGATGCAGGCTTCTACCTGTGTCATTACCACAGTCCTGTTCGTGGTGTTGTACAAGTCTTCTCTCTTTTCTTGCTGTCATTTTGTCAACTGCTGGGGAATGAATACGTATTAAAATGTAGTGTGGTGGTGAGCCCATCCGTTTTTCCGGGAGCTTTGTTAATTTTTGTTTTCTTTAGTTTGAAGCCACATGTTCAGTTTTAGAGTTTTCCCTTCCTGGTGAATTGAACACTTTGGCATTGTAAAGTGACTGTCTTTTGCCTTCTGTTGTACTTCGCTGGATAGGAATAGTGCTATGCTGCCTGTGTGCTTGATCACCGCTGCTTGACATAGCTTTCCCAGCCTTTCCTTTTCCTCCTTTCTTTTCTATGGGTTAGTCATAGCTGTCGAAAATAGCAAATAACTGGATTTTAAAAAATTACTCTGTTTTATCCTTTAACATCTGTTTGGTTACTAGTACATTTTAATTCATTTATACCATATTAAATAATTCATGGGGGGCAGCTGTGTGACCCAATGGGTTAAGCTGCAGCCAGCAGTGCTAGCACCCCCTATGGTTGCTGGTTCAAGTCCCAGCTGGTCCACTTCTGATCCAGCTCCCTGCTAATGCACCTGGGAAAGCAGCGGAAGATGGTCCAAGTGCTTGGGCTCCTGCACCCACGTGGGAGACCCAGATGAAACTCCTGGCTTCAATGTGGCCCGGTCCTGGCCTTCACAGCCATTTGAGGAGAGATGCAGTGGATGGAAGATCTCTCTCTCCCTCTCTCTCTAACTGTGCCTTTCAAATAAATCTTTTTTTAAAAAAAAAGTTACTCATTTATACCATGTAAGTTACCTAAAATTTACCATGCTGATCATTGTAGTTACACAGTTATGTGGCATTAATTGCATTCAAATTGTGCTACCATCTCTTGGATTGAATTTTAATTGGTATCACACAATGTACATGATTCTGTTTGACTTAACATTAAGACATGAACATCCTCATTACTGTAGATCGGATGTTTGTGTCACCAAAACTTTGGGTTGAAGCTCTAACTTCCAATGTGATAGTATTTGGAGGTGGGGTCTTTGGGAGGAAGAACTGAATCTGCTACCACCTTGATCTTGGGCTTCAGCCTCCAACACTGTGGTAGCCTAAGCAGAGTTAATAAAAACTGTAAACATCCTTTGAAAGAATACTCGGTGTTCTGTCATAGTCTCTTCTGTTGTGGCCTTCTGTCACCTCTGAACGTAACCGCATCTTCTCTGCTGAGCTTTCTCAAAGAGCAGCTTGTGTTCAGTATCTCCTCCTCCACATTGGCCCACTGGCGAGCCTGGGCCGCCCCGCTTGCCCCACCCACACACGTGGTGCTTCCTGATGAGCTGTTGTCTGTCTGCCCTGTCACAGGACCCGGCAGTGTCCGAGGGCTCCGCACTGAACCTTTAGTTGAGGCTTCCAGATGCCTCCATTTATCTTAGTGACCTCTTGTGACATGTGGAAATGGGGATTTTCTTTTTGCAGCTCCACACTGGCAAATACTCTCCACTGGGAATTAGACCACTATACTCTTTGGGTTTTTTTCTTTTCTTTTCTTTTCTTTTTTTTTTTTTTTTTAAGATTTTATGTGTTTACTTTAATGTCAGAGTTACAGAGAAGCAGAGGCAGGGAGAAAGAGAGGTCTTCCATCCACTGGTTCACTCCCTAGATGGCCCTAACAGTCAGAGCTGTGCCAATCCAAAGCCAGGAGCCAGGAGCTTCATCCAGGCCTCCCACGTGGGTGTAAGGGCCCAAGGACTTGGGCCATCTTCTATTGCCCTCCCAGGCCACAGCAAAGAGCTGAATTGGAAGTGGAGCAGCCAGGACCCAAACCGGTGCCCATATGGGATGCTGGCACTGCAGGCAGTGGCCTTAGCCGCTACGCCACAGTGCCAGCCCCCACCACTATACTCTTTGACTCTTGCCCTTTTTGCCACCGTTCCTGGATATTGGGCTCTGAGTCCCCCTCTCTGGGCAGTGAAGTTACCCATTGCTGCATGGTCGCCTCTCCTTGTTACCCTCTGGTATGGTGCTTGGCACATTTCTTGTTGAGTGAATGGTATTTGTAGGCTTGTTGGAACTGTAGGAGGAAAACAGAAGCAAGGACTCTTAACTCCTTGCTTTGTCCTGAGAACCAAGACTTTTCACTAGGAGATTTTTCTTTACAGTCATCTTATTAAGTATACCCAAACTTGGAGCTTGTGCTATATAAACACGAGCAAGTACGACTTGGTCAGCTAGTGTCAAGTAACCCAGAATTGTTGTCCCACCAAACAGCTGCTTCATGGCTATCTACAGATTGATTCCTTCAGCGTGCCTCAGTGTTATACCCAATCCTAGAAGTGCAGAGAAGTCAAGTTCGTCATGCATCTGCCAAAGATGAGCTCAAATTGAATTGAGGAATTATTATGGAATGTGTCTTCTTTTCTCCAGTACCCTCTGGCCTTCCAGAAGGTGGCACCCATGATCTTCCAGGAGCAGCCAGATTTCTTTCAGTCCTCTCAGTCCTCTTCCACGTGGAGGCTGTCCCTTTCCCCCTGCCTGAGTTTGGGTCCCCAGCCACTGGGTTGGGGGTGGGGGGGAGCAGGCTGCACCGTGGGGGAATCTTTGAATTTCAGCTAACATCCCATTAGGTGGCGACAGAGAGCACTAAAATGAAGCAGGAAGGAACTAGAACTCTTTTGCTTCATGGTGGAAAATGGCTTATGGAGTCTGTGCGCATTGTAGTCAGCTTTTACCACACAAGGTATTTGAAGGGTTTTTTTTTTTTTTTTGCCTTATTTTCTCATCCCACTGCCTGCCCTACCTAGCACCCTCATGCCTTCTCAAAATAAGGGCAATAAATCGGAAGAGCAAACAGCAAATGTCATGTTTCTCTGCCCTTCACTACCCATATCCAGGGAACCACCTAGCCCTACCCCTGGTTCCTTTACCTCTTTCTCTCACCTACCTTCACACCTTCTACTGCTGTGCTTGGCCAAGTCTTCGTCCCTGTCTGGGACTCCTGTGATAACTCACTAGCTTTCCTGCCCATTTTTGTCTTCCACACTGTCACTGGGGCCAAAATTCACTCCCCTGCTTGAAATCGAAAAGTGGTGCCGGCGCCGCAAGCGGAGGATTAGCCTAGTGAGCCACAGCACCGGCCCGAGCTCTGGTGTCTTTTCCTCAAAAGAGCCCTTCCTCTTACCACTCCCCAGCAGGGGACGTCCCCAGTTCTCACACTTACCCCTCCTCCCAAACCCTGAGTAGCTTTTCCAAGAGCAGCTTGCTGATGGTCTCCCATGCCACGTTCCTCAGAGGCAGGAGGAGCTGTGACATTCAGCTCTCCAAGCCCACAGCCTCCCCACTTTGGCCTTGCTCAGTGCTCTAGATGGTCCTCCTTCCTTGAAGATGTGCTGTCTCTGTCCCAGTGCCCTGCATCCCACAGGTGGCTTACTGAAGCCCTCCACGGTCATCACTGGAAAGTGCTCCACCCCTAGAGCTTAACTCCGACTGCTCTACCCGTGACAAAGACTCCTTGTCCTTCCTGTTCCTTGGGCCTTCGTCACTGTTCCCTCTGCTCTTGGGTAACACCCATCCCCATACAAGCCTGTTTGAGGATTTTCCAGTCTAGCTAAGCACCTCTTCTTCTCATGGCCACGTCAGCTCCTGCCTAGCACCTCTTTCGGCTTTCAGCCACACTCTGCAAGAGTTTCTTGTACACACCAGCCCCCTTTCCCACCGCCTACTCTATGCTGAGGACTGTTCCACACAGGCGTTCTTCCCCGAGTTCCAGGAAAGGTTTTATTAGTCCCTGGTGGGTGTCCATGTGCTGTGGCCAGGGACAAGTCCTCCTCTTTCTCGCCATGGCTGTTAACTCCTTCTTGAAACCCTTTTCTCGTGGCTCTTTGGGGACTCCATGCCTCACATGTCGAGCCCTGTTCTATGTTTGAGAGAATTCTCACTCTCCTTAGGAGTTTGATGGGAGGCCTAGTGTAGTCACTGTACATACCGTAGACATACTCAAGTGGCTTTGGCTGTAGGGACTGATAATGCCAGCTGTTTGTTTGCCTGGCTTCCCGTTCAGTTAGGGCAGCAGTCAGCAAGCTACATCCCCAAGGCCAAATCCGGCCCACTGCTTGCCTGTTTTTGTCAATGAAGTTTTATTGGAATGCATCCCCAGCATTCCTTTCTGCATTGTCTGTGGCTTCTCTCCTACTACACCAGCGAGTTGAGGGGTTTGGACTGAGACTGTGGCCCACAAAGTGGAAAATGTTTACTCTCTGGCCCTTTACAGAAGTAAAAAACCACCTGAGCCCATGTTGAGGGGCGCAGGCCAGGCAAGAGCAGCCTGTCTTCTTGCAGCCTCAATGCTGACCCTGGACCCCCTGGCCCTGACACCCATGCCCTTCCCTGACGGCACCTAGTCACGTGTGGCAGAACTGGAGGTCACTGCCCAGATCCTCAGTGGGGACTGCTGTTGGCAGGCAGCCATCGCCTCAGGAGCCTCCACACCTGGAGTCAGGTGGTTTCCAGGATAGTGCCCTGGTCGTGAGTGAGGTCGGGGCGCAAGGCCCCCGAGGGGCCGTCTTGCACTATGACTTGTTCCACCCATCTCATTTCACTGGTGTCAGTCCCTAGTAGATATCTTGTGCCCGAAACGGTGACCTGTCCTACAACCTGCCCACCCCAAACCCTACATCTTTCCATGGTTACCATGGGCCTTTGGAAAACACTCATCTGATGAGGTTACTCCCCTGAGGAAACCCTCTGGGAATGAAAGCCTGAGTCCATTGCTGGAGGCGCGGCTGACTCCATGGACACAGAGCCCACGCAGTCGCCCTGGGCTTGGTTTACTCTTCTACTTGTCACCGTCCTGGAATTCTTCATTTTTTAAAACAAGACACCCTGAATGTTCACTTTGTACCAGGCCCCCCAGATTATGTAGCTTGGCCTTGCTCGCAGCCAAATGTAACCTGGCCCCTTACCTGCCTCCTCGAGTTCTAGCCCAGTACTCGAACTTTTCCTGAAACGTGCCCCTTATTCCTGGAGTCATGGCTTTGCCCTTGCTGCTCCTTATGCCTGGGCCCCTCTTTATGTGACCTGTTCCCTCACCCCCACCTCCTTCAAATCCATGTCCACATTGCATCTTCCTAGACAGGCTCTGGCCTCTTCTCATCTCTCTGACCTCACCTCTAACCCCCTCCCCGTTGCACTAGGCTGCCTCAGAACTTTGTTCACCTCATGTCTGGCCTTCTGATGTTTGTCTCCTCCTGGGAAGCCATTGGCTTTTTCATACCAGGTGCCTGAGTATCTTTTCTCCTTTTTTCCTTTTTTTAAAGGCAGAGGTACAGGAGGGCAGGGGAGAGACAGAGGGAGTTCTTCATCCATTGGTTTGCTTCCTCACACGGCCGCAGAGCCAGGACTGGACCAGGCTAAAGCCAGGAGCCTGGAACTCTGGGTCTCCCACGTGGATGCAGGGGCCCAAGCACTTGGGCCATCTTCTGCTGCTCTCCCAGGCCATAGCAGAGAGCTCGATCAGAGGTGGACTCAAATCCATGCCCATATGGGATGCCGGTGCCACAAGCATCAGCTTAGCCTGTTGTGCACAACACTGGCCCCCGCAAGGAATTTTTTTTCTTTATCCTTAGAGTTGAGTAGACTGGCTAGAGTTTGTCTTGCTGTTGAGCATTCTTTATCAAATTTTCCTGGGAACATGGTGTGTTCTTTCAAGGTACAGCTGCAGTTGTTGTTGTTTTAGGTCCATTCTCTTATAATATCTTTGCTGGCATCTTGTGTTCCATTTCTTGGGTTCTCTGCTTCAGGGACAGAAGTGATCCTTATGTTGGATTGGCTTTGTCTCTCTTCCAGTGCCATCAGCTTCACTCTTTTTTTTAAAGAATTGTTTATTTGAAAGTAGAGTTACATAGAGAAGGAGAGGCTGGGGGGCGGGTCTTCCATCCATTGGTTCACTCCCCAATTGGCCGTAACGGCCGGAGCTGTGCTGATCCGAAGGCAAGAGCCAGGAGCTTCCTCCAGGTCTCCCACGTGGGTGCAGGGGCCCAAGGACTTGGGCCATCGTCCACTGCTTTCCCAGGCCACAGCAGAGAGCTGGATTGGAAGTGGAGCAGCTGGGACTTGAACCAGCGCCCATATGGGATGCCAGCACTGCAGGTGGCGGCTTTACCTGCTACGCCACAGCGCCGGCCCCAGCTTCACTCAGAATTGCTTTAGCCTTTGTCTTTTTTTCATCTGTATTCACTGTGTTCGTCTGATTTGATTTCCAGCTATGTATATTCTTTTTTTTTTAACGATTTATTTTATTTGAAAGACAGAGTTACAGAGAGAAGCAGAGACAGAGAGAGAGGTGTTCCATCCACTGGTTCACTCCCCAGATGGCCACAACGGCCAGAGCTGCACCAATCAGGAGCCAGGAGCCAGGAGCTTCCTCCAGGTCTCCCACGTGGGTGCAGGGGCCCAAGGACTTGGGCCATCTTCCACTGCTTTCCCAGGCCACAGCAGAGAGCTGGATTGGAAGAGGAGCAGCCAGGCCTAGAACCAGTGCCCATATGGGATGCCGACACTTCAGGCCAGGGCTTTAACCCGCTGCGCCACAGCGCCAGCCCCTCCAGCTATGTATATTGTATATTCTGTTTCTGTTTATCAGCATAGTTATTAATTCTATAATGATGTTTTGATCTGCAGTGTATTTCTCTAGGTTAGGGATTTACTCTGTTTATCATCTCATCTCTGAATGTGTTTATTGGAAATGTGTTCTTATACAGTTGTGAGACATTTTCTTCTTTGGTAGTATATTATGTTCTTATTGGGAGATTTGGCCTTCCCTGTGGCATCTCTTTCCTGTATGCCTTTTTTCCTTTGGGTCATGATATGTTTGCAGGGTTACCATGCTGCTGCGTTTCATCTTGGCTCTGGCTTGGGTGACTCCGTACGGTCGTTCTGTTTGCTTTGAGACAGCGAGGGAATTCTTGGCCCTCTTTTCCGAGTCTCTTGGCATCTTCTTGCTGTTTTCCCTGTGAGCTATCACGTGCAGGCTCCTATCCTGTGTTCAGAGAGAATTTGCATGGTGCAGCGAGCTGCAGCCAGGTTGTCTTTGGCAGATTCTTCTCTGGTCTAAGAATTCAGTCATGTCTTCTGAAGCTTCTCTCCAGCTGCTTGAGGGATATGTTTATGTTCCATGCAGCGAGGGACACCTCAGGCTCTGGATGCATCTCTGACTCTGCGCACCTGAGAGAAGTCGTTTGTGGGCGCTTCGCTGTTTCTTCTGGCAGCAGTTTCTGCAGTTTGTAGACCTGCAGGAAAAGAGTGTAGGGCCCCGCTCAGCTGCTTCTCCCAGCAGGGTTGCGGGCGGGGCAGCAGTTGGTCTCACTGCTTCTCCCAGCGGGGTTGGGGGCGGGGCAGCAGTTGGTCTCACTGCTTCTCCCAGCGGGGTTGGGGGCGGGGCGGCAGTTGGTCTCACTGCTTCTCCCAGCGGGGTTGGGGGCGGGGGCGGCAGTTGGTCTCACTGCTTCTCCCAGCGGGGTTGGGGGCGGGGCGGCAGTTGGTCTCACTGCTTCTCCCAGCGGGGTTGGGGGCGGGGGCGGCAGTTGGTCTCACTGCTTCTCCCAGCGGGGTTGGGGGCGGGGCGGCAGTTGGTCTCACTGCTTCTCCCAGCGGGGTTGGGGGCGGGGCGGCAGTTGGTCTCACTGCTTCTCCCAGCGGGGTTGGGGGCGGGGCAGCAGTTGCTCTCACTGCTTCTCCCAGCGGGGTTGGGGGCGGGGCAGCAGTTGGTCTCACTGCTTCTCCCAGCGGGGTTGGGGGCGGGGCAGCAGTTGGTCTCACTGCTTCTCCCAGCGGGGTTGGGGGCGGGGCAGCAGTTGGTCTCACTGCTTCTCCCAGCGGGGTTGGGGGCGGGGGCGGCAGTTGGTCTCACTGCTTCTCCCAGCGGGGTTGGGGGCGGGGCAGCAGTTGGTCTCACTGCTTCTCCCAGCGGGGTTGGGGGCGGGGCAGCAGTTGGTCTCACTGCTTCTCCCAGCGGGGTTGGGGGCGGGGCAGCAGTTGCTCTCACTGCTGCTTTGCCCTCTGGAGTCTCTTCCTAGGCTGCTTCCCTAGGCTGTTTCTTTCCTTTCTTTGATGGCGTCTCCTTTCCTACGCCCCTTCCTCACCTTTGTTTCTCATTTGACTAGGGATTGAGAGAGCATGTCATGGCCTGCCAGCCCCCACCCCCAAGACAACAGTGGCCGTTCTTGGGTGCTTCTTCTAGGTAACTGTCAAGTTCCGAAGGAAATCCAGGTGGGGTCTTGAGTGGACTGAGTAACACTCCGCCTTTACATTATTTCCTACCTGGTCAGCATTGTACACAGGGTCGTTACCAACCTACTGCCATTTGTTTTGTCCCTGGGCATCCGGTCCCTCGCATTGCTCATTGGCTAGGGATTTCGTCGCTGCTGCTAACCGAGGCAGCAGCAAGGGTAGGGGTGGGACAGGGTACCGATGACAGGCTGCTGAGATGAGCGGGCTCTTCTTCCGTTCTCCTCTCTGCCTATCTCTGTCGCTGAGTGCCAGCTCAGCGGCGTCTGGGGAAGCCTGGTCGGCCGGTCCATAAGCCTTTCTGCCTAGAGCAGGTGGGTTTCTAGGTGTTGCCATTGCCACACATAAGCCACGTCAGCCAGCATGGCTCAGGAGCACAGAATTTGTAACTCTGAAGATCTTCTAGGGCTCTCTTGGGGAATCCTGCCCTTAGACACCCCGGCAGGCCCTGCTTTGCTTGTCTGTGTGTCATTGGGTGTGGTGGGATCGGTGAGCGTGGCCTCTCTCACATCGATGCCAACTGCACCACATCCTGCAGCAGCTTCTCAGTTTCCCGGCTGCTGATGGCACACCTGTTGCCCGCACTGATAGCCATCTCTCCCCCGTGTTCTCTTTTGTTGGTCTGAGTCAGTAACATCAAGTAGACGTGGGGGTTCATGTGTCAGCATCAGGAAACGTAAGTTTGTCAGTCATGTGGATGTGCGACAACCTTTACCAGTAAGTGGCGAGATAATAAAAATAAGAGTATTCACTGCAAGTTAGTTTGGAGATATTTAGACCCAAGCAATCTGACCCTTAGAATTCTCTCTTCCTTTACTTTTGCCTTTTTTAATTCCCCCAAAATATGTTGCCTCAGTGATGGAAATTTATTTTGGCAGGTATTCTGTTCTTCAATAAAAGCAGCTGACACTTTGATAAGAGTCTGTAAAACTTACTTACATGAAGTACACAAAGGTAAGAAGCAGACATCGTCAACAGGAACTTGCAGAAAAGCAGCAGCTGGGGACAGAAGAGTGGTGCACAGTGCCAGTGTCTGTGGAAGAGAGCTGTTGCGGCCTTGAAGACTAGCTGTTTGGCGTCAGAGACCAGCTCGGCCCTGTGAATCTCTGACTGCTGGTGTGGGGGGTTGGTGTGGGAAGTGCTGGAGGGGAAGGAACGGACAACGAGAACATCAACAGTAAAGAACAGATGTCGCTTCTCTAACATCCTTGTCTCATTTGGTCACCTTCAAGGGGGTGCTTGGTGGCTGTCCAGGCTCCAGTCGTGGCTCCACTGCTTTACCAGCCTTGCGCCTCTGTCTGGTCCTTCCCCCAACCCAGTGGGTCACGGTGTAGCCACCCCCCCCCAGTCTGCAGCTCTCCCTACTCCTTGATGCCTCTGCTCTCGGTGCCACCGTCTCCTCTTCTGCAGCATTGATTGAAACTGCCATTTGATTATTGACTAACTTAGAACATTATTCACGCCAGAAAAAGAACCACGCTTCAGGCAGGTAGAAAGCAAGTCTTGGGGCTGGCACTGTGGTGTATTGGGTAAAGCCACCACTTTCAGTGCTGGCATCCCTATGGGTGCCAGTTGAAGTCCCGGCTGCTCCACTTCCGATCCAGCTCTCTGCTATGACCCGGGAAAGCAGTAGAAGATGGCCCAAGTCTCTGGGCCCCTGCATCCACATGGGAGACCTGGAGGAGGCTCCTGGCTTCAGATCTGCTCAGCTCCAGCCATTGTGGCCAATTAAGTGAACCAGTGGATAGAAGACCTCTCTCTCGGCCTCTCTTTCATGTATAACTCTGACTTTCAAATATTTAAAAATAAAAAAAGAAGAAAGCAAGTCTTGCTACTATGCCATGCTGGGCAGATCCTAGCACAATATACGCTCAGTATATAGGAGAGGCACAAAGAACAGTGGTCAGTGAATAGAGTAGATGAATTGTGATAATCCCAGATTGCACGTAGCATTTTTTAAAGCTTGCCTCTAGGGGCCGGTTCTGTGGCGTAGTAGCCGCTTCCTACGGTGCCAGCATCCCATATGGGCACTGGTTCAAGTCCTGGCTGCTCCACTTCCAATCCAGCTCCCTGCTAGTGGCCTGGAAAAGCAGTGAAAGATGGCCCAAATGCTTGGGCCCCTGCACCCGCATGGAAGACCCGGAAGAAGCTCCTGGCTCCTGACTTTGGCCTGGCCCAGTTCCAGCTGTTGCAGTCATTTGGAGAGTGAACCAGCAGATGGAAGTCAGTCTCTCTCTCTCTCTCCCTCTCCCCCCTCCCTACTCTCAACCCCCCTCCCCATAACTCTGCCTCTCAAATAAATAAATCTTTAAAAAATAAAAGGAAAACAAATCTTGCCTCTAATTGCTAAGTATTCCACAATAGAAGCTGTTTCTGCATCCTCTCTTTGGTAGTTCCAGAATACTTTCATCACCCTCCTCAAAGAAAAGCCTGTGAAAAACAGTCTGGCAACGAACACCTCAAAAGGCCAAACAAGGAGTGACTGGTGCTGTGGCCGACAGCTGATATGGGAATGCTGGTTCGAGTCCTGGCTGCTCCGTTTCCAGCCCAGCTCCCTGCTGATGCCTGGGAAAGCAGTGGAATGTGACTCCAGTGCTTGTATCCCGCCACCCACATGGGAGACCTGGTTGAAGTGCCTGCCTTCGGCTTGGCTCTGCGCCAGCCGTTGCGGCCATTTGGGAGTGAACCAATAGGTGGAAGATCTCTCTCTGTCTTTCCCTTTCTCTCATAACTGCCTTTCAAATAAATCTTTCTTTTAAAAAACAAGTAAAATTCAGAAGGTTAAATAGGAAGCTACTGTATGACCCAGCAATTCCACTTCAGGTTTATAGGCCCAAGAGAATTTAAAATATATGGTGACACAGGGCCGGTGCCGTGGCTCACTTGGTTAATCCTCCACCTGCGGCGCCGGCATCCCATGTGGGCACTGGGTTCTGGTCCCGGTTGCTCCTCTTCCAGTCCAGCTGTCTGCTGTGGCCTGGGAAGGCAGTGGAGGATGGCCCAAGTGCTTGGGCCCTGCACCTGCATGGGAGACCAGGAGGAAACACCTGGCTCCTGGCTTTGGGTCGGCATGGCACACCGGCCGTAGCAGCCATTTGGGGGGTGAACCAACAGAAGGAAGACCTTTCTCTCTGTCTCTCTCACTGTCTAACTCTGCCTGTCAAATTATATATATATACACACACACACACACACACACACATATATATATATATATGGTCGCACAAAGACTTGACCATGAATGTTCATAGCAGCACTACTCACAGTAGCCAAAAGGTGAAAAGAACCTCGATACCCATCAGTGGACAAGTGGGTAAACACCGTGTGGTATTTGTATATGATGGACTATTATCTAGCCTTGGAAAAGAATGAAGTTCTGACAGGCTACAGCATGGATGAGCCGAGTGAAAGGAGCCGTCACAAAAGACCATATATACATTGCAGATTCACAGAGGCAAGCAGATGGGTGGTTACGAGGGCTGAGACACGCAGGGTGGGGAACAGCTGCTTAACGGGCACAGGCTTTCCTGGCAGTTATGCAGGTAGCCTGGAACTAGATGCTGGTGATGGTTACTGTCACTTTTGGCAAATTTTTTTCGGTGTTTATTTTACTACAGTTTTTTAGAATGATCAGATCCCCTTAAGATATTTAGCCAACAACCTTCAACTTGGCTAAATGCCTAGTCACTGAATTTCTCACTTGAACTAAATCATTTTTGTACTGTCATGGTTACTGTGTCCTAGATTGGAGTTTGACGTTTGGGTCAGCTTGGTCCTATGCACTAAGCTGCACTAAGAGCACTCTAGGTGCTCACGCTGGCCTCTCTCTCTCGGACGGGCGACAGCGCTGGCTGCTGGAGCTCTGTGCCACAGGCAGACTTGCCCAGAGACAGCTCAGAGTTCTGAACACGGCCTAAGCATCACAAAACCTACTTTTATGACTTAGAGTAATTGGTGCAGTCAACTGCTGTTTCAGTGGGCTTTGTAAAAAATCAAAACATGATTCACATACCATGAAGTCCACTCTTTCAAACTGCACGATCTGGTGGCATTTAGTACATTTGCAGTGTTATACAGCCATCCCCTTTATGAAATTCTGTTAATGTTTTCATCACTCCCAAAGAAAACTCAGACCCATTAGCAGGCACTCCTAATTTCCCTCAGCCTCTGGTAGCAACTAAGCTATTTCTATCTCTATGGATTTGCTTATTCTCTCTCTGTCTCTGTCTCTCCCCCTCTCTTTGTAATTCTACCTTTCAAATAAATAAATAGATCTTTTGAAAGAGAGAGAGAGAGAGAGAGAGAGAGAGAGAGAGAGAGAGAGATTTCCCATCTGCTGGTTCACTGCCCAGATGGCCACAATGGCCAGGGCTAGGCCAGGACAAAGCCAGGAGCCAGTAGCTTCTTCCAGGTCTGCCATGTGGGTAACAGGGGTCCAAGCGCTTCAGCCATCTTCTACTGCTTCCCCAGGTGCATTAGCAGAAAGCTGGATCAAAACTGGAGTAGCCAGGACACTCACCAGCACCCGTATGCGATGCTGGCATTGCAGGCGGCAGGTCTACCTGCTACACCACAATACCAGCCTCACAGCAGGATATTTTTTAGAGTTATTTATTTGAAATAGTTACTGACAGAGAGAGAGAGAGAGAGAGAGAGAGGTCTTCCCTCTGCTTGTTCACTCCCCAAATGGCTACAATGGCCAAAGTGGAGCTGATCCAAAGCCAGGAGTCAGAAGCTTCATCCAGTCTTGGGTGCAGGGGCCCAAGCACTTGGGCCGTCCTCCACTGCTTTCCCAGGTGCATTAGCAGAGAGCTGGATCGGAAGTAGAGCAGCTGAGACTCAAACCAGTGCCCATATGGGATACCGACATTACAGGCAGCAGCTTAACCTGTTGTGCCGCAATGCTAGCCCCAAGGTTTTCGCTTTATAAAGATGAGTTTGGGGGCAGGTGTTGTGGCATAGCAGGTTAAGCTGCTGCTTGGAAGCTTGCGTCCCATGTTGGAGTGCCTGATTTAAGTCCCACCTCCACTTCTGGACTAGCTCCCTGCTAATGTGTACCCTGGGAGGCAGCAGATGACAAATACTTGGGTCCCTGACACCCATGGGAGAGACCTGGATGGTGTTCCTGGCTCCCGATTTTGGCTTGTTTCAGCTGTTGTTGTTGGCAGGCATTTGAAGATTTATTTTATTCATTTGAAAGGTAGAGTTAGAAAAAGGGAGAAACAGAGACCTTTTACCCACTGGTTCACTCCCCAAATGACTGCAATGGCTGGGGCTGGGCCAGGCCAGTGCCAGGAGTCTGGAGCTCCATCTGGGTCTCCTACGTGGATGGCAGTGGCTCAAGTACTTGAGCATCTTCCACTGCCTTCCGTGGAGCATTTGCAGGGAGCTGCATCAGAAGTGGAGCAGCTGACACTTGAACTAGTACTCACATGGGGTGCTGGTGTTGCAGGCAACAGCTTAACCCACTATGCCACTGTGCCAGCCCCTGTTGGCAGGCATTTAGAGAGCGAACCAGCAGATGGAAGATGTATGTGTGTCTGTTGGTCTCTGTCACTCTGCTTTTCAAATAGTACTGTAGTGTACTGGTTGCCTTTATTTGGGAAGGGATCTGCTTTTGCTTGGCAAGAACTGTGTTTTGTTTAGCTCTTCAAAACAGTTCCTCGTATATTTTCAGAAGTGAGGGATCGAAAATACACTTTGAGTTCAGAGCAGCTCAGCTGAATTGCAGGCTCTGGCAGCATTGCCTTTGAGCTGAAGCCCACCTTCTCCTGCCCCCCAGAGACCACCGAGGCATTCTGTCATGCCAGATTTCTAAAGGGCGGAAGATAGCGAAGCAAAGCATCTCTGCCTTGCTTCCGAGATTCTGCGGGTCGTGCTGGAAGGGGAAGGCAGCAGTGGAGGCCCTGATCAACTGATACGTTAGGGTG
Organism: Oryctolagus cuniculus; assembly: GCF_051225735.1. Taxonomy (NCBI): domain Eukaryota; kingdom Metazoa; phylum Chordata; class Mammalia; order Lagomorpha; family Leporidae; genus Oryctolagus; species Oryctolagus cuniculus. The sequence continues at coordinate 132,085,529 of NC_142888.1, read as the reverse complement.
GGAGCCAGCAGTGCAGGACGCGCTGGGGAGGCAGCCTCCTCGCTGCCCTTGGTTTGTGGCCTCCAAGAGGGAACCTGAAGTCGAAGGTGCTGAGAAATGTCATCTCCTTAAATGGGCCTAACGTGCGCGTGAAGGAAGTTAGGGAAAGTCAGAATGTCACGGGATCCACAGGTTTCCCCGCGGGGGCCAGAGGCGTGCGTTCCAGTTCTGCTGCTGCTGTAACTTGGCCTTTGAGCTGCTTTTTTGTTTGTTTGTTTGTTTGCTTTTGTTTTGTTTTGATCTGAAAACCCCAGGGATTGAGTAGTCCTCTCTCAACTGCAGTAGTCTGGCTGGCTGCACTTGTGATGTGCTGGGCGCCTTGGGTCAGATGAGCACCAGATGCAGCCTCCTGCGACTGCCTGCTGAGCCCTTAGGAGCAGCATTACTGTGGGTTACTTCCCTTTGCCCTCAGGCCCCACAGGATGTAATGATTTAGCCTGAAAGAAAGATTCCTGGAACTTGAGTTGTCCTTCGCCTCCCCAGATGAAGACTTCGACCTGTCTGCGTTCTAGCAGCAACGTCACAGAGTGTTCTATTTCTCGGGAGCCCTAGCGCATGCTTTTTAGATGTCTAAGATTTGTGAGCGAGTTTTTACTTCAGTGTGATATGTATGTTTCTGGAAAAGGTTGTGTTCTGTAAATCACATAAAAACATGTGCTCTTAGAGGAAAAACTGGATTGTGTAGACCCTCAACTTGTGCTATTTGGTAGCCAGAGCTGACCAGTGAAACCATTAGCAATTCTGGTTAAAAGAACACCAAAGCATGTTGAAGTCTTTATCCTTTGTCGCCAGAACCAGAGACTGTGCCCATCACACAGCATTTGCCCCCGACGGTCAGGTTGTCTGGGGCCTCGGCAAGGCCTTCTGTGGCAACGCTTTCTTAAACACAGGGCAGGTATCTTTACACCGTTCTCACTTACACTCACAGCTTTACCATGGAGAGTGTAACCCTATGGAAAGCATAGCGATTCTTTGAGCAACTAAAGAAGGCACTCCCTTCAGGTTGCCAGCTTTTTCTCCTGACGTCTTTGTATATAACATGAAAGCATTCTCTTTGTTAATAAGCTTGCCCATTGCTGCTTCAAAATACTACTGTCCCGGAAAGCGTTGTGGCTCAACTTGGGACATCGGCACGTATGAGCACCAGTTCGAGTCCCAGCTCTGCTTCCTGTTTAGCTCCCTGCTATTGCATACTGGAAGGTAGGAGGTGATGGGTCCCTGCCCCCCATGTGGGAGACCAGGATGGAGTTCTGGGCTCCTGGCTTCAGGCTGGCTGAGCCCTGGCTGTTGTGGATATTTGGAGAGTAAACCAAAGGATGGAAGATGAGTTGATCTTTCTCTCCCCCTCTCCCTCCCTCCCTTGCAAATAAATAAAAATAGACAAGCACTATAAAAATGCTGTCAACCAGTGCAGTTTCTAATCATTTAATTTCATCTCCCTCTTTTTGAGCATAGTTCCCCCAAAAGCCATTTACCATTTGGGATTTGATTGCAGTCACTCCAGAATTCTTCAGCCCTCCTGAGAGCAGATAGTACAGTGATGAGAGGCTCCTCATCTGAATGCCAGAATCCGGTCCAGGGTCACGTGTTACATTCAGTTGTTCCAGCTCTTCAGTCTCCGTATTCTTTTGGGGTTTTTGATTTTTTTAAGATTTATTTATTTATTTGAAAGGTAGAATTGCAGGGAGAGGGAGAGAGAGAGGGAGAGGGAAAGAGAGAGATCTTTCCGCACTCGTTCATTCCCCAAAAGGCCACAACAGCTGGGCTATGCCAGGCCAAAGCTAAGAGCCATGAGCTTCATCTGGGTCTCCCATGTGAGTGTAGGGGCCAAAGCACTTGGGTAATTTTCCACTGCTTTAAGATTTTATTTATTTATTTGAGAGGTAGAGTTACACACAGAGGAGGGGGGGTCTTCCATCTGCTGGTTCACTCCCCCAAATAACTGCAATGGCCAGAGCTGAGCCGACCCGAAGCCAGGAGCCAAGGAAATTCTTCCAGGTCTCCCACATGGGTGCAGGGACCCAAGTACTTGGGCCATCTTCTGCTGCCTTCCCAGGCTATAGCAGAGAGCTGGATTGGAAGAGGAGCAGCCAGGAAAGGAACTGGTGCCCAAGTGGGATGTCGACACTGCAGGCAGTGGCTTAGCCCACTACGGCACAGTGTCAGCTCCACTTTCCATGTGCATTAGCAGGGAGCTAGATCAGAAGTAAAATAGCCAGGACTTGACTTGAACCAGCACCCATATGGGATGCCGGCATTAACAGGTGGCAGCTTAACCTGTTACACCATAACACTATCCCCAGTCTCGTTATTTAGCCTGTATATTTCTTTCTTTCTTTTTTTTTTTTTTTTGCCTTAAATGCCCCAAGCTCGCATTCTTATGTCTTTTCTAGTTTTTTATTTATCTATTTAAAAGGCAGAGTGACAGAGACCTAGAGACGCAGAGAGGTCTTCCATCTGCTGGTTCACTTCCCAAATGGCCACAACTACCAGGGTCAGGCCAGGCTGAACCCAGGAGCAAGACCTCCGTCCTGGTCTTCCATGTAGGTGGCAGGGGCCAAGCACTAAGGGTATGATCTAGTGCCTCCCAAGTACTTTAGCAGGGAGCTGGATTGGAAACACAGAGCAGCCAGGGTTTGAAGCACACTCTGATATGAAATGCAGGCCTTCCAAACGGTGGCTTTCCTCTTCCCACCACAAAGTGACCCCCACCTAGTGTCTGCTACAAGATGTTTAGTCCAGCCTTTGTATCCACGTGAGCAGAATGGGTGTCTGCTGGTCCACCCATCCTTCTGGCACAACCATTCTCAGTACTGCTACCCTCGTGACCTCTGTGGACCAAGGACCTCTGTGACTTCGCCAGCCTCATCTTCTGTTATCTCGAAGCCACTGGTGCCCAAGAGACTACTGGTGGTTTCCACACCCATCATGCATAGATTCCCTTATCCAGACTGGTTTGCTAGAAGCTTATGGTTGGCCAGAGGGGCACAGCTGTGAAAAGAAGCGTGTAGAGCACACCCCCTCTGTTGTAATTATTCCTGTAGCTGAATTCAGTCATTGCTCCTGTGCCTGGCACTGTGCACTTAGGGAAGATGGAGTCGAGATCCGCAGTGGGGCATTCCAAGTACACTGGGAGGCATGCAGGGTGCCAGCTCATACAGCAGCGGGTGGGGGGGAGGCGATGGAGAGGAGAAGCAGGAGCCAGGCAGGCTTTTTGGACGTGCCATCTTGACTGAACTTGAAAGACAAAAATGAAGACAAAGGAGAGAGAAGGCCCAAAGCTGCTGCTGGTGATGCGGGGCGGATCTCACTGTCACTGTTCCCTCTGTGCAGGGTGGTTCGCAGGGACGATGGGATGGGAACACTCACAGTGGCAGTTGGTGAACACACATGCACCTTTGTAAGGGCAGTAAAGCCCCAGATCTCAAGTTGTCTTTCTTGGCTACTGACTTGTCAGTAACCGCAGGCAGGTTCCTTTGTCTAGTTGTGACCTTCCCTTGTTTATGTGTAACATTCAAAAGTTGAATAGGTGCTTTTGAAGGGACTTGAGATTCTGAAATGTATGAACTTGTGAACCTACTGCTCAGTTAGCCTCCTCATCATCTCAGGGTGTGTGTGTCTACATATGGTAAGTCTGTGATACTCCTGGGGACAGCCCTGAGGAGTCCCCTGGCACCTCAGCCTGGCCTCCCTCCTGTGGCAGAGGCCAAGGGTGAAAACTCAAATAGCTGACCTGTTTGGTATCATTTGTACGCTCACTGCGTGCCCAACAGAGTCCAGGCTCTTTGGAGCCTTTTGTTGCTTTGTTTTTAAATACAGAAAATAAAATAACACCTGCATGCCCTTTGATGCACAAAAATTGAAAATCATCATACTGTCATATTTGCTTTAAGTAACTTCGAATAATACAGATAAAAGGGCCTTTATTCTCCCATCTTCAGTGCTTATTTATTGTACACTTACAAATGGTTAAAAAGGGAGGCCGGCGCCATGGCTCACTTGGTTAATCCTCCGCCTGTGACGCCAGCATCCCATATGGGTGCCGGGTTCTAGTCCCGATTGCTCCTCTTCCAGCCCAGCTCTCTGCTGTGGCCCAGGAGTGCAGTGGAGGATGGCCCAAGTGCTTGGGCCCTGCACCTGCATGGGAGACCAGGAGGAAGCACCTGGCTCCTGGCTTCGGATCAGTGCAGTTCCAGCCATGGCGGCCATTTGGGGGGTGAACCAATGCAAGAAAGACCTTTCTCTCTGTCTCTCTCTCTCTCACTGTCTATAACTCTACCTGTCAAAGAAATGAAAAATTTTAAAAAGTGGTTAAAAAGTTTGAACTTTATGTTATATATATTTTACCACCAAAAAAAAAACAGTTCATTTAGGCCAAGTGACACTCTAAGCACCGCTGGTCTCTGCACTGCTAGCTAGTAGCTGAAGAACTGTGATCTCTCTCCTGCCATTCTGGGCTCGTCTCTTACGTAGTCTTCCCTTCTCAGTTAGGCACTGTCGTCCTCCGTCATTCATCCTGGCTCTTGCCCTCATACCAGTCTGCCAGCAGGCTCTGTAAACGGACCCTAAATCCTATGCTGCGTCCAGCCTGGGGCTGCACCAAGACCACTGCTTTCTCTCAGCACCTCCATGCTCCTGGGACCGGTACGATACTGGCTTGTTTAGTAGCCCTGGGATGTCATTGTTGGCCCTAGACTATGTCCCTCTGTGGGTATTCAGAGCATTGCGGTCAACAGTTATTTGAGATAAACCTTTTCTCTGTGGTGTGCTGTCAGTTTGATACTCAGTTAAGCTCATTTGTTTCTGTTGGTTTTAATGTGATGGAGTCTTGTTGATTTTTGTTTTAATTCTGTTTCTGGTTACGTAAACATGATTCAGAAGTCAAAATTCTGCGCAGAGACATGTGTGGCCAGGCCTCACTGCTATGCCTGTACCCTCCTCTTATCCCCACCTACTCAGGTAGGGAACCAGTTTCATTAGTTCCGAGGCGTCCTTCCTTAACTCCCCTTGTTTCTTACACAGGAAGTAGCCTGTGGTGCGCGTGTTTGCACCTTGCTGCTTTCTCTTCACCACGGGGCCTGAAATGACTCCACAGCAGTGTGGAAGGCTCCTCCTCAGCCCCTTCTCCGCTGCTCTGCTCCAGCTGGGGGGCGGCCAGAGTGCATTCAGTAAGTCCCCTGGCTCCGGGGCTCCGAGGTGTCTGCAGTCTTTAGCTGTAGCAAATAGCAGCATGCACATCACATTGGGCATTTCTGGAGGTGCTTCCGCAGGGCAGATTTGAGAAGGCGTTGTTTGATCATGCGGGTTGGACTTCACCTCATAGTGGTTAACATATTTGGGAATACAAGCATGACTTGCAAAGGAGACAGGCGTTTCCGATCTGTCTGGTGATTTCTCTCACTCCAGGAGTACAGGTTTCAGGAAACAGCCTTGGCATTGGGAGTACCGTGGTTGGTTGGAAGTGATGAGTCCTGTCTGTCCGCTACTCCAGCATTTGACTCAGTTTGCCTAGTAGCAAGCTCCTTTCTCCACTCCTTTATGGGAGCTGCCTACTGGGTCGGCCCTAAAGGCTGAACAGGTGGGCCACAGGACACACCTAGCTTCTCAGAAGTGTTCATCATTTCCCGTTAAAGACTCTTAAACCTGGAGACTTGAACATTGTTAGGTTAGGGAAACCCACTGCACAGCGAGGACAGGTACCCTATGGACTGTGGGATGCATCTTTGCGTAGCTTGGCTGTAAGCGACCCCAGCAGGCCTACTCTACTCCCAAACTGCTGGAGGAAGGTACAGAAGACGGAGGAACTTACGGGTGAGCCAGAGTGCGCGGGGGCATGCCTTCCTTGGGCTCTTGTCCCTTCACAGGAGCCATGCCCGCCTCCCCACGGCTGACCTGGCTGTTCTAGAGTGCCCTTTGCAGCTTCTGCGTCCTGATGCTAAACAGCCTTTGATGACTTGCCCACATCAGTTGGGTCCTGATTTCCTGACACTACTTGCAAATGCACACCATGGTGCCTCCGTTGCATAGTCTGCACAGTGTAGACAAGACAAGAAGTTGATCGCGTACACCACCAGGCAGTGTGACTAGCACTGACATGAGCCATAAGGGATAGGAGAGTCCAGGCCTGAGAACACAGAGGATAGGATACTCGTGCTGTTTTCCAGAATGAGATGCTAACAAGTGCCTGGGAGTGGTGCTTCCGAAGGGGTCTCACTGCGACTCCCTCAGAGGCAGCCTGCCGACCTGGCCTGCAGTGTGGTGGGGGGGGGGGGGGGTAGGGGGTAGGGTTCTGCCCCAGCAGGGATGGGACACAGGGCTGTGCCTGGACCACACCTTTTTCCTTGCTTTTCCATCTGCGTTTGCTGAGGCCAAGGCTGTTCTCGATAAAGGCTCACATGGCCTGGGCGCTCTGTTCTGCCTACACCGGTGCCCTGGACGGCAGTCGCTATAGCCCAAGGTAGCAGTATTCATAAGGCGCCTTTGTACCTTGTCCCTGCGTCTCTCACACCAAGTATGCTTCTGAGACGGGGTTGCCCCTTGTCGAGATGAGGAACCCGAGCCAGAGAGTGCTGAGGTCACCTGCTCAGGCCCGTGTTTGGAGAATAGCACACCCAGGATTTGAGCTCAGGGTGCCTGGTTCCAAACCCGTGTGTCCTTCCCATGACATGGCACTGCGTGGCACCTCCCGGAGGGCAGTGCTGGGCCTGGCTGCCCTCAGCACACTGTGCCGTGCCTCACAGGCTGCTTCGTGATGAAGTACAGATCTGATAGGTGTGTTAATACACTCGCGAACACAGGAGGGGACCCCACCCTCTCGGATCAGTTGGGAGCCTCTGGGCAGCGAGCAGAGCCGCAGGCCCTGACATGCCGCGTCACGGGGCCTGTGCTCAGGAGGAAGACACCTGCTCGGGCTGATCACTCTCCTGCCTTGCCAGGAGCGGGACTTGGAGATGTCCGTGGTGCGGGTCAGGTGAACTTGGCCAGCACCTCCAGCAGCCCAAAACTCCTACAGCCTGAGGCTCCCTGGCCTCAGGCTCTGTGTCCTGGGCAAGGGCGTCCAGACCTGGAGGGGCCCAAGCCTGCCTCCGCTCAGTTTTTCTGCAGACTGGTATGTTTCTCTGTGATGCTTACATACTTGTTTAACACTTCAGGGAAGAAAAGTCAGAAGACCAGGACCTCCAGGGCCTCAAGGACAAGCCTCTCAAATTTAAAAAGGTGAAGAAAGATAAGAAAGAAGACAAAGAGGGCAAGCATGAGCCTCTGCAGCCATCAGCCCACCACTCTGCTGAGCCAGCCGAGGCAGGCAAAGCGGAGACGTCAGAAGGATCGGGCTCTGCCCCAGCTGTACCGGAAGCGTCTGCCTCCCCCAAACAGCGGCGTTCCATCATTCGTGACCGGGGACCCATGTACGACGACCCTACCCTGCCTGAAGGTTGGACACGAAAGCTTAAGCAAAGGAAGTCTGGCCGCTCTGCTGGAAAGTATGATGTGTACTTGATCAAGTAAGTGAGAGCGGGGCCCGGCGCGGTAAGCCGGCAGGGCAGGCGCACGGGTCCTCTGGGGTGACGGGAGAGTGTGCACGTAACCTCTCCTGCCGTGAGGGCTTCAGTAATGCCGAGAGCGGGTGTGCTTCGGGGGCCTGCGCACGGGGTCCCTTCCCTGGTCTGGAGGTGGAGTAGCAGCGGGACCTACTCTCATTTGGTTTTCTTCTGTGAATCAGTGGTTCTGGAAACAGAAACGATGCGCTCCCTATTCCTTCCCAACGTTGCCTCTTGGTATTTGTCCAGCTTTGGACTGATAACTGAGCAATTTCTATTGAAGTAAAATAATTTCCAGAGGCAGACATTAAGAGAAGCACATTTCAGTTCTGCCCCTTAAGTCATCCCCAAAACGTTAGCAGTTTTCAAAGGACATTTGTGGAAAGCCTCATTGAATTCGTCAGCTCCCAGAAGGGTGAGCAAAGCCAAGCGTTCTTGTATTGCAGCCAGTTCCCAGAGAGAGGATGCGCTGTGCCTGAGTTCAGACACAGGTGGGGGAGGCCCAGGCACCTAGCAGCGGAATGAGCCCCAGCCTGACAGCCCCTGTTCTACCAGGCCTGACCCCTTGGTTGCTGGATTGTGGAAAGGCCGGGGCAGGAGTTGCCTTGGTGGCAGGCAGGTCCTTGGGGCATCTCAGCCGCAGCTGTTGAACAGCCAGCACCAAGCCATTCCGGCATGAGAGCTGTCCATAGGGTACCCACTGCCACCCGGTGGCCTCGTTCCCGCCCGGGCTGTGTTGCCTTCTGTCTGACCCTAGTTGTAGCCCATCTTGGCTTTTCTTAAATGTGACTCATGTTTGAGGAATAACCTCTGTCAGAGATTTTCGTCACCAGCATCCACTCTGTCCCATCTCCGACATCGCCACGGAAAGCATCTAACTGTTCTTTGTGTCTCTCCGTTTGTCCCTACAGTCCCCAGGGAAAAGCCTTCCGCTCTAAAGTGGAGTTGATTGCGTACTTCGAAAAGGTAGGCGACACCTCCCTGGACCCTAATGATTTTGACTTCACGGTAACTGGGAGAGGGAGCCCCTCCCGACGAGAGCAGAAACCACCTAAGAAGCCCAAATCTCCCAAAGCTCCAGGAACTGGCAGAGGTCGGGGACGCCCCAAAGGCAGTGGCAGCACGAGACCCAAGGCGGCTGCGTCAGAAGGTGTGCAGGTGAAAAGGGTCCTGGAGAAAAGCCCCGGGAAGCTGCTCGTCAAGATGCCTTTCCAGGCCTCGCCGGGGGGCAAGGCCGAGGGGGGTGGGGCCACCACGTCTGCCCAGGTCATGGTCATCAAGCGCCCTGGCAGGAAGCGAAAAGCTGAGGCTGACCCACAGGCGATTCCCAAAAAACGGGGCCGAAAGCCTGGGAGTGTGGTGGCAGCTGCCGCTGCCGAGGCCAAAAAGAAAGCCGTGAAGGAATCTTCCATCCGGTCCGTGCAGGAGACCGTGCTGCCCATCAAGAAGCGCAAAACCCGGGAGACGGTGAGCATCGAGGTCAAGGAAGTGGTGAAGCCCCTGCTCGTGTCCACCCTGGGCGAGAAGAGCGGCAAGGGACTGAAGACCTGCAAGAGCCCCGGGCGGAAAAGCAAGGAGAGCAGCCCCAAGGGGCGCAGCAGCACCTCCTCGCCCCCCAAGAAGGAGCACCACCACCACCACCACCACTCAGAGTCCCCGAAGGCCCCTGCGCCGCTGCTCCCGCCCCTGCCCCCGCCCCCGCCCGAGCCCGAGAGCTCCGAGGACCCCGCCAGCCCCCCTGAGCCCCAGGACTTGAGCAGCAGTGTCTGCAAAGAGGAGAAGATGCCCCGAGGAGGCTCGCTGGAGAGCGACGGCTGCCCCAAGGAGCCAGCTAAGACTCAGCCCGCGGTCGCTGCCGCCGCCACAGCTGCGGAAAAGTACAAACACCGAGGGGAGGGAGAGCGCAAAGACATTGTCTCATCCTCCATGCCAAGGCCAAACAGAGAGGAGCCTGTGGACAGCCGGACGCCCGTGACCGAGAGAGTTAGCTGACTTTACACAGAGCGCATTGCAAAGCAAACCAACAAGAATAAAGGCAGCTGTTGTCTCTTCTCCTTATGGGTAGGGCTCTGACAAAGCTTCCCGATTAACTGAAATAAAAAATATTTTTTTTTCTTTCAGTAAACTTAGAGTTTCGTGGCTTCAGGGTGGGAGTAGTTGGAGCATTGGGGATGTTTTTCTTACCGACAAGCACAGTCAGGTTGAAGACCTAACCAGGGCCAGAAGTAGCTTTGCACTTTTCTAAACTAGGCTCCTTCAACAAGGCTTGCTGCAGATACTACTGACCAGCCAAGCTGTTGACCAGGCACCTGCCCTCCCACCCAAACCTTTCCCTGTGTGCTCCTGAGGGACAGAGCATTGAGAGGACACGCCCATTTTGGTGCCATTGATGCCCCGCCCACAGCTCCCTCGACTCCCCCACCTCCCCCAAAGCCCACCAGGTTGGGACAGGGAGGTGTGAGGCAGCAGAGACAGTGGGATTCTTTATGGAGAGGAGGATGGAGGTGGCCAGTGGCTATGGCCCACGTGATCCCACCTATGGCGGCACGAAGGACGGCCCCGTGGCAGCCCCAGTCCCAAACTGACAGAGACATTTCACAGGATAGAAGTAGCACTGTCTGCCGTGGCTCCGGCGAGGCTCCGGGGGAGTCATCCCTTTGAGCTGCGAGTGTAGACTGGCCTGAGCCGCGGGAGGGAACGGCCCTGTCCTTGAGGGCTGTCCTCCGGCAGACGGCGCTAGTGAGAGACAGAGCGAGCGAGCGCGCGAGCACACGTGCACGCGCCTGTGGAGGCTGCAGCATGAGGTGCGGGCAGGCTGGCCTGAGTTAGGCACTGAGTGGGCGGGGCGAGAGGGGAGCAGAGGAAAATGTTCTTCCAATTACTTTCCAATTCTCCTGTAGGGACAGCTTAGAATTATTTGCACTATTGAGTCTTCATGTTCCCACTTCAAAACAAACATGCTCTGAGAGCAGACTGGCTTGACTTGGTGACACTTTGTCCCTCAGGCCAGCAGACGTGACGGTGTTCAGAACTACCTGGATCTGTATATACCTGCGCTTGTTTTCAAGTGGGCTCGGCACATAGGGCTCCCACGAAGCTCCGAAACTCTAAGTGTTTGCTGCAATTTTATAAGGACTTCCTGATTGGCTTCTCTTCTCTCCTCCCATTTCTACCTTGCTTCGTTTCATCCTTCCATTTCTTTGCCCCTCTCCCTCCCCCTTCCTCCTACTTCCTCCCTTCTGTCCCCTACAGCTGCAGTGCCCACCCATACCCCAAGCCAGCACTGATTGGTTCTAGGCCCTAGAACCCTGCCTGCCCTTTGCCTTCCCACTGCCAGTACCAGCCCCACCCTGTTCAGAGCCCTGAGGAACCCTGGGTTCTGCTGGGGCCAGCCTGGCCTCTCAAGAGCCAGAGGGCAGCAAGGTCTGATTCTCCTGTGTGTAGCCCCCTGTTCCCTGGAAAGAGAAAGGCCAGAGGCTTCTCAGACCTTGAACCATGAGCGGAGCTCTCCACCTTTCTCCTCTAGAAAAGTGGACCAGAGAAGCTAGAGAGCGCCCTGGGGCCTGCCAGTCGTAAGTGGCCCGGCAGGGCCTCCAGCTGCCAGCCCTGGCCCCACTCGGAAGCCTGGCGCCGAGCATCACGAAGCAAGGCAGCTGGCAGAACCAGTGCAGACACTCCGGAGACCTGAGCTGGCCCCACCCCGGGCCCTCAGCCCCTCGCCTGCTCCCCCCTTTCCCAGGGACATGTGCTTTTGCTCAGCGCAGACTGGGTGGGGCCAGTACAGCCCTCCTTTTGCTATCTGGTCTGTGGGTTGTGGTGTGGATGTTGGAGGCTTGGGCTTGCTGTGGGGTTTAGTCCGTTTTCCTTTGGGGTCCCATCTTTCTAACCTCTGTTCAGGAAGTCCTTATCTAGCTGCATATCTTCATCATATTGGTATATCCTTTTCTGTGTTTACAGAGATGTCTCTTGTATCTAAATCTGTCCAACTGAGAAGTACCTTATCAAAGTAGCAAATGAGACAGCAGTCTTATGCTTCCAGAAACACCCGCAGGCACGTCCCATGTGAGCTGCTGCCATGAACTGTCAAGTGCGTGTTGTCTTGTGTATTTCAGTTATTGTCCCCTGGCTTCCTTACTACGGTGTAATCATGAAGGAGTGAAACATCATAGAAACTGTCTAGCATTTCCTTGCCAGTCTTTAGTGATCAGGAACCATAGTTGACAGTTCCAATCAGTAGCTTAAGAAAAAAACCGTGTTTGTCTCTTCTGGAATGGTTAGAAGTGAGGGAGTTTGCCCCATTCTGTTGGTAGAGTCATAGTTGGACTTTAGCATATTTGTACCCATTTCCCTATGCTGTGACAGCAAGTCTGCACCCAGGCTCCCGTCAGTCCGACCCCTGATCCCTCCACCCGCTCTGCTGTTGATCCTCCCGCCTTCACTTCTGACTCCTCCCCAGAAGGAAGGGGTGGTCAGAGGAGGGCCCTGGTCCTTCGGAATTCCTCACCCTCCTGATCCCACAGTGGCCTCGCACTCCCTGCACCCGCAGAGGCCACCTGTGCACAGCAGCGTGCGGCATGCAGCCAGCTTGTCCCTCAGAAGATGTCTGTCTGGATCAGTCGGGTTTCCACACACTGTGCTTTAGTCCAGTGAATGGTGGCTCCTGGGCCCAGTGTCCAGAGGTGGCCTCGCCTTCGGCGGGTGCGCCTGGTCCTGGGAGGAGGAGTGTGGGGCCACCTGGTGCCCCGGCGCCCACAACACTTGGCTCAGGAGTCGATTGGGAACACAGCATTTCAAGTCTCATTTTCTCTCGGCCGGGCCCCACCTGCAGCTCCCTCGCTCCCCAGCCTCTTTCCCTTCAGAGTTCCTTCCGAAGCTGCAGATGGGGCCCGAGGCTCCTCAGAGATTTCTCGCTGTTTGCCCCTTTCTTCCCCATTCCCTCGTCCCCAGATAAAGGCATCATGAGTCAGTCGCCTTTAAGCAGGCAGCTTTGTCAGTTTATCACCCTGGGAGGCGGGGACCCTGCAGCTCCCCTGCACTCCTGCCTTAGGGTCCGGTTGACAGGAGATCGGAGGGAAAGCCTTAAGCCACGGGATTCTCACCAGCTATGTCCGGCCCAGTTTTGGGGTGTGACCTCGATTTTGTCTGTACTTGAACACTATGAAGATTGGGGGGCATCTTTTAGTGAATATGTGAAGAATACAGGAACTGACCTACAGCTTTCAAATCCCCATGGGGCTAGGTCACTAAGGTCACATCGACAGTCTCCCCTCCCTTTGTTCTAGTTGTTAGCTACTACCTCCTCTCCCGACAGAACACTGTATGTCCTCCAGCTCCTCCCAGGCACGCCCACCCTCCCTGCCTGCCGCTGGGCTTCTCAGAACCAGTAGAATGGCTGGCCCTGGCCATGCAGCGGGCTGGGGACCTCTGGCCGCAGCCAGGCTCCATCGAGTCTCCAAAGGCACAGGGGGTGCCCGTCCATCAGTGCCGCAGTAGCCAAGGGCCCCGGCCTCTCAGCTCTCGGGATGGACATGGGAACCCGAGCGACCCCAGATTGTCACATGCCCAGCGTGTTGCTGACGCTAATCACAGAGGAGAAAGAGACTGCCAGGCTTGATGGGGAAAGGAGTTTCCCGAGCTGACAGGACCTCTGAGTTTTCCGTAACTTTTAGTAAGCTGCTCAAGCCCAGGAGAGAGCAAAAGATTGTGAACTGGAGCCGCCAGGAAAGACCAACTGGATTTCCTTTAGCCCGAGTAGAGCCTGCCAGAGCCATGTAGCCCCTCGCCCCGCGCCAGCCACCACCCCCTTGCCAGAGCATTCCAGCCAGGCTCTCTGGGCTGACTGGGCCGGGGAAGATCACTGGGACCGGTTCTTTGAGAAGACCTTTGTGCGCCAGTTCGTAGCTTGCTGCCCCGAATTGTTTCCTGATTCGAATCACATCAACAGATCCTAGGACTCATGGCTTAGACTTCAAGAAATAAACTAATCCTAGAGCCTCTGTGGACAATTGCATAGGAAATCCCACTCGGGATTTGCCTGGACAACGTGCCGTGGGGGTGGGTAAGGGGTCAGGCACAGCAGCACCCTCGCCCGGGCAGAGCCCGCCGCTCCCGCCGCGTGTTCTCACTCTTCTCTCTCGGCATCAGTGAGCCCTGAGGCATTTGTCAAGTCTCTCCATCGTAGTGTCTTCTCTTTTAGATACCGTACGGCTCTTTAGAAAAGACATAGTCTAACTGTTACAAATCGCTAGGATACTGCCTCCCCCAGGGTCTACAGTTACATGATAAAGGGGAAAAATTGAACACTGACACCAGTTTGCAATAGGTTAGGAGGAAAACCTAGAAAACATTTGGCAGAAAATTACATTTTGATGTTACTGAATGAATAAGAGCCAGGTTTTGCAAAAATACCGACCTAAAAATACTTAGTGCTTGCCCTGAGGTGTCTGCTTCATGGTATAGGCCAAGGGGCATCCAGCCTGAAGCCTCTTGTACTTGAGGAGCGGGGACCAGAGGCTTCCGGAGACTCTAGGCCTTTTGTCACTGGAGAGCCACTCTCTCCCCGGGGAACTGTCCCCAAGGACCTGGTTTCTGACCGTGTCCTTTGAGGGCGGTGTGGAGGTCAGCGGCCTGCCTTGACTCGAAGCTGCAAGAGCCCAGCTGTCCATGTGGGAAAGCGAGGTGTTGACCGGTGAGCCGGAAGGCCCAGCCCCGCCCTGCTGCCCACTGTCTCCTCATCTTGCTCGAGCCTGCCCCCACCTTGGAGTGCGCCCAGGGAACTAGGAAGGAGCTTCTGCCTGAGCGCGTCGTGTGCCCATGCCTGGCGCGCATTCTTCCTGCTTGGCTCTCAGGACCTCAGGCTGAGGCGAAGCGGCTGTGTGGCCAGCACCCTGTTCGCCCCTCGCCCCACAGAGCCTCTTGCTGCCTCCCCAAGCCACCTTGCCCACCTCTCACCTGGTGGGAGGCGCCAAGAGCCCCAGGGGCACAGGGAGAGCAAGTGAGGGCGGTGTGGGAGGGAGGCCCGAGCCCCAGTCCTCGTACGGGCAGAGCACACACCCTCCCAGAAGGAAATGCCGCCTTTGAATCGCAGTGCATTGTGGGCACCTTGCAGACGGCCTTTGCTCCGTAGCTGCCCCGTCGGTCTGACAGTTGCTCAGCAGTGAGAACAGGAGATTGGCAAGGCTCCTGCCCGTTGACGGCCCCTCCCCTGCAGTGTTTGTGAGTCAAGTGGCAAAGCTGTTCTTCCTGGTGAGCCTGAGTATATCCAGTAACTTAGAGCCTCCGCATAGGCCTGCTTCGTCTCCTCTGTCCTGGGCTTTTGTTTTGCTTTTTAGTTCCGCTCTTTGTTTTCTTTTGTCCCTTTTATTTAATGCACCGACTAGACACACAAAGCAGTTGAATTTTTATATATATATATATCTGTATATTGCACAATTATAAACTCATTTTGCTTGTGGCTCCACACACACACACAAAAAGACCTGTTAAAATTATACCTGTTGCTTAATTACAATATTTCTGATAACCATAGCATAGGACAAGGGAAAATAAAAAAGAAAAAAAAATGAAAAAAAAAAAAAAACGACAAATCTGTCTGCTGGTCACTTCTTCTGTCCAAGCAGATCCTGGTCTTGCCTCGCTTCCCTCAAGGGCTTCCCTGTGCCAAGCGAAGGAGGCCTCTGGGCAGCACCCAGGTTTTGCACTGTTTCTCTTGTGCTTGGGAGAGGGGTCCCAAGATCCAGGGTGGGTACAAGGGTGCTTCCCTTGACCCTGCTGACATCCAGAACGTAGTCAGCAAAGCCTGGTCCCCTCCCCCTCTGGGGCATGGGGAGCCGGGCTCCACGGAGGCTGCCTGACTCCCCCAGCCTCCTCCCAGTGACCCAGTGAGGGCGAGCCCACGGGGGGAGTCCGCCGAGCAGGCCTCTCCACCAGTAGCGTTCAAAGCGCGTCCGCCCTCCCCGCTTGCCGAGTCCAGGAACTGGAGGGGAGATGGGCGACCCGTCCTGTCTCTGAACCTGCGAGCTGCACCAGGTCGAATGCCAGGGACCCCAGATCCACATGCTACCAGTCCACTGGGTCCCCTCTAAGAAGTAGGGAAGACTCCAGAAATGTCCCTTTCTCTTCTCCATTCTACCAGTGATCGCATTTGCTTTTGTCATTCTCAACGAGCAATATCTGCTAGAGTTTTGCTGTAACAGTTCTTTTTGAATCATTTTTTAAGTAATTAAAAACACCAAAAAATAAAATCCAGAAACTTGTTCTTCCAAAGCAGAGAGCATTATAATCACCAGGGCCAAAATCTCCCCTCCCTGTGTCACTGCTTCTTCTGAGGCCTGAATCCAAAAGAGAAAGCAGTCATAGGCCCGTTGCGGGGCTGGGCTACCCCTTGGGCCCCTGGGAGGAAGCAGGGCCCGGGCAGCCTCTGGGCGCCGTCCTGGGCCTGCTCCAGACAGCGTGCGTTCAGTACTAGCAGTGGGTCACGACATCCTTAACCGCCGTGCCGGGGCTGGTGGCAGAGAAGGCCAGCAGGCCTGGTCGCTGCTGTTTGGCCGCTACCAGGTGGGTGTCCGTGCGCGTGCTTTCTGACTGACGGGACATCAGCGGCGAGTTAGCCTCACGCGGAAGGAGCTGGCTGAGCGGCTCAGTGTTTGGGGAGCTGGACGGTGGCGTGCGAAAGGCTTGCAGAACTCGAAGCCTGCTCCTGCCCTTGCTACCACGGCCTCCTTTTCCATTTGATTTGTCACTGCTTCAATCAATACCAGCCGCTCCCGAGTCAGGAGTTGATGAGTAGATGACCAAATATCACCAGGACTGTTAGTGTGTGCCGAGCCCTCTCCTGGTGCCGGCTCCCGTGCACCTGGACACTGTACCGTGTGCTGTGTTTGCTCTCCCTCCCCCGCCCTCTCCTAGTCTTTCTGGGGTTTTTCTGTTTGGGTTTGGTTTGGTTTTTATTTCTCCTTTTGTGTTCCAAACATGGGGTTCTCTCTGCTGGTCCTCTTAACTGTGGTGTTGAGGCTTCTATTTGTGTAATTTTTGGTGGCTGAAAGGAATTTTGCTAAGTAAATCTTCTGTGTTTGAACTGAAATCTGTATTGTAACCATGTTTAAAGTAATTGTTCCAGAGACAAATGCTTCTAGACACCTGGTTTTTTGTTGTTGTTGTTGCTGTTGTTGGTTTTTTTTTTTTTTAAACAAGAGCTTTCGGAGGGAGGGGATGGTGACTGAAATGAGAGGGGGGCCCCAAAGAGGTGACCCCTCTCCAGTTCAGCCAGAAACCACCCAAAGAAGTTGAGCCCGGGGAGTCCCAGTCCCAGCCCACACTCCGAATAGCTGATGTGTTGCCATTTTCAAAGTCAGCAAAACCAGTTTCTGTTCCACCCAGTGGATTCTTTTGCCCTCCCCCCAAGATTATTACCATGGTCGTTATTTTGAAGGCAAGACAAAGTTGATATTCCTTTGAGGGGAGCCAGGAGGGGCTGTGTGTGGGCAGAGCTGACCTCGCTGAGGCGTGCCTGCGAAGCCCCCTTGTGGGCACAGGTCAGGGAGACATTGGCTGGCAGAGGATTGGCCACTCCCCCGCTGGCCCAGCTCCCCCTGGAGTGGCCAGCTGGTGGGCACTCTCATCTCCAAGATGTGCCCTGCGGGCACTACCGTCTTTGTTCAAGACCCTTCTGTCACACCCTACCCCACCCCTCCTACGAAGTGCTAATGTCAAGTCTGCCCCACCATCCCTGGACAACTGCTACAGGACCGTGGCGGGGACCCTCTCCCTCCTCACTGTCAAGTGATTCCTTGCAAAATTCCAACACGAGACACCCCTTCCCTTTCCATGGCCAAGAGAGGTCCTTCTCTGAGAAGCCTCTGCCCTCAGCACCTGTCTGGGACTCACGAAACAGGGAAGCGATCCGTGCTCCCTGCGCACCTCACAGCCCCTCCTCCGAAAGGCGGCAGTGCTGACCACTTGCACAGGGGATGCAGGAGCTAGAAGAACCAAACAGGGCATCTGGCCCTTCCCAAGTTGGGGGGCGGGGTCGTGTTCCCCGGGGGCTGAGCTCTGGGGGCTGCGCTGCCAGTGACACACGGGCCGCCCTGTCCTGGGGGGAGACTCAGCTGGAGATGTGTCTAAAAGCCCTCGATCACATTCACCCTCAGTTTTTGTGTTTTGGGACAATTACTTTAGAAAATAAGTAGGTCGTTTTAAAAAACAAAAAATATTGATTGCTTTTTTGTAGTGTTCAAAAAAAGGTTCTTTGTGTATAGCCAAATGACTGAAAGCACTGATATATTTAAAAACAAAAGGCAATTTATTAAGGCAATTTGTACCATTTCAGTAAACCTGTCTGAATGTACCTGTATACGTTTCAAAAACACCCCCCACTGAATCCCTGTAACCTATTTATTATATAAAGAGTTTGCCTTATAAATTTACATAAAAATGTCCGTTTGTGTCTTTTGTTGTAAAATCAAGTGGTTTTTTCATAAGGTTCTTTTACTATTTGAAAAGATGGGCAGCACGCAGTTTTATTTTATTTTTGTAAGTTTTTTAATACATGTGAAAGCAAAGAATACTCAGCATGCCTTTCTAAGTGACGCGTTTGCACCTTTGTTGGGAAGTACTGTATCCTGTGCTGTTAGCATTCTCGATAAATCTCTCTGTGAAAGTGACTCAAGGTCTGGGCTTTCATTGTAAGACCGAAGTCTCCTCCAGCTCACGTGGCAGCCTCATTGGATCCGGCTGTCCCTGAACACGGATCGTCACAGCAGGACTGCTGGCCAAGAAAGGGAGGCCCGCCTCTGCCATAGGCCGGCCTCCCCGCCGCTGCCGCCGCCGCCTCAGCCACCACCACGGCCACGGCCACGGCCACCGCTGCCGCCGCCTCGGCTCACTCCGAGTCCAAGTTTTCCAAGCACACTGCTCCAGGGTGCGGTGAGGAAGGCCTGGCCTGAGTCTGCCTGCAGAACAGCTAGGTCTGGACGTGCTCTGGGGTCCCCCCCATCCTCAGGGCTCTGTCCCATCGTGGCCAAGACCTTGGTGTGGCCTCTGCTGACTGTTAAGCTTGCTCCCTGACCAGGCAAGGGTATGCCGAGGGACTGCCCAGAGGGGGCGCTGTTGTCACAGGTGTCCTGTAAGGGTGTGGGTTCTCGGGCCACAGGTGTCCTTGGGCGGCTGGTGGAGAGGACAGCTGCTTTAGAGTCCTGGCCTTGAGTGTTAAATGGAAGAAAAGTGAGCCTGTGTGCATGGAGCATCTCTCGAGTACCAAGTCTGTTCTAGGAGGACCACAGGTCCACTCCCGCCAGGCTTAGTGTGTGTGTATGATAACGTCACCCTCCTGGTATCAGCTGTCACTGTGCAAAGCCCCGGGGACTCAGGGCAGGGCTGGCCTCTTTAGGAGCAGCCGCAGTGGCGGCAGCTTCTGGGACGAGGCTCCAGTGGGACTGGCCATGGGCCTTGGATGCAGCTGTCAGTCCTTGGGAGGAATTGAGGGTTAAGGGGACAGTCAGGGAAGGAGACCTGTAGCCTTGCATGCACCTCGCTGGAGAAACGAGAGTATGGCTGCGGTGCCAGGGGTGGGGTGTGCTCTGTGTAATGCGGGAGTCTCGCGGGGAGAGAGGCATACTCAAGGAGAGCACGCACGAGCGAGCACTGCACAGGTGCAGTCGGGCTGTGCACAGTGCTGCGTGCGCAGTCGGGAAGCTGAGCCTTGAGGAATAAGGGCTTGAGCGGCAGGTGCAAACACAACTGCGGGGCATCGTACGTGGCGCACTTAGCACACCTAAGGCCAGCTGAGTGGCTTAGGGTCGCTCATGTGCCCAGAGGACCACACCTGAGGTGCACAGGCAAGGACCATACTCGAGAGCTGGGACTTCACGAAGCTTGGGACGATCTCGTGCGGGAGAGTGCTGTGCTGGGACGGGACCTGAGGAGCCCCACCCCAGGCGGAGACGACCAGGAAACTACCGTGTGTCCAGGTAAGAGGCAGCTGTGAGCCGGGTGGGATGGTAGGACAACAGCGGCTACCGAGATGCATGGCCGAGGAGAGGCCGGAAAAGCCCAACACATCAGTGGGTACAGAACGTCAGGGAACAGGCTGCTGACCGATGTCGGTGACTGACAACTGCTTCAGAAAAGAGGCTGGGAGCGGACCAGACTCGGATGTCCTCAGGGGGACGTGCAAGCTGAGCAGAAGTGTGACAGAAACGGGAGCCGACGGGGACAGGCATTGTGGCACAGCAATGCCAGCATCCCACACAGGCTCTGGTTCGAGTCCCGGCTGCTCCACTTCTGATCCAGCTCCCTGCTAATGGCCTGCGAAAAGCAGTGGCAGACAGCCTGGGTGTTCAGGCCCCTACCACCCACGTGAGAGCCCCGGATGGAGTTCCAGGCTCTTGGCTTCCTCCTGGCCTAGCCCCGGTCAATGTGGCCATTTGGGGAGTGCACCAGCAGATGGAAGATCTCTCCTCCCTCTCTCTCTAACTTTCAAATAAATAAATAAATCTTGAAAGATAAGAGGGAAGAGGGACAGCAGAAGCTGAAGGCCACGCATGCAGGAGTGGAG
This sequence comes from Oryctolagus cuniculus, assembly GCF_051225735.1. Classification (NCBI taxonomy): domain Eukaryota; kingdom Metazoa; phylum Chordata; class Mammalia; order Lagomorpha; family Leporidae; genus Oryctolagus; species Oryctolagus cuniculus. The sequence continues at coordinate 132,065,399 of NC_142888.1, read as the reverse complement.
TACAGGCGTGCTAAGAGACATACATACATATATGTGCTGGAGCAGCTTTCTGAGGAGCCGAGCAGACGGGAACCAGGGCACAGGAGGTAGCCTGGCGGACAAAGCTCCAGACCGTATCCCTGTATCCAGCCTCACCACCAAATGGCGGGGGAGGAGGAGGAGGGCCTGGTATGGGGCGGGTGGGGGTGGGGGTTTGCGTGGGAAGCTCTTACGTGACGCACTTCTGACCCCCAGCCTGCCTAAAATTCTACATACTCTCCACTGGCTTCCAAACAAAGCCAAAACTCACAGTGACCGCCCAGTGACTTTTACCAGGGGGGAAATGAGCAGCCTTCCTGGAACAGCCTCTGCCTTTGCCGCATCCTTTATCCCCAAGTGCTGGGAGCCCTGTCTCATCTGTCAGAACCTCACTCGGATGGCCCCTCCTCCTAGAAGGCCGCCGGGGAGAAGGGTCGTGCCAGGCCTGGCGCGGACTTGTCACGTGGAGGACTCAGGGGCCCTTCACCAGGGCGTGTCGAGGGCGGCACGGGGCGCCCCCGTGTGGCCAAGGGGCGCGGCGGCGGCGGCGGGCAAGATGGCGGCGGGCCGGGGCACCGCCTCTTCCGCCGCGCCGGGCGTCGCACGAGGCCGGCTTGAAGGGGAAGTGAGTCAGTGTCCGCGGATCTGGCCGGCCCAGGCCCGCGCCCGCCGCGGCCCCGAGAGGCCCCGGGCCGGCGGCGGCGGCCATGGCCGGGGGCCCGGGCCCGGGGGAGCCCGCGGTCCCCGGCGCGCAGCACTTTTTGTATGAGGTGCCTTCCTGGGTCATGTGCCGCTTCTACAAAGTGATGGACGCCCTGGAGCCCGCCGACTGGTGCCAATTCGGTGGGTGGAGGAGGAGGGCGGAGGGCGGAGGGCGGAGGGCTGGGGACGCGAGGCGAGGGTTCCCGGGCGCCCTAGCCTGACGCCCCCCCACCACCCCGCCCCGCAGCGGCCCTGATCGTGCGCGACCAGACGGAGCTGCGGCTGTGCGAGCGGTCCGCGCAGCGCACGGCCAGCGTGCTGTGGCCGTGGATCAACCGCAATGCCCGCGTGGCTGACCTCGTGCACATTCTCACGCACCTGCAGCTGCTCCGCGCGCGAGACATCATCACAGCCTGTGAGCACCCGGCCCACACACCCTGGGGCTAGGGGGCTGGCTGAGGGGACAGCTGGCCCCTCGGGAGGCTGCCCCCGCTCCCACCCCGGGCCTCAGTCTGCCTTTCCTTCCTTGGCACCCCAGGGCACCCTCCCCCCCCTCTCCCGCCCCCCAGCACCGCTGCTCGGAGCCCCAGCAGCATCTCGGAATCACCCCAGAAGTTGCAATCCTCGGCGTCCACCCTGGCCTCCCCAGGTAAGGGGGCCTGGGCGGAGGGCCTGCCCGGCCAGGGCCAGAAGCGCTGGCTTCAGGCGTCTTCTCACTGGCCTCTTTATGAAGCTGTTCCAGGTTCCCACACCCATCTGGAAGCTGAACTTCGCTCCATCCCAAGCCTCATGTCCCTCCATCCAGCGTTGCCATCCACAGCGCCTTCCTCCACCAAGGTAGGTGCCACTGCCCCCCAGGGAAGGTTCCAGACAAGGAGGAAGACAGGCAGCCTTTAGTGCTGTGCACACCACAGCCGGCCAAGCCGCATCAGCTGGGAGGCGGCTAGAATCGGGGCGGGGGGTGGGGACTGGTGGCCTGGGCCTTACCTCATCCAGGGTCTCTTCCCTCAGCCACGCCCAGAGAGCCCAGTGTCCCTCCTCCACGGGACCCACCCCCCTCCGTTCTGCTGGCCCCTCTGTGAGATCTCCCAGGGCACCCAGAATTTTTCCAAGGAGCTCAAGATCGGGGAGGGCGGCTTTGGGTGCGTGTACCGGGCGGTGATGAGGAAGACTGTCTACGCGGTGAAGAGGCTGAAAGAGGTAGGCGAAGCAGCCTGGCTTCCCAGGGCTCCCGCCCAGCTCCCCACAGCCCTCCCTCAGCCCTCCGATGCCTGCTGAAGGTTCCGGGCCTGGGCCAAGGTGACATTGCGAGTGGCTGGCAAGCCGCGGCTCCGGGGGCCTCACACTGTCCCGTGTTCCCTGCCACCTCCTGCCGCAGGACGCCGACCTCGAGTGGAGCGCAGTGAGACAGAGCTTCCTGACCGAGGTGGAACAGCTGTCCAGGTGAGCCCCGTGGCTCCCTCCTGGCTGGAGGCCAAGGGCGAGCCTCAGTGCGGGGCGGGGCGCCGCGAGCTCCAAGCCCAGCCTCGCTGAGCGCCCCACAGGGACGACAGGGTCAGTCCGCAGAGCCCAAGTGCTCAGGCCGCATTTGTCACACAGGTTCCGGCACCCGAACATCGTGGACTTTGCTGGCTACTGTGCTGAGAGCGGCTTCTACTGCCTCGTCTATGGCTTCCTGCCCAACGGCTCCCTGGAAGACTGTCTCCACTTCCAGGTACGCTCACCTGGCCCAGCGCGCTTGCCGTCTGCCTGGGACCCTAAGCCTTTGTGAGGGAGCACGCCGGCAGACAGGGCCTGGACTGCCAGCTTCCTCTTGGGCCCGAGGTTGCCCCATGCGCACCCAAGCTTGGCCATGTCTGAGCTGTGGCAAGAGCTTCCTGGCCTTCCCAGCGGGGCTGTGCTGGGAGGAGCCCAGCAGATCCTGTCAGCAGATCCCAAAGACACAGGCCCTGCCCCTTTTTCCCGGCTGCCGGGTGCTTTAGGGAGGGAAAGCGGAGCCCCAGAGAGGGAAGTCCAAGGTCACCGAGCGACAGGTGGAGGGATGGTGGAGGCCAAGCAGCCGGCCATCCCTCAGCCTCCCCTGTGCCCCCCTGCTCCCTCGGCTGCCCCAGACCCAGGACCGCAGCCCTCTCTCCTGGCCTCAGCGACTGGATGTCCTCCTGGGTACGGCCCGGGCCGTTCAGTTTCTGCATCGGCACAGCCCCAGCCTCATCCACGGAGACATCAAGAGGTGAGGAAGCCCAGCCTGCAGCGAGCCCCGCCCCCACCCCACCCCACCCCCAGCTGGTGCCGGGGGCGGGCACAGCCCGGGACCTCAGAGCTGGGGCCTCCGGGGCCATTGAGCACCCTGCCTCATCGGGGCCAAGGCTGGGCCGACACCAGTCTCTTCCCTCCTCAAGTTCCAACGTCCTCCTGGATGAGAGACTGACGCCGAAACTCGGAGACTTCGGCCTGGCCCGTTTCAGCCGCTTCGCGGGGGCCAGCCCTGGCCAGAGCAGCACCGTGGCCCGGACACGGACTGTGCGGGGCACCCTGGCCTACCTGCCCGAGGAGTACATCAAGACGGGGAGGCTGGCGGTGGACACTGATACCTTCAGCTTTGGGGTGGTGAGCTGCTGGCCCCGCTGCTGCCCGGGGCGGGGGCGGGGGGAGCCACAAGTGGGCGAAGGCAGGAGGGGCTGAGCAGGCCAGGAGCCCCCAAAGCTTCGGCTGCACAGCCTCTCCCTCCCTTCATGGTGCCTTTCCTTAGTCTGCACCTACTTTGATGTTTGTGATTTTACGTTCTCTGTCTTGATGCGGGCCCTGCAAATGGCCTAAACTTCAGCGCCTGGCTCTGTCCCTGCTGGGAGGCAGGCCTCATCTGCCTGTCGCCTGGCTGTGCACCCCTGTCCACCCCAGGGGCCTCCTCTCTGCGCGCAGCCCCTCCCTGCCCAGGCTGGGATGATGCTGTCCCAGAAGCCCGTGCAACATTGTCCATTGTGCCCTCTCTCCAGGTAGTGCTGGAGACCATGGCTGGCCAGAGGGCTATGAGGACATATGGTGCCAGGACCAAGTATTTGGTGAGCCTCTTGAGGCGGGGCAGGAGTCAGGGTGGGAGGGGGCCAGTGCCCCTGGCAACCAACAGATACAGCCCTGGGAGGTAGAATGTTCCAGAAATGCAGCCACCCATGGAAGCCTGCCTTTGGTGCTGCTGAGTCATCTTTCAAAGTGGGCAGGGCCCCAGACAGCTTCCTTTGCCTTGCTGAGGAGACCTGTCTTCCTTGTGTGGATGGCGTGGGCCTTCCTTGACAGACCCCACGTGGGCTGCCGGTAGGGAGGGCAGCCCCAGTGTGCTGGGAGCGGAGCCGCCGTGGAGAATGCGCTGGGCTGTGGTGGGGGAGGGGAGGAGCTCCGTGCCACTCCGTATCCTTCTCCTTCCTCTCTGCCTTGTTGGGTTCTCATCTCAGCCTGATGGTGGCCTAGGCGCAAATTACTGGGCCTCAGTTTCCCCACACGCAAATACGTTTAACACACTGTGTGCCGCAATGGTTGCTGGAGCCACAACACACCTGCCTCTCCTACTGCCTGGGGGCGGCATTGGGCACACAGTAGGTGTTTACTAAGGCCACGGGAGGGGGCAGGGTCTAAGGCATTCAGCCCCTGCTCACAGGATCTGTCCCACAGAAGGACCTGGTGGAGGAGGAAGCCGAGGAGCTCGGGGTGGCCCTGAAAAGCGCCCAGAGCACTGTCCAAGTGGGCGTGGCTGCTGACGCCTGGGCTGCCCCGATCGCCACCCGGATCTACCAGAAACACCTGGATCCCAGGCCTGGGCCGTGCCGGCCGGAGCTGGGCCTAGCCCTGGGCCGACTGGCTTGCTGCTGCCTGCACCGCCGTGCTAAGAAGAGACCCCCCATGACCCAGGTAGACACAAAGGGGCTAACAAGGCAGCTGCCCACCGGGTAGGGCGGCCAGCCCGAGCCGCCAGCCCTGGCTCTGACCTCCCCTACCAGGGCCGGGAGGAAAGGGTTCTTACTGTGCCCTCTACTGGGTGTGCTGTGCCAATGCATGTGCCTTTCCCTGTCCCCTCACTTCTCTGGTGGCAGTTGACAGCAGCAGGGCAGTGAGAGCCTTATTAGAAGACAGAGAAGGGCCATCCTCAGCCCCTGGCGCCTCTGTGATGGGGACGGAGGGGCAGTGCCCGTGGTTGGCCGATGTCTTCCTAGGAGTGACGCCTGGGCAGCACGACCAGGCCCGACACAGACCCGCCCCCCCCCCCCGCCCTCCGTCCCCGCCGCCGCCGCCGGTACCAGCTCTGCTCACCCTGCAGGTGTACGAGATGCTGGAGAAGCTGCAGACGGCAGAGGCGTCGGCAGAGCCAGAGGCCGCTGGCCGCAGCCCTCCTTCCCCGCAGGAGAACTCCTACGTGTCCACTGGAAGTGCCCAGAGCCGGGGCAGCCCATGGCAGCCCCCCACGCAGAACGCAGAGCGGCCCCAGAGAGGCGCCAACCAGCCCGTGGAGAGTGACGAGAGCGTCTGTGGCCTCTCTGCTGCCCTGCACTCCTGGCGCTTGGCCCCAAGCAGCTGTACGCAGGGGGGCGCCGCTGGCCAGTCCAGCTGGGGGAGTAGCCCCAGCCTCCAGCCCACAGCAGTGGAAGGTAGCTCGGGCCTTCAGGGAGGAGGAGCGGGGACCAGCTGTTTTGCTCAGCATGTCCTTAGCAAGTTCACGACCATAGATAACAGCACAGACAATGACTGGTTGCCCCTCCCCAGCTCACGCCGGCTGGTGCGTGAGGCAAGGCCAAGAGCTCGCTGTCTAGCCCTTCTCCCCATCCCACTCCTCGAAGCCAGGGACACGGCAGGCTCTGTCCAGGGCTGGCCCCCTGGCTTAGCCTGAGATCCAGGTCCGTGGCCTCACAGTTCACGGAGTTCTGTCCTGAAGCCAGGGAAGCAGGGGGCTGGGAAGGCTGACCAAGGAGTTCCAAGGGACAGCTAAGAGGGTGCTGTCTCCACCCCAGGATCGCCCCTGGGCAGCTCCACGTCGTCGTCGTCGTCGTCAGAACCCCCGCAGATTATCATCAACCCCGCCCGCCAGAAGATGGTGCACAAGCTGGCGCTGTACGAGGACGGGGTGCTGGACAGCCTGCAGCTCTTGTCGTCCAGCTCTGTCCCAGGTACCCGCAGACAGCTCCAGCTCCGCCTCCCGGGGCGGTCCCCGCGCTAGCTGGCCGCCAGGAGCCACGCCCTGCGGTGGGCGGGCTGCTCCCCAGGGCGGCTGTTCTGGCCACGCCCCCGCACCGTGGCTGGCAGCCCAGCCAGCAGCGCTGTCCCAGCTGCGTCACTGGCTGACAGCGGCACCTTCCCTTAGCCTGCGGATGCCAGCCCCCTCCCCCCGCCGTGTTTCCGGCAAATGTGGAGGCACAGCAGGAATTTTCCACTGCAGACAACTTAGAAATAGAAAGCAGCGCTCCGGAGAGCGGCGCAGGAGCTGAGGAGGAAGCCGTGGGCCAGGCCCCGAGCCAGGCTTGTGGTGCGCAGGCGGCCTCCCGATCGCTAAGTGGCATTGCCCTCCCTTCCTTCCTCTCCTAGGCTTGGGCCTGGAGCGCGAGGACAGGCGGGGGCCCGAAGAGAGCGACGAATTTCAGAGCTGACGGCTCACCTGGGCAGAGCTCCTCAAGCCCGGAAGGCAAAGTTCTCATGGTTGCAAGTTCTCATGGCCCACCCTGGCCGTGCAGTGGGGAGACAAGGCGATGTCCCCCGCTGTTCTACGGGTGCGGCACAGGCTGGGCTAGAGGCCCTGAGAGGGCAGGACGCGCCCGAGGCTGCCGGCAGCGTTTCGGGCCGAGGAGAGCGGGCCCTGGTTCCCCTGCGTGCCGGCAGCCCAGGCCTAGACGCAGCCCTTAGACCGGCCCCGAGGGGAAGCGGCCATTCTGCACGCAATTCGAGAAGGGAAGCCCGCGCCGCCGCGGTGCAGTCCGCGGCCGCCCGGGGCACTACACGTGGGCACTACATGTGGGCTCCACGCCGAAGGCGACGAACCCCAGGCAGGAGGCGGCCTGGGGGAGCAGGGCGGACACAGGAGGGACACATGTGCCGTGAACAAATGTGAGGCACAGCTTTAGACGCAAGTCAGGCTCTGTAAGCGGATGTCCTCTTGAGAGCCTCCGAAAGCGGCCAGGCCTTGGTCGTGCAGGCCAAGGCGTCCTGCGGTAATAAAAGCGAACATGTTGGTTTCCGGCGCTTGTGCACTTCTTGCATCGCAGGCCCTGCGCCCCCTAGGGGCTCGACCCCCAGCTCCCAGGTGGGCGGCCCGGGCTGGCCAGAGCGCTGCAGTACTGCCCCTAGGGGCTCGACCCCCAGCTCCCAGGTGGGCGGCCCGGGCTGGCCAGAGTGCTGCAGTACTGCCCCTAGGGGCTCGACCCCCAGCTCCCAGGTGGGCGGCCCGGGCTGGCCAGAGCGCTGCAGCACTGCCCCTAGGGGCTCGACCCCCAGCTCCCAGGTGGGCGGCCCGGGCTGGCCAGAGCGCTGCAGCACTGCCCCTAGGGGCTCGACCCCCAGCTCCCAGGTGGGCGGCCCGGGCTGGCCAGAGCGCTGCAGTACTGCCCCTAGGGGCTCGACCCCCAGCTCCCAGGTGGGCGGCCCGGGCTGGCCAGAGCGCTGCAGTACTGCCCCCCCCCCCGAACATTCACTTGCTCCTGGGATAATTCAGTGTGGCGGGGGGTGGGGTGGGGGTGTGTGTGTGATGCTGTGACAAGTGGTTGTCTTTATTTCTTTTTCTAGTTGGTTGTTGCTAGTGTCTGGAAATGCTTAGCATATGGGCCTTCTATGCTGACTTGACTTAAGCTCATGGATTGATTCCAGCATGCTTTTCGGAAATACCTGGGGATGGTTTCCATATGCAGCCATTTTACTGCCATTTTACTGCCTTTCGGTTCCTTGCCCGGTCTCACTGCCCTGCCTGGGGTGGGGCCTCTGGTCACGTGTTGCGTAGAGGTGGGAAGTGTTGCCTTTCACCCTCAAGTATCACATCGCGTCTCTGCTTGTCATCTATATTTTCTGAGGTTATCCTAGTTTTCTAAGAATTTTTATTAGAAAATACTTTGTAAATTTGGAAGGAGAGTATTATTGAATTTTTAAATTTTTTTCAGATTTTATTTTATTTATTTGAAAAGGACAGACAGAAGGACAGAGAGCTCTTGAATCTGCTGGCTCACTTCCCAGATGGCTGTGACGGTCAGGGCTGGGCCAGACCGAGCCCAAGAGCCAGGAGCTTCCTCCACGTCTCCCATGTGGGTGCAGGAGCCCAAGCACTTGGGCCATCCTCCACTGCTTTCCCAGGCCACAGCAGAGAGCTGGATTGGAAGTGAAGCATCTAGGACGTGGACTGGCGCCTATATGGGATGCTGGCACTGCAGGCCGTGGCTTTACCTGCTACACCACAGTGCTGATCCCATTTTTTTTAATAAAGCAAAGCATGCTGGCTTTAAAAGAAAAAAAGATTTGGGGCCACCACGGTGGCTCACTTGGTTAATCCTCTGCCTATGGCGCCGGCATCCCTTATGGGCGCTGGGTTCTAGTCCTGGCTGCTCCTCTTCCAGTCCAGCTCTCTGCTGTGGCCCAGGAAGGCAGTGGAGGATGGCCCAGGTGCTTGGGCTCCTGCACCCGCACGGGAGACCAGGAAGAAGCACCTGGCTCCTGGCTTCAGATCGGTGTGGTGCCGGCCGTAGCGGCCATTTGGGGAGTAAACCAACAGAAGGAAGATCTTTCTCTCTGTCTCTCTCTCTGTGTATAACTCTGTCAAATTAAGAAAAAAAACCTGATGAATCTGATGTATGAAGAAGGCTTCATGGATTTATTAAAAAAGAAATAGAAAAAAAAGATTTATTTATTTGAAAGAGTTACACAGTACAGAGAGAGGGATATCAATCTTCCGTCTGCTGGTTCACTCCCCAGGTGGCTGCAACAGCCAGGGCTGGGCCAGGCTGAAGCCAGGAGTCAGGAGCTTCTGGGTCTCCCACGTGGGTCAGGGGCCCAAGCAGTTGGGTCAACTTCCACTGCTTCCCCAGGTGCATCAGCAGGGAGCCGGATCAGAAGTGGTGCAGCCGGGACCCATATGGGACATCAGCAATTACCCATTAAAGCGCAGCACCAGTCCCGATTGAATTCCTTCAGATAACCTTCCTGTATCTGTAGAGATGACCATATGATTTTTATCCTTTATTCTGTTCGTATAGTGAACATTCTCAAATGTTAAACCTTGCATTGCTTAGATTACAACATGTATTTGGTCACGGTACGTTACCCTTTCATACAAGTGTACTTCAAGAAGTTCATGGAAAATTATAAAATTAGTTTATCTTGGTGCCAAAAAAAAAGTTGAGATCCATGCACGTGAGGATCCTCTTCACAGAGACGCTAGTGTCATGGTGCAACAGATTCAGCCACAGAGTGCTGGTTCAATCCAGTCCCCTGTTAAAGGGCACAGAGGATGGCCTAAGTGCCTGGGCCCTCTGCCACCCCTAGGGAGACCCGGATGGAGTTACAGACCCCGGCCCAGCCCCAGGCTTTGTGGCCATCTGAGCCATGACCACTAGATAGAAGATCGATCTCTCTCTGTAACTCTTCCAAATAAACACATTTGTGAACTTCACGGAAACTGCATGTTAGGAAAAAACTACATGAATTTCAAAACTGTTTTGCACCAAAACAAACCATGAACTTCTCTGCAGTGCCGTCGTGTGTTGCCAAATCCCATTTGCTAATACTCTTGCAAATGTTTACATCTGTGTTGGTGAGAATATTGATCTCTAGTTTTCTAGTAATATCTATGTCTTCCTTTGGTACCAGGACCGCCTAAAATCCCTCCTTTTATTTTACTTTATATTTTTTTGACAGGCAGAGCGGACAGTGAGAGAGAGAGACAGAGAGAAAGGTCTTCCTTTGCCGTTGGTTCACCCTCCAATGGCCGCTGCAGCCGCTGCACCGCGCTGATCCGATGGCAGGAGCCAGGTGCTTCTCCTGGTCTCCCATGGGGTGCAGGGCCCAAGCACTTAGGCCATCCTCCACTGCACTCCCTGGCCACAGCAGAGAGCTGGCCTGGAAGAGGGGCAACCGGGACAGAATCCGGCGCCCCAACCGGGACTAGAACCCGGGGTGCCGGCACCGCAAGGCGGAGGATTAGCCTAGTGAGCTGCGGCACCGGCCCCCTTTTATTTTCTTAAAGGGGTTATGTAGGCTTGGTTCGAATTAGTCTTTAAATTTTGATAGATTCACAAGTGAAGCCATGTGCACTGGAGTTTTCTTTATGGGAAAGCTTTTCATTAGATCCTGGGCCAGTCAGATGTCCCATTCTATTAATATCAATTTTGATAGCTTGTACACTTGCATCTTTGAAGGAATTTGTTTCTTTTAGGTTGGCTTAAAGTTAATAATACCCCTTACCATCCCGTGTAACATCTCTAGGATCTGTAATGACACGCCCTCTTTCGTTCTTTTTGTTTTTAGCATTTATTTAGTTCTTTGAAAGGGAGAGTTATATATAGAGAGAAGTCTTGCATCTGCTAGTTCACTCCTCAGGTGGCCACGATGGCCAGCGCTGGACCAGAGTGAAGCCAGGAGCTCCATCTGAGCCTCCCACCTGGGCGGCGGGGACCCAGGTAGTTCAGGCGGCACCTGGTGCCTTCCCAGCACAGAGCCGGGTCAGAAGCAGAGGCACGGCCCGAGCCCGGGTGCTCTGCTGCGCCGTGTGGTCATCCCCAGACTTACCGATTTTACTGAGCTCCTCAGAGAGCCACTTTTGTGTGGCACTGATTTCTCTTTATTGTTGGTCCATCTGTTATTTTGGTGAATTTTCTTTTTCCATCTTCTTTCCATTGTCAGTGTTTGGGTTTAAGTGACCTTTTCCAGCTTCATAAGGTGTGACCTCCAATCCCTGATTTCAGATCTCCTTTCCCAACACCAGTGCTTAAAGCTGTGCACTTCCCGGCGAGCACAGCTTCGACTGCATTCTTGGGAATGTGGATGTCTGTTTTCTTACCGTTCCGCTCATAACATCTTCGCATTGTCCTCGCGACCCTTTCTCTAGCCCACGACTTATGGCTTATTTAGAAGTGCGTTGTTTAGGCCGGTGCTGTGGCTCACTAGGCTAATCCTCCATCTACGGCGCTGGCGCCCCGGGTTCTAGTCCCGGTCGGGGTGCCGGATTCTGTCCTGGTTGCTCCTCTTCCAGTCCAGCTCTCTGCTGTGGCCGGGAGTGCAGTGGAGGATGGGCCAAGTGCTTGGGCCCTGCACCCGCATGGGAGACCAGGAGAGGCACCTGGCTTCTGCCTTCGGATCAGCGTGGTGCACCGGCCACAGCAGCCATTTGGGGGGTGAACCAACGGAAAAAATAAGACCTTTCTCTCTGTCTCTGTCTCTCTCTCTCTCTCTCTAACTCTGCCTGTCAAAAACAAAACAAAACAAAAAAAGAAGTGCACTGTTTAAATACAGTCCTCCCTTGGGTGACAAGATGTGCCGGCGGTCCAGTCCCGTATGGACAACAGCACCTCCCCTAGACTTTACCTCATCTGCCCGTTACTTCTGAGCCCAACACAGCGTGCGTGCCATGTCTGTAGTTGTTAGCCTGCATTGTTTGGGGAATAATGACAAGAAAACCGTCTGTACATGTGCAGCACAGACACTCGTTTTCAAATGTTTTCTGTCCGTGGTGGATTGAATCCATGGATGCAGAGCCAACTGCGTTCGAGGCTTTTGCAAGCTATGTGTTTGCTGTGTTCAGTTCTGTTGTTTCCAGAGAGCTGACTGGGTCTGCTTTGCTTTCTTTTCGAGGCACTGAGACTTGTTTTTTTGGCTTCACGTGTGGCTTGGCTTGGGGAATGTTGCATGGGTCTTTGAAAAGAGCCGTTGCTACGTGGTGATGGGGTCAGGGTGCTTAATGCTGCCCTCCTTTCGACCTGCTCCGTGTGCAGCTGTGATTGTGGTGGTCTCTGCGGCCTTGCAGGTTTTGAAGCTCTCTTGTTCGGCACGCAAACATCAAAGATGGTCTTCTGGACAAGCTGACCCTTCTACTCTATTGTTATGAATTCCCCTTTATCTCCTCTTGAAGTCTGCTTTGTCTGGTATGAATATAGCCACTTCTGGTTGGATAGGCTCAAGTTTGTCATTTTTTGACTTCTTCCATTCCTTTCCTTTCAACTTTTTTATTAACATATTTGCACTTCACATGCGAGAGAGTGAGAGCTCTTCCATGTGCTGGTTTAGTTCCCAGTTTCCTGCAAGAGGCGGGCCTACGCCGGGCTCTAAAGCCGGGAGCCCAGAACCCACTATGGGGTTCCCATGTGGATGGCAGGAAGCCAAGTCGTTAGGCCATCACCAGCTGCCTCGCAGGATACATGAAGCTGATTAGAAGTGGAAGAGCTGGACTTGAACCAGGTACTCTGATACGAATTGTGGGCATCCCAGTGGCGTCTTAACCTCTGTACCAAACAACTGCCCCTACTCGTCTCTTTTAGATTATCTGTGTCGTCTTTATTTTATTTCTTTAAGAGTCTACACAGAGAGACAGAGACAGAGACAGCTGCTGTCCACTGGCTTGCTCCCCAAAAGCCTGTAACAGCTAGGACTGAAGTTGGAGCCAGGAGCCAGGAGTGCAATGCAGTTCTCCCATGTGGGAGGCAGGACACAGGCCAGAAATGAAACGCAGATACCCCAGTGTGGGACACGGACATCCTAACACCCACTGCTGTCGTTTGTCTTTAAAGTGGGTTTAGTACAGACAGCATAGTATTCGCTCTCACTTTGGTTTTGTCCTGAAGATGGATTAATGGGTTTGAAAGGCAGAGTTCAGGAGAAGTTGCATCCGCTGGTTCACTTCCCAAATGGCTGTAGTGGCCAGGGCTGAGCCAGGCGGAAGCCAGGGGCAGGAGCTCCATCCAGGTCTCCCACACGGGTGCAGGGCCCAAGCGCTTGGGCCATCCTCCACTGCTTTCCCAGGCCACAGCAGAGAGCTGGATTGGAAGAAGAGCAGCTGGGACTCGAACCGGTGCCCATGTGGGGTGCCGGCTCTGCAGACACAGGCTTGACCTGCTGTGCCACAGCGCCAGCTGCTTGTGCCCAGTCTTTGAAAGTTTAGAAGCACACGTGCTATGAGCTATTCCTTCATGGCCAGAGCCGTGGGCCTCTTTGCTGTCCATTCTCATTCCTGTGATGAAGATGCCGAAATAACCCCGTCCGCAGTGAATTCTCTTCTGAGCTTTTGGCCTGCATTTCCCACTGGGCAGACCCCTTTGGTGGTCTCACAGGTGCTATAAAATGATGGGAGAAGATGGAACCCGGGCTCCCCATTTGTGCCACTGCCCCTGCCATCTGCTCAGCTGTGCAAGCCACACCCACAGAGCTTCGAAGTCTAACTTGAAAAGTCCAGAAGTACGGGGCTGGCCCTGTGCCGTAGTAGGCTGAGCCGCCACCTGCAGTGCCGGCATCCCATATGGGCGCTGGTTCAAGTCCCGGCTGCCCCTCTTCCAGTCCAGCTCTCTGCTGTGGCCTGGGAAGGCAGTGGAAGATGCCCAGGTCCTTGGGCCCCTGCACCCACATGGGAGACCCGGAAGAGGCTCCTGGCTCCTGGCTTTGGATCAGCCGAGCTCTGGTTGTCATGGCCATTCGCAGGGTGAGCCAGCAGATAGAAAATATCTCTCTGTCTTTTCTTCTCTCTCTCTCTCTGTAACTCTGCCTCTCAAATAAATAAATAAGTCTTTAAAAAATAAATAAAAAATAAAAAAGCAAGAAAGCAAGGGAAGATGGCAGCTTGGTCCGTGCCACTTATGTGGAAGACCAGGAAAGAATCCCAGGCACCTGGCTTCAGGCTGGTCCACACCTGGCTGCTGTAAGCACCTGGGGAGTGAACCAGCAGATGGAGTTCTTGGTCTCTGTCTGTCTCTTTGTCTGTCTGTGTCCGCCTTTCAGATGAATGAAATGGCAAGTGGGGACGCTGGGACAGCTGTCTGGGCTAGCAGTTACCGCGCCCATTAGGACACAGCATTCCCCACCAGAGCGCCTGGTTCACCCCTGGGAGGCATCAGCGGGTGGCCCGGCGCTGGTTGCATCCCTGCCATGCACATGCGAGACCTGGCTTGTCCTCCTGGCTTCTGACTCCAACATGTTGTCAAGAGTAAACCAACACGTGGGAACTATTGCCTTCTCTCTCTCTTTTTCTCCCTGTCAAATAACAAATAAAAATAAAGTAGAATGCCGGTGCCGCGGCTCACTAGGCTAATCCTCCGCCTGTGGCGCCAGCACCCCGGGTTCTAGTCCCGGTCAGGGCGCCGGATTCTGTCCCGGTTGCCCCTCTTCCAGGCCAGCCCTCTGCTGTGGCCAGGGAGTGCAGTGGAGGATGGCCCAAGTGCTTGGGCCCTGCACCCCATGGGAGACCAGGATAAGTACCTGGCTCCTGGCTTCGGATCGGCACAGCGCTGGCCATAGCGGCCATTTGGGGAGTGAACCAACGGAAGGAAGACCTTTCTGTCTCTCTCTCACTGTCTATAACTCTACCTGTCAGATAAAATATATATACATATATATTTATATATATATGTATATGTATTTTATATACATATATATTTTATTTTACAGGTAGAGTTTTATATATATATATATAAATTAGAAAAAGGTGCACAAGTGGCACGTTCAGCTTCGTGACTTTTTAAATACACACACGCAGGTATGGCATAGCCACCACTTAGACCAAGATCGGAGTCTGCTCTGGTTATCGCTTGCCATACACCAAGCCAGCCCAGAGGTTAGGGGTTGAAAATGATGATAACATTTATTTTGCCCATGCACTTGTGAATACCCTTCTAGCTCTTTGTGGCAGTCGGACTAGAGTCTCAGGGCCAGCCTCTCAAGTAATCTTTTTTAAGATTTATGTATTGGAGCTGGCACTGTAGTGCAGCGGGCTAAAACCTCAGCCTGCAGTGCCGGCATCCCATATGGGCACTGGTCTGAGTCCCGGCTGCTCCACTTCCCATCCAGCTCTCTGCTATGGCCCGGAAAGCAGTGGAAGATGGTCCAAGTGCTTGGGCCCCTGCACCCACGTGGGAGACTCTTGCCTCTTGGCTTTGGATCAGCACAGCTCCGGCTGTTGTGGCCATCTTGGGAGTGAACCAGCGGATGGAAGATCTCTCTCTTTCTCTCTCTCTCTCTCCCTCTCGTGTGCGCACACTCTCTCTCTTACTCTACCTCTCTGTGTAACTCTGCCTTTCAAATAAATAAATATTTTAAAATATTCATGTATTTATTTGAAAGGCAGAGTTACAGGCAGGAAGAGTCAGAGAGAGAGAGAGATCTTCCATCTGGTTCTCTCCCCAAATGTCCTCAACAGCTAGGGCTAAGCCAGGCGGAAGCCAGGAGCTTCCTCCAGGTCTCCCAGGTGGGTGCAGGGCCCCCAGGAACTTGGGCCATCTTCTACCGCTTTCCCAGGTCATAGCAGACAGCTGGGTCAGATGTGGAGCAGCTGGGACTCGAACCTGCGCCCATATGGGATGCCGCACTGCAGATGACAGCTCTACCTGCTACGCCACAGCGCCACCTGTCTCAGACAGTTGGATGGCTGTTCAGTGGGAACCAGTCACCGAGGCCAGCCCGTGCTCAAGGGGAAAGAGATTGCAGAGCGCCTTTGGAGACCTTTGTGTTTGCTTATTTAAAAGGCAGAGAGAGACGAGATCTGCCATCCAAGCACACGCAGGCATCCCACACACCATCTGAACAACCATGACAATCGTCTGCCCTCAATCCAAAGACTGAAAACGGTTAAGATTCGTGTTGACGGTGGGCCGCGTGGTGCAGTGGGTTCAGCTACCACCATGCCGACGCCCTCTATTGGAGTGTCTGATTTCAGTCCCAGCTCTTCTGCTTGTGATCCAGTGTCTTTGTAATGTGCACCCTGAGAGGCAGCGGGTGACGGCCTGAGCAGCTGGGCTCCTGCCACCCCGTGGGGGGGGGGGCGCAGGCTCCTACTACACACTAACCCAGGCCTGGCTGTTGTGGGCATTTGGGGAGAGAACAAGCAGGTGAAAGAGTGTCTCTCTCTCTCTCTCTCTCTCTCTCACTCAGTGTGTGTGTGTGTGTGTGTGTATTGCTCTATCTTAAAAATAAATAAACATTTTTAAAGATTTTATTTATTTGGGCCGGCGCCGCGGCTCACTAGGCTAATCCTCCGCCTAGCGGCGCCGGCACACCAGGTTCTAGTCCCGGTTGGGGCGCCGGATTCTGTCCCGGTTGCCCCTCTTCCAGGCCAGCTCTCTGCTGTGGCCAGGGAGTGCAGTGGAGGATGGCCCAGGTGCTTGGGCCCTGCACCCCATGGGAGACCAGGAAAAGCACCTGGCTCCTGGCTCCTCCCCTCGGATCAGCGCGGTGCGCCGGCCGCAGCGCACCAGCCGCGGCGGCCATTGGAGGGTGAACCAACGGCAAAAGGAAGACCTTTCTCTCTGTCTCTCTCTCTCACTGTCCACTCTGCCTGTCAAAAAAAAAAAAAAAAGGTCCTGCATCTGTTGGTGCACTCTCCAAATGGCCGCAACAGCCGGAGCTGAGCTCGATCCAAGCTCAGCTTCTGGGGAGGCTCAGGAGTTTCTTCCAGGTCTCCCATGCAAGTGCGGGGGCCCGTGGACTCGGGCTGTCTTCCACTGCTTTCCCAGGCCATAGCGGAGAGTAGGGGATGCCGGCATTGCAGGCGACGGCTTTACCTGCTATACCTCAACGCCAGCCCCTCAAATAAATAAATCTTTTAAAAAGTGAAGGTCCCAGTGACTCGCCATAGGTCCAGTTGTTTCACGTGTGCAGTGCATGGGGTGTGACCCGTGTGCAGAGTTGTGCGAGCATCGCCAGCACGGAACACAGGAGCCATCAGTCCCCCTCCTCTCCTTCCCCTTCCCGCCTGGGCATCACGCATCTCCTCCCTCGGCACACTGGTTCCGGGGCTCGGCAGGCTGCGGTAGGGCAGCGTTCCTTCCGATGGCTGAGCAGTATTCCCCGGCATGGCTTGCTCCTTCTCTGTTGCTCCGGGGATAGGCATTTGTTGCCTTCTGTGCGTTCACGTTGCTGGCAGTGGCGTTGTGTCAGGCAGTGACGTAGGTGAGCGTTTAGAGGAACTGTTGTACCGCTGCCACAGGGAGTTGGGCTCCTGAGCCCGCTCTCGGCGGAGGCTTGCTGTCTTGGGCGGTGAGGAACTACCTAGAAGAAGGCAGGCTGCTAGGTCACCGCTCTGCGCCTGGAGTCCTCCCACTGCTCTCAGTTCCGTGCCCCGCGGGAGGCAGCGGGTGACGGCTCGAGTACTGAAGTCCCTGCCACCCACGTGGGAGACAGGATGGAGCTCCTGACTCCTGGCTTGGGCATTCAGGGGGTGAACCAGTGCGTGGAAGATCTGTGTCTTTCAGATCCATGTGTTTAAAAGATTTTCATCCAATTCCTCTGGCTGTTCTCCGTGACAGTTTGTCTGATAGAAACTGTTTCGTGGCCACAGTCAGAAGTCCCCAGGAGTCGCTGTTTTGTTTAAGATTTATTTATTTATTTGGATGGCAAAGTTACATAGAGGTAAAGGCAGACAGAGAGCGAGCGAGCAAGAGAGAGCAAGTGAGCTTCCATCTGCTGGTTCACCCCCCAAATGGCTGCAACAGCCGGACCTGTGCTGATCCGAAGTCAGGAGCCAGGAGCTTTTTCTGGGTCTCCCACGTGGGTGCAGGGGCCCAAGGACTTGAGCCATCTTCTACTGCTTTCCCAGGCCACAGCAGAGAGCTGGATCTGAAGTGGAGCAGCCGGGACTTGAACTGGGGCCCATATGGGATGCTGGCACTGCAGGCGGTGCTTTACCCGCTATGCCACAGCGCCGGCCACCAGAAGTTACTCACACACAGGTTGTGTTCCTCCTGTTGAGCACATTCTCACCCAAGGAGACAGCCATGCACGTTTGCATCTTTCCACAATGTAGAATTCTCTCTCTCTCTCTCTCTCTCTCTCTCTCTCTCTCTCTCGCACACGCACACCCCAGTCAGAGCAGATGTGCAGGGTTCATGAGTGGAGCACACCACTCACACCCAGTGAGCAGATGCCAAGTGCACGCAGGTGCAGCCCCTCCCGGCGGACGCTGCACCGTTGCGCAGGCGCAGGGCTTTGCGGCAGCTGCCGCCTGTCAGAGGTGGGCTGCCCAGACGTTCCTTCTCAGGGGAGTTGGCCCCTTATCCTTAAGGCCACAAGCCTCTGTGCTGTCTGATATGTCGCTTCGGGCGTTCACAGAGCTGAACCCTGGTCTGAGTTCCCTTGATAAGTCCTCCACCGCCGTCATGTGGCTCCTGTCTCAGCACCGAGGCACTCTGGTCAGCTTGCTGGCGCTCCACACACCACCCTGGGCCTCCCGGAGGCCGGCTCCCACGGGCAAGACAGAGGGGGTCACATTTCAGATCGCCCAGACACGCAGAAGCGGCGGGGATGGCGCTCTCCTCCTTTTTGTCACCAGATAAAAGTGATTCACGAGTCTGCTAGCAAGTCACAGAGCGAACTGTGTGAAGCGTACAGTGTGTGTTCCCTCCTGAGCCATCCCAGCTCCCTGCAGAAGTGGGCGAAGCCAGTGCAATGACCTAGCCTCCCCGGGCCAGCACAAGGCATTCTGTTTGTTAAGGTTTATTTACTTATTTGAAAGGCAGAGTTATAGCCAGAGAGAGACAGGGACAGAGACAGAGAGGGAGAGAGAAAGGGGGAGAGACATCTTCCATTTGCTTGTGCATTCCAAAAACAGCAGCAACAGCCGGAGCTGCGCCGATCCGAAGCCAGGAGCTTCTTCCGGGTCTCCTACGCGGGTGCAGGATTCCAAGGACCTGGGCCATCTTCTGCTGCTTTCCCAGGCCACAGCAGAGAGCTGGATCAGAAGAGGAGCAGCCGGGACTTGAACCATTGCCCGTATGGGGTGCCGGCACTGCAGGTGGCGGCTTTACCTGCTGCGCCACAGCGTGGGCCCTGCAGATTTCCTTCCTGTGTTGTTCTGCATGGCTGCTGTCCACCCAGGCAAAGTCCCTGTAAAACATTTCCTCGATGTGTGTTGTTAATCTCGCCAGACACTGATTTCTGATAACCTTACAGTAACACGGATGACCAGGAAACAAAGATGAGCGCTCATTCTGCTGTGCTTACAAAAGGATGTTGTCGCATTATCATGGCAAATTAGCCAGTCAAAGTTTCCTAAATCCAAAAATAATCTGGCGAGTGTAGAGGCTAACCCGTGTGCTGTGGAAGGAGTACGAGTTCCGCTTGAAAGGTATCGTACAAGTGGGTCAGCAGGAGAAAGTACGCCTGACCGCTATTTTTGAAAGATGTGTTTGTTTATTTGAAAGTCAGAGTTAGAGGGAGACATCTTCCATGTGTTCGTTCACTCCCCCAAATGGCTGCGACAGTCAGGGCTGGACCGGGACAAAGCCAGGAGTTGGGAACTCCGTCCAGGTCTCCCACGTGAGTGGCGGGCCCCAAGTACTTGAGCCGTCTTCTGCTTTTCTAGACACGTTAGCAGGGAGTTGGATCAGAACTGCAGAGGGGCTGGAACTGTGCCATAGTGAGCTAGCCCTCTGCCTGCGATGCTGGCATCCCATATGGGTGCTGGTTCGAGACCTTTCTCTGTGTCTCTCCCTCTCTCTGCAGCTTTGCCTCTCAAATAAATACAACCTCAAAAAAAAAAAAAAAACACACCTGGAATGCCTGAGATTCTTAAACTAGTCCTGGACTCCTGATATGGGTTGCCGGTGTTATAGGTGGTAGCTTAACCTGCTGCATACTGGACCCCAATTTTTTTTTTAATAATACATTGTTCATTATTTTTAAAGATTTATTTATTTATCTGAAAGAGCTAGAGAGAGAGATAGTGAGCTTCTATCCACTGGTTTACCCCCCACTTGGCAGCCACGGCCAGGAGTGTGCTAGGCCAAACCCAGGAGCCAGGAAGCCCCTTCCAGGTCTCCCACCTGGATGGCAGAGGTCCGAACACTTGAGCCATCCTCTGCTACTTTCCCAGACCATAGCAGAGAGCTGGATGGGAAGTGGAGCAGCCAGGGCACAAACCGGCGCCCATGTGGGATTCTGGTGTTGCAGGCAGTGGCCTAGCCTGCTACACCACAGTGCCGGCCCTGTGCCTGACCGCTGTTAACAGGAGTTGGAACTGGATATGTGTTATGTGCCAACAATGATTGTCCTCCAAGTAACTGCAAACTAGGGTGTGCATTCTCCATTGGAGAGGCATGCAGAGCTTCTGGGTATGCCCCTTCGTGTCACTGCCTTATCGCTAGTTATCAGACATAGTGTGTAGTGCCCGGCCTCCCTGACAGCTCTGCTCACCTCGTTGTTCGGACGTCGCGTGCTTCAGAGACCCTAGGTTAGTCTCAACGCCTTACCTTCATGTTCAACGCTGTACTCCAATTCCTTTGGAAATTTTCCAAATGAGGCCATTTCTGTCACAATTTGCTGTAACTGGGTAAGTGCTTGGAACAACTGTTCTGCTAAAACATTACTTTTTCTAAACACGGTGTCGGCTGATAGTTAAAAATTAAATCTGTTTTGCTTTCTTGTGTTTCTGCCTCTTGTAGGCCTGACACGATGAGAGTAGATACTCACCTACTGTGGTTTCCGTAAGTGTGACTACAGTCGGGGCCTTTCTGCCAATATTCATGGGACAGCAGATGTTTCCTCCTGAAAGACACCACGTTCGGGCACCACCGGTGTCCCGTGAACATCCTCCTTATTAAACGTGGTCTGGGTTCCTCTGGGTGTCGGTCTATACGCTGTTATTGCATTAGGAGGTATTGGCTCGCAGATGTTAGGTTTAAGCCTAGTTACTGCATGCGTCCCCTCTGGACCCCATCGGAAGGTTGTCACGCATACTGTAGCATTATGGCGTCCTCTAGGAAGGGCCTGGTGAGGCAGGTCTTACGTCACGCGTGCCGAAGTTCGCTGCTTTTGCAGCATAGACAGGCATCACTGAGTCTATTCGAGTGCAGTTTCAGTGTGACGGAGTCCGTCCACTGGTCACGGAACGGACTTGTAGCGTGCAGGAGATACAGGGAGGGACTCCCCCTGCAGCTCCTGGCACGCCCCCCAACCCAGGCTCTGATAATTAAGTTTAGAATTGTTCCGTAACCCTAGTAGCACGAATCAGTGTGGTTGCACTGCACACACACACATTTACAGTGTTCCGTTGTCCTCAACCGTTTGTGCTTAGCACTTGAGACGCGGTGTCGCCAGGTGGTAAGCAAACAGCAGATGCGCTCTTCGGTTGCAAAGCTCCGAGAAGCATCGCTGAGGAGCCCGCTGGTTTCCATTTCTGACTCGAGGCACAGGGACGGGTTGCACACACGTTTGTGAGTTCTGCTGTGGCCTGTAGTCGCCCAGGGTAGCTCAGGGGTGTGTGCATGCCAAGGAGAAGCTTCGGCAGTTTGCTGCTTCCCAGAGCCGTTGGATACACTTTGGCTTTACCCTGTGCACTTCGAGTCCGCAGAGACTAGCGGATAAAAGCAGCAGCTGGGGACACCCCTTCTGGTTCCCAGTCCCACACGTCCAGTACGGTTTCACCGCCACATCCGAGCCCACAGCGCCTGCTTTTCCGCACTAGAGCGTTCATGATTCTCAACCGTAAGAGGCTGCGCAGCCCTTGCTAGTGCACAGGATGGTGGCACCTGCGTCCCATTCAGCCATCCATTATGTAGAGACGCTCGTGGGCAAGGTTAGTTTCTGTTGCTTTGTTAATTCCCATTGCTGTGCTAGCTGTTCAAGGAGCTTTTGTTTTAGAATGTCATGATGTACAGATATTGTATAATTCAAAGTACGCCAATATTGGTCATAGCTGTAGGATTCGCATATATATGGCCTGCTGTGTTTATAGCGTTTTCTTAAGATTTATTTACTTACTTGAGAGGCAGAATTACAGATGGAGAGAGGGAGAGACAGAGAGAGAGAGGTCTTCCATCTGCTGGTTCATTCCCCAAATGGCCCTAATGGCTGCAGTTGGGCCAATCCGAAGCCAGAAGTCAAGAGCTTCTTCCAGGTCTCCCACGTGGGTGCAGGGGCCCGAGGACTTGGACCATCTTCTACTGCTCTCCCAGGCCACAGCACAGAGGTGGATCAGAAGAGGAGCAGCCGGGACTAGAACCGGCGCCCGTGTGCTGTGCCAACACTGCAGCTGGCAGCTTTAACCTACTGCGCTGCAGGGCCAACCCCTTTATCCGTAGTCATGTCCGTAGTAACCCTTGACATCCACCTGTAAGGCAGGCGGGTACCAACACTCGTGGCGGGGATTTAGACATCACTGAGAAGACGTGAGGTGTCGCATGCCCTAGCGTCAGGACTTGGCACAGAAGCCTCAAGTCTAGGTGACACTGTCTCAGTCTCTCCTATCGCTTCTGCAGCGAGCGTGCTGATACTTACTACGTCCTATGTTTTAGCTTCAGAGTCAGGTTTGTTCGCATATAGTCTATGGCAATCCATTGTCTAGAACCGTTATTCAGTTCCTCATTAAACACACACTGCTGGGGCTCTACGCGTTGCCTCACCAAATCCTTACGTTCTTATGTAGTGTATTCCTTTTAGGCTTACAGTCTGTAAAGTGGCTGGTCACCAGCCGAGAGCGGAGCTAAGGCTGCATCCAGTTGTCTACGCCCGGAGTCGTTACGGGCCACGGAGAGCAGTTCTTCGGAGGAAGACGTGGTCGTTAAGAAGCTGGTCAGCAGGGACGCGGCTCCGTGGCTTTACTGCCGCTAGCTACCTGCATGTGCTCCACTGCTGGGGTTCCTCCGGCCGCATCGCTGGCTCCGGCATCCCGAGGTTTTCAGGTGTGAGTGTGGTGATGACATAGTCCTACATCCTTGACCCAGCGGCCGAGTATTAGGGCCCGTGCTGCTGCCACCCAGAAATGCTGTGCAGTCTCCCTCTCGCCGTACAGGCCTTGTACGGTGCCTACAGTTGTGGTGAGCTCTGCTAGTCCACCCAACCCCCAGTCAGCACTGTGTCTGGTTCCTAGAAATCTGGGCGGAGCCACGTGTCAGATGCTCCCAGGTGCTCCTGCCCCCTGAAGTCAGAGCTGGCCCATAGGCCTCTGCTGCTTACAGTACACGTGACGGCGGCCATGGCTTTCTCGAGGACCGCTGGCTTGTCTCTTCCCTGCAGGGCAAATTGTGTAGTCAGGGAAAGCTAAAGAACAGGCTGGGGCCGGCGCCGTGGCTCACTTGGTTAACCCTCCGCCTGTGGTGCCGGCATCCCATATGGGCGCCGGTTCTAGTCCCGGTTGCTCCTCTTCCAGGCCAGCTCTCTGCTGTGGCCCGGGAAGGCAGTGGAGGATGGCCCAAGTCCTTGGGCCCTGCACCCACATGGGAGAGACCAGGAGAAGCACCTGGCTCCTGGCTTCGGATCAGCGCAGCGCACCGGCCATCATTTGGGGTCATTTGGGGGGTGAACCAATGGAAGGAAGGCCTTTCTGTCTGTCTCTCTCACTGTCTAACTCTGCCTGTCAAATAAAAAAAAAAAAAAAAAGCTTAGCGGGCCCTTGCTGCCGTCTATACCCTCCTCCCCCAATAAACATCGCCCGGGTTTGGGTGCACAAGCGGAGTGATAGCAGGCAGTGATTGTAAAGGTTACAGCCAGGACGAAGTTAAAGATCCTCAGGCCGCGTCGCACGGGCTTCACGCTGGCGTTCGTGCATTTACCTTGCCCTGCGATGCAGGGGTGTTCACTCGTGTGCTTCCAGCGGTTGCTGCCTCTCACCCAGGATGTGTGTCCACTCCTAGCGCTGCCTCTGTCGCCACCATGTGTTTTAGATGGCATTTTGGGCATGTCGCCGGGAAGGATCGTGCCGCCGATGAACGGGGCACCCATGAAGATGCAGCGTTTGATATGATGCTGGGGCATTATTTGCAGGTTTCATAAGATTTATTTATTTTTATTTGAAAGACAGTTACAGAGAGGCAGAGGCGGAGAGAGAGAGAGAGAGAGAGAGAGAGAGAGAGAGAGAGAGACCTTCCATCTGTTGGTTCACTCCCCAAATGGCTGCAACGGCCAGAGCAAAGCTGATCTGAAGCCAGGAGCCAGGAGCTTCTTCCAGGTTTCCCACACGGGTGCAGGGGCCCAAAGACTCCACTGCTGTCCCAGGCCACAGCAGACAGCTGCATCAGAAGTGGAGCAGCCGGGACTCAAACCGGCACCCTTATGGTGGCTTTACCCACTACGCCGCAGCGCCAGCCCCTGGCAGGTTTCTTTGAAGTGTGGTTGCTATGTGCCAGGGTCCAGGCAGGTCTGTATATGGTGTAACATTTCTTTGTTTTTTAAGATTTATTTTATTTATTTGAAAGAGTTACAGAGAGAGAGAGAGAGAGAGAGAGAGAGAGAGAGAGGTCTTCCATGTGCTGGTTCACTCCCCAGATGGCCACAATGGAGCCAGGAGCTTCCTCCGGGTCTCCCACGTGAGAGCAGGGGCCATCCTCCACTGCTTTCCCAGGCCAGAGCAGAGAGCTGGATCGGAAGAGGAGCAGCCGGGACTTGAACCGGCGCCCATATGGGATGCCGGCGCTTCAGGCCAGGGCTTTAACCTGCTGCGCCAGCTCGCACCCGGCGTACCATTTCTTGTCTTTCCTTGGAGTTGCTGGTTTGCCTAGCGTGCTGCAGGGCACCCTCTGTGCTCTGCCGCAGTAGCTGCTGGAGAGAGAGCGCCGCTTCCCGTGAGCAGTGACTGCGCTCACTGGTGTGCAGGCTCCCTGTGAAGTTCCTTCCAGCCGGATGGCACTCTGCCCTCGTTGCGGAGGGCCGTACCTGCTTCCCACTCACTTTCCAACACGCTTGTTGCCATTTCTCATGGCCCACGAATCGGTGACAACGTGGATAAGTTTCTGGTTTTCCTGCCGTGGTCGTCTGACGGCTGAGCCTCCCCCAGTTGATTGGGCAGCTCTGGGCTCTCAGTGCTGCCGCCTTGCCGGTCGCTGTACCTGAGCACGTGGACGCTGGTGCACCTGTCAGGACGGGGCCCATGTCCCAGTGCCGTGAGGACGGCGCTGCCCCTACCCGCGATGCCTGGTCGTCATCTTTGAGCAGGCTGTAGCTCTTCAGTGAGGGCAGCTGCATCGCCCAGGGGTGACCTGTCGTGGTCCATACGTACCATTTCCACGCCAGGACTCCGGCTGATTCATCTGGTGTCTTTGCGACCCATTCATTGCAGGCAGACAGATGACAATGGATGATGATCGTGGCACCCGTACCCGTCAGAGGCTCCATATGCTGTAAGGCCTCATATGTTAGCCAAGCATAAATGCCAGGTAGTGGTGTTACGTGAGAATTGCATGGCCCAGACTCTTAGTGGGAGGAAGCCTATTATGGTCTGTATGTATTCCTTTTACCTTTTCTAGTGCTGATTGGTATTCTGTGTGCCAAGAAAAAAAAATCTCCAAATTTTCTAACTACTTTATAAATGGACTTTAAAATAACATGTAGCCGTCCACATCATTCTCGCGAGATTCGCCGCCTCCACACCAAGCTCCTGTGTCTGGCAGAGCCAGTGTGAGACCAACAGCTAATCCATCCCTGCTGCCTGGATAATCAAAAGTTTTGGCCGCACCTGTGAGCAGGCACGCGTGCACGCATGCACACACACACACACACACACAGAGGCCAGACTAAAAGCACAGCCCATGGCACTGAAATTGATCAATAAGGAACTTGGGGATTCGGCCAGTGACCCCGTACACACTGTTCTGCAGGTCCACGGGAATGGTATGTTTCACTGGCAAGCTACAACGATGCGGCCTAATGACAGCCCATAGCAAGGCGGTGTATTCTTTTTGACAATGCATCTTCCTGCAGACCACCTAAGGTCACATTTACAACAGGAATTTCCCATCTGAATGTAAACAGCAGTGGCAGCGTTCGTCTCGCTGCGCTGCGATCACAGGGCTCTCCTGCACGATTTCTAAACGCTCTTTCATCCATGTGTTCACTGCACAGATCTATAAAACAGACAGAGTTGAAGTCAGAACAACCTGCATTATAGCTGGGATAGACTTAAAAAATAACATTTAAAAATGGTATATGGGGACCGGCATCGTGACGTAGAGCGTTAAGCCACCACCTGTGACACCGCTGCCATCCCGTATCGCTGCTGCTTCAATCCGTCTCCCTGAGAACGTGCTGGGAAAGCAGCAGAAGATGCTCCAAGTGCTTGGGCCCCTGCACCCACATGGGACATCTGGAAGAAGCTCCTGGCTTCAGCCCGGCACTGCCTCGGCCATTGCAGCCATCTGGGGAGTAAGCCAGCGGATGGAAGATTCTCTCTCTCTCTCTCTCTCTCTCTCTTTGTAATTCTGCCTTTGAAATAAAAAAAAAAAAAATTGGGGGCTGGCATTGTGGCGCACCGGGTTAAAGCCCTGGCCTGCAGTGCCAGCATCCCATATGGGCACTGGTTCTAGTCCCAGCTGCTCCTCTTCCGATCCAGCTCCCTGCTGTGGCCTGGGAAAGAGGCGGAATGTGACTCAAATCCTTGGGCCCTGCACCCATGTGGGAGACCCAGAGGAAGCTCCTGGCTCCTGGCTTCGGATCGGCCCAGCTCTGGCCATTGTGGCCAATTGGGGAGTGAACCAGCGGATGGAAAACCTCTCTCGCTCTCTCTCTGCCTCTCTGTAACTCTACCTTTCAAATGAATAAATCAATCTTTTAAAAAGTATGTAATACTGTAATATAGTTTCTCTGTCATTGGTAATATTTTCCGTAGTCTTGGATATCCAAGCAAAGTTTTACCTGCCAATCCCCAACTGAGACTGCATATGTAGTTTCTGTGTTTGGAGTTTGTTTTAGTAAACCTACCTAAAAGGTAAAATATGAGGGTGATTTTTCAATAACTGTGTGGTCTGTTATCCCTGGGTTATTACATTAGTGATGCCTGGGGTCTCCATCATTTTTTTAAAGATTTATTTATTTATTTGAAAGGCAGAGCTACAGAGAGGCAATTGCAGAAAGAGAAAGAGAGAGGGGGAGAGAGAGAGAGAGAGAGAGAGAGAGAGAGAGAGAGGTCTTCCATCCGCTGGTTCACTCCCTAGGGGGCCACAATGGCCGGAGCTGCGCTGATCCGAAGCCAGGAGGCAGGAGCTTCTTCCACGTCTCCCAAGTGGGTGCAGGGGCCCAAGGACTTGGACCATCCTCCACTGCTTTCCCAGGCCATAACAGAGAACTGGATCGGAAGTGGAGCAGCCGGGACTTGAACCAGCGCCTGCACGGGATGCCGGTGCTCCAGGTGGCGGCTTTACCCGCTATGCCACAGTGCCCACCCCCATCATTTTTTTTAAGAAACCCCTAAATTGCTCCTCTTCCAGTTGTTCCTGTTCTGTTTATTGCTTATATTCCAAGGTCTCCCAGAATTCTGTTCCCACCTTGGTGTCGCCTGCTCTTCCTGGCTTTGCCATGCGCTCCCATTCGTTCTCCATCTACTACTGTTACTTCCGCCTCCGGATTTGGTGTTGGTGTGCAATGTGAGCCACTGTGGATCACGACAGGAATGGAGTCTCCATCCTTTCTGTTTACTCGCGAGAGCTAGGAGAGGCTGCCGGTTCTGCTGATAACCTGCCAACCTTTAGCACGCACTGTCTGCCCTCGCGGATCTGATGCTGCCACAGCAACTGCGTCCGGTGACTGTTTGTCTGACACAGTCTTGCCTTGTTTATGTTCCCTGCGTGGGCCACTGCGTCTCTCTCCTGCAAGGTGACGACCGCAGCCTGTGTCCCTGCCTCTCCAGTGGCCCCTTGGGCCTCCCGGAGCTGGGCGGGAGCCTGAGTCTGCAGCCCTCTGTGTTTACCCTTCCAGTCCCGGCTTTCCCCGGGTTCCAGCGCTAGCGATGTCTGGGTTTGCTCGCTCCCTACAGCTCTTCAAGAGCCTGCTTGGGGTCTGTGGGCCATCAGTTACTGTGGCAACGCTGAGTGGGCACTTGGGAGAGGAAGTGTGGTTGCCACTGTCAGCAGGAGGCTCTCGCTGCAGCCCCGGAAATGGAGGCTGTATGTTCAGTAGAGCCGAGGGTCTCCGAGAGAGCCGGGGGCGAAGGGAAGACAGGACGCCACCCTTGCCTTTAGCCAGGCTCGCCAGGTTGCCAATGTGACCTGGGAAGACAATGGAAGGCGCTGTGGAAACAGGGCGTGGAGGCCTCCCCTCGGCTTGGCTTTTCTGCTGAGTCACTGCCTTCGTGGCCGCCGGAGATAGCTGCCTCCCCCTCGGTTCCCGCGTTTCTAAGGCAACCAGCGAGCGAGGCGGAGAAGCCATCAGCCTGGGCTCCGAGGAGACTCCACACCGGCCACCAGGTTGGCTTCATTCTTTCCATGCAGAATATTTTTAGAGCATGTTAGAAAAAACGAGAGAGAGAGCGCGCGCACGCCTTGCCTTTGGCACACCCACCTGCTCTTTTGTGAAAGCCGACGGCACAGAAATGCACAAAAGAAGAAAAACCCTTCTCCTGGCTCCACGGCAACTCCGCTCCCGGACTCCCGAGTCCCCGCCTCACGCTGCCCCCGCCGTCCCGCACCTTGCAAGACGGCCGTCCCCGTGGGCGGACAGGAACCTGACTTTGGTTTGTGCTGTCGTGAACAAGTCCGCACCCTCACATGCGGGAATCTGAGCGTTGGATGCGGAGGAAGCTCAGCAGAGCCGCAAGCATGCACACATGGGCGCCTGGGCCCCTGCTTGCCACCCACGTGGGTCCGGCATCCAGCCTTCAGCCTGGCCCAGCCCTGGCTGCTCTGAGCACTGGGGCAGCGACCCAGTGGATGGAAAATATTTCTCTCCCTCTGCCTTTCAAGTAGAAGAAAAGTTTAAAAACCAAACAAAACATTTTTTTCAAGAGGTTCGGGGACACACAGAGGATGGTGCTGCTTCTCAGGAATTTGGTGTCTGGCCATTTTGTGGCCTTTTTAGGAGGGCTTGGCAGTATCGTGGTGCATGCTGGGAGTGCAAGTGTCAGCCCTGGTGACCCTGTTGTAATGATATGATCATTGGCTGTGGGCCTTGGTGGGGAGGCGGGCGGCAGCCATGTTGAATGTTTTCAGCTGCTGCTGGATGGGGCTGCAGTTTTGCTGCGACAGATCTCGGATCAGAAAAGCACATCTTGTTACTTACGCCACCGGGTCTTCTTTCTATTACTGGGGTGAATTCTTTCCATACTGGAGATGTATCCGTCTGTGTCCTGGTTTGTGATGTTTTTCTTTCGTGTTGTTCCTTGCTTTCTATGCAGAGGTGGATCATTGACATGCTTTCTTCCAGCATGAGTTTATCTTTATAATGTTTAAATGTTTTTGCACAAAAGAACAGTGCCCCAGAAATAGAGGATGCCTGTCCTTCTCCAAGCTACCAGACATTCAGAAGTGGGAATCTGACAGCTCGTGCTGACTGCGCTGCAAAGAAGACAGCAATAACCAGGCGAAGATAACTCCGCTCACCCCAAAATCTCCAACCGCAAATTTCAAGTCACCCTGCTAAGTCAGTGTTGGCTTGGGGGCAGGTGTTCGGCATAGCAGCTAAGATGCCCCACGGGATGCCTGCATCGCCGTATCAGAGTGCTGGGCTTCAGGTCCCACTTCTGCTGCTCATTCCAGCTCCCTGCTAATGTGCACCCTGGGAGGCAGCAGGTGATGGTTCCAGCCCTTGGGTCTCCAGCACCTACATGGAAGACTCCAACTGAGTTCTGAGCTCCTGGCTTCAGCCTGGCCAGCCCTGGCTGTGGCAGGCATTTGGGGAGTGAACCAATGGATGGAAGAGCCTCTCTCTCTCTCTCTCTCTCTCTCTCTCTCTCTCTCTCTCTTTTCTTCTTCTCCTTCAA
Source organism: Oryctolagus cuniculus (assembly GCF_051225735.1). Lineage (NCBI taxonomy): Eukaryota > Metazoa > Chordata > Mammalia > Lagomorpha > Leporidae > Oryctolagus > Oryctolagus cuniculus. The sequence goes on along the minus strand of NC_142888.1, from coordinate 132,035,854 downwards.
TAAACATAAATAAAAACATTTTAAAAATCTTTCCTTAAAAACAAATTACAGCGCAGAATACTAAATACTGGATAACGTTATGCCAGTACGCTTGAAAATCCACACTCACTGGCTTTCTGTGACAAATTACTCGGCCAAGTCTTCTCGAGAAGCAGTACGGGGAACCGGAATCCACCAGGTAAGCTTTGAGAGTACTCCTGCCTGCCTGCGTAGAACACAATGTTCTCGGCTTCCAGGAGGCGGAAGAGGCGGTCCACGAGGTGGAGAGCCAAGTGAGGCTCAAGGTTGCTAAGAAATGGGCTCCCCCAGCCCCTGGAGGTCCTTGCTGGCTAAGCTGCAGGGACAGGGAGGGCGGGGCCCCTGCCTGGTGAGCCTCTGGCTGTTCTTTGTTTTGGCTAAGCCCATGGGGAAGCAGGATCGGCATTTATGCTGGTGGTTCTGCCGCCCTTGTCCCCTAGGGGAGCACCTGGCTTGGATTCCTGCCTCTGGCTGCCAGGTCCAGCTTCCTGTTAGTGCGGACCCTGGGAGGCACCAGGTGATGGCTCAAGTGCATGAGTCCTTGCCGCTCACGTGGGGGCCTGGATTGGGTTCCTGGCTCCCAGCTTCAGGCAGGTCCAGGCCTGTCGCAACCGGCACACACATTTATGGATTGAACTAGCAGATAAAAGGGTATGCACTCTTTCTCCTCCTCAAATACACTTTAAAAAAACAGTGTTAATACTTTGATCAAATTACAGAAACTAAAAATAAATTGGAAAGCAAACCCAACCTACGTTTCTGCCAGTCCCAGAAACTGCTGTTCATCTGGGAAAGCCAGGTTTACTGGACTCGCTGCAGGGGAAGGAACAGGAGGAAGTGCCCAGAGCCTTCGATTTGAGATTTGAACGTGGATGTCAGGGTGGCGCGCACAGCCTGGGGGCGGAGCAGAGCCTCCTCTTCCCTGAGCCCGGATTCCAGGCCCCAGAGGCCATTGGCTTTTGCTAGTGCCCAGCATTGTTGGACATCAGAACAGGAAACTATACCTGCTCCCAGAATTGCTCGTTCAGGGGGACAGGAAGAGATGTTTACTTTCGGTATTGTTTAGCCCAGGGCTAGGAAATGCCAGTTGGTTTCAGATTTCACAACTCAGATCAGCAGCAGAGAACAAAAGGAGAACAATAGACCACTGTCCACTCCCACTCCCTATAAAACCACCGAGATGCCCTGCCGGCCCAGCAGAGCTGGGATCCTCACGGCCTGCACCAAGGGAGCCCTGCACCTGCACAGAGCCTTCACAGCTTCTTGGAAGGGTGAGGCCGCGGGCGGGGCTGTTGGAGAATTTCAGGGTCTGCTTTATGCCAGACTTCTGCCGGGCAGACCTTTGTGGGACTGAGAGAATCTGCTGGGGTGGGTGTCCTGGGGGCTCGCCTCCACTTTCCGACCCGGCTCCCTGCACGTGCACCTGGGAGGCGGCGGCTGATGGCCGAAGTGCTCCCTGGGCTGCTGCCAGCCACGTGGGAGACCCAGCAGGCGTTCCAGGCCCCTGGTTTCAGCCCCGCCCGGCCCCGCCATTCACTCCCCAGGCATTCGGTCACCTTGAAGAACAAAAGGCTATGGGAGGACCCAGCCGAGCAGGAGGCTGCGACTGAGGTGGGAGCTGTGAAGTCCTGTAGTGTTTGCAGGAGTGTGCATTTTCAGAAGTTCCTGCACTAAACAATGAGGGTGCTTGCAACTCTTTCTGCCTAGACAAGAATTCCCTGCCATTGTAGAGTCATGGTAATGCAAGGAGGAAAAAGCAAGGTGCTGGGTGACAATCGGTGCTGCCAGTGCTGCCTGGAGGACCGCGGCTCGCACTGCGGGTCCCATCTGAGTGTCTCACCTACGATGGCGATGGCGCCGTAGCAGCCAGCGTGAGTGCCAGTGCAGCCCCAGGCAGATGGACTTCCAGGCAGGGCGAGCCTGGCGGAGCTCCAAGTTCAGTGTTTGCAAATGGGCTTGGCCTTGGGCTCCGAGACTTAAGGGGAATTTGGTACCGCCCAGCTCCCCCCCCCGCACCCCCCCTGCTAGCACCAGCCAGCTGAAGGTTTGTTAGTCCTTGGCCAAATGAGACTTGGTATTGTAGCGATGACCCGGCTCTCGCCTTGGGGTTGCCTTTTCTCGCTGGTGTTTCCGAACTTGTTTTTACCCGGAAACCCACATGCTTTCCAATGCATTGGCTTCCTCAGCTGATGTACTCTTCACTTTCCAAGGATGGCTGCTGTGAGATTCCCCATCCCGCTTGATCTTCCAGAACCTTCCCATCAAGAGGTGCAGTCCCCTCGATCAGGGGGCAGAAGTGTTATTCCTGCGTGGAGAGAACCGGATTGTACCAAGCATCTTTCTGTTTTGTCTTCATCCCCCCCCTCTTTTTTTTTTTTGACAGGCAGAGTTAGACAGTGAGAGAGAGACAGAGACAGAGAGAAAGGTTTTCCTTCCGTTGGTTCACCCCCCAAATGGCCACTGCGGCCGGTGTGCTGCACCAACCCTAAGCCAGGAGCCAGGTGCTTCTCCTGGTCTCCCATGGGGTGCAGGGCCCAAGCACCTGGGCCATCCTCCACTGCACTCCCTGGCCACAGCAGAGAACTGGCATGGAAGAGGGGCAACCGGGACAGAACCCGGCGCCCCAACCAGGACAAGAACCAGGGGGTGCCGGCGCCGCAGGCAGAGGATGAGCCTAGTGAGCCGCGGCACCGGCCAATTCCCTTCTTTTTGTACTTTGGTAAATGCACACGTAACATGGCACATGTCCCAAGGTGGGCAATTGGCCTGGCCGGTAAAGTGACACCCCTGCTCCAGGTTTCACTCTCCATTGCAGCTTCCTGTGCATGCAGACCCTGCGCCGCAGCAGTGCCAGCTGACAGGAGCTGGGTTCTTGCACCCATGTGCGCAGGCTCCCCGCTCGTGCCCAGGCCCAGCCCTGGCCCTTGCAGGCATCTGAGGCATGAAGCAGTAGGTAGGAGCTCGTTCTGTCTGTCTTTCTCTCTGTCTCTGTCTCTCTCCCTCTCAAATACGTAAACTTTTTTAAAGATGTATTTACTTATTTGGAAGGCAGAAATACAGAGAGAAGGAGAGAGAGTTCTCTCATCCACTGGGTCACTCCCAAAATGGCTGCAATGGCCAGGGCTGGACCAGGCCAAAGGCAGGAGCCAGGAGCTTCCTCCAGGTCTCCCACGTGGGTGCAGGGGCCCAAGCACTTGGGCCATCTTCTGCTTCCCCAAGCGCATTAGCAGGGAGCTGGATCAGAAGCGGAGCAGCCGATGCTTGAACCGGCGCCCATATGGGATGCTGGCACTACAGGCGGAGGCTTAACCTTCTACGCCACAGCGCCGGCCCCAAACTTTCTTAAAAATAAAAATTTCCGGGGCCGGCGCTGTGGCGCAGGGAGTAAAGGCGGCCGCTGCCCCGCCGCCCACCACACCATTCTCTGTCTCTGGGGTCTGATGGTCTGGGGGTCACATGTCCTGCTGTGCCTGCTTGTCTCCAGATCTGTGCCCCTGCTCGCACCCACTGCGGTGGCGTCTGCCTCCTGGCTGCTGTAAGCTTGGGGTGCACATACCTCGTCGAGACCCTTCTTTCAAGCCATTTGGGTAAATACTGAGCAGGTGTGACCACATGGTGGGTCATGCGGTCAATTCTTTCTTTGAAGCAACCTCCGTTTTAAGCTGAGAAAGGCAAAGGAGCGCAAACGCGGAATTGTAGCTGAGCTCCATCCAGTCAGCGCTGGGGAAGGCACGCAGGCACTGCGCCCGAGGAGGAAGTGCCCGGTACCCCATCCAGCCAAAAGAGCCTGTGGACCACGGGCCTGTCTTTCTTTCTTTTTCAAGCTGTGTTTATTTATTGGAAAGTCAGGGCTACAGAGAGAGGGAGAGGCAGAGAGAGGGGAGAGAGCCGGCCAGGGAGCAAGCCTGCCACATATACCCAAAAGCAACCGAAGTGGCGTGTGGCAGCAAGGCTGAGCCCCAAGTGCGTGTTAGGTTTCCTGTCTTCCGAAGACAGAGACCTGAGCTGCCTGAGCTGCCGGCAGCTCAGCAACCCGGTGAGGCCCCCAGTGGAAGGCAGGTGGGCCAGAGAAAGAGGGGGCGAAGGGAAGGCGGGGCAGGGTGGGGGACACGGCGCTGTGGCCCAGCGGGTTAACGCCCTGGCCTGAAGCGCCGGCATCCCATATGGGCACCGGTTCTAGTCCCGGCTGCTCCACTTCTGATCCAGCTCTCTGGTGTGGCCTGGGAAGGCACTAGAAGATGGCCCAAGTCCTTGGGCCCCTGCACCCGCGTGGGAGACCTGGAGGAAGCTCCTGGCTCCTGATCGGTGCAGCTCCGTCCGTTGCAGCCAATTGGGGAGTGAACCAACAGATGGAAGACCTCTCTCTCTCTCTCTCTCTCTCTCTTTCTCTCTGTAACTCTTTCAAATAAAAATAAAAATAAATAAATCTAAAAAAAAAGAGAGAAGAAAGGAAGGCCAGTAGTTCCTCTCTGAAGGGAAAGAAGCACACGTCATTGGACTGCAAAGAGGGTGGGGAATGCTGGACTGTTTTTAACTTCTTAAAGATTTATTCATCTGAAAGGCAGAGGAGACGGGGGGGGGGGGGGGGGGGCGGTGGCTGAGGTCGATGAGGTCTCCCTGGGCCTCGCCAGGCCGGTGGCCTTTGCTGCTAGCGGCGGGGGCGGGGAGTGTGTGCATTGCTGAGGGATGTGAATGGCGAGCCTTGGCGAGAGAAGCTTCCACGGCTTGAGAACCCAAGTCCCCTCAGCCGTGCCAGGGCTGTGGCGAAGGTGGAACGGGGACCCGCGGGGCCGTGACGACGGACTCCCCTGGGCTGGGGCGCAGTGGGTTAAGTGCTGGGGCCCCTGCACCCACGTACGAGCCATGGTTGCGGCCATCTGGGGAGTGAAACCAGCAGATGGAAGACCTCTCTCTCCTCTCTCTCTCTCTCCTCTCTCTGTGTAACTCTGCCTGTATCTCTGCACAATCAGAGCAAACTCCATAAATCTATTTTCTCCCAGGACAAAAGGGCCCAGTCCCTCGTACCAGAAAAGGAGGAAGCAACCAAATAGCGACACTCTGGGCCCTTCCTCCAGGCAGGACACCTGGCATTCTAGTCCTTGGCTTGCAGCTTCCAGCCAAGTGGAACTTCTCAAGTTTCAGTTTCTTTATCTCTGAAGTGACGGGGCTGGCCCAGATGGCTTTTGGGACGCCCCCCCACCAGTCTGGGGACCTCTAAACGGTTAGCTCAAAGTTGGAGGAGAGGCCCCATCCGGCCCCCAGTGGCTCCCAGCTGCAGAGAGCCTGAGACTGAGAACAGCCACGGCGCTGTCCCCACAGCCCATCCCCTGAGCAAGGTTGGGCAGAGCCGGAGCAGACACTGAGCGAGGCACTGCCACAGCCCCTTTCTTCCAGGGCCCGCGCACTCCGGGGTCGCAGCCTCTGAGCTGCGGTTCGCCTGAGCAGGGAGAGACACAGGAGGCTGTGCGGCTCGCGTCGGCTACATTTGGAGAAAGAGTGATAGAAAGAGAGGGTAGGGAGAGAAGCTTACGGGCCGTGCCTTGCCCAGGCTCCAGAATTCCTGGCTGCAGCTGTCTTGGTGCAATGCAGGGCTGCCATGTTTTCGCAAACAGCACTGAAATGTGAACTTTGCACAGACCAAACACAACGTGGCATCGGCATGCCGCAAGGGCCCTTCCACATGTCTCTCCTTTGGGTGGGGTCCACTGGCAGAGTAGTAGGACCCTCCGTGTGCCTCTGCACACCGCCCCCCGCCCCCACAGACTGAGGAGCTGCTGGTGCTCGCCGCTCAAAGGCGTGGAATGAACAAACCACGATTCTCAGCGGATCTGACCCATCGCGCCCGTCCAGACGTTGGCTGGCTGCTACCCACGCAGAGGCCCTGCTCCCAAGCCCTTACTGGGCGGAGTTCCAGAGAGTTCTCCAGGCGTCACTGTGGTTAGACCTCCCCCGCCCCCCACCCCCACGCCCCACTTGGGAGGTGCCCACCCAGTGCAGAGTAGTCAGTGCTCAGAGCAAGCAGGGGCGATGGCCTGGGGACACGGAGCAAGCGCATGAGGTCACCGAGCAGGGACAGGACGTCCTCTCTGCTCTCGCCTTTCTGCTGAGCGCTTATCCGTGGAACTGGTGGACGGTCACTCAGATGGACCCACACCGTGCGCGGTGACTGAGAAAACCTCTACAGACCACACGGTGACACGGGCACACGTGGGTGGGCTCCAGGGCTCTGCAGAGGCCCACACCGTGCGCGGTGACTGAGAAAACCTCTACAGACCACACGGTGACACGGGCACACGTGGGTGGGCTCCAGGGCTCTGCAGAGGCCAATCCAAAGGCAGCATCCTGTTGCCTCTCAAGCTCCACTGATACCCAAGGGATATGGGGCGGGGTGCCAACGCTGGGTTTGTGGGTTCAGAAGCTGTCACCCGGGGCCAGCGTTGTGGAGCAGCAGGTTAAGCTACCGCCTGTAGTCCCAGCAACCCTGGGGTGCTAGCTCAAGTCCTAGCTCCCCTCTAATGCGCTTGGGAAAGCAGCGGAAGATGGCCCAAGGGCTTGGACCCCTGCACCCACGTGGGAGACCTGGCCGGAGTTCTAGGCTCCTGGCTCTGGCCTGGCCCAGCCCTGGCCATTACAGCTATCTGTGGAGTCTCTTCATCCCTCGGTTACTTTG